>NC_142566.1:2040000-2640000 GCF_041283825.1 Pyrus communis
GCTATGCACCAATATACCGCTATCAAGAGAGATTCCAATTCTCCATTGCCACAACTCTTAATGTCCTGTCAAGAAAAGTGCCAAGTTCTGAACGGAAGAACAAGGGATTGAAAAGAACGCAAGTATTCTGACTAGTGAAGGGTGCAGAAGTAGAGGTGATAAATACCTGGTCAATGGAATGTCCATACTTTTGTTTGTAGCACTCAAATGTTGCTCTGAGCTGAAAGAAGTTCCTTGTGCTGAGTATCCAAACAACATGATCGTGATCATATTGCTTTGTTTCAATGGCTTCGTGTAACCTAGATGCCTCTGAATCGGCAATGCCTGTATCCACCAGCTGTTTGTCGTACCTGTAGGAGGTCACTAAACCAACGAGAAGCTGTGCCAACCGGCATGATGAGTCAATAGGATGCAACGTAAGAGTGGAACATAAGACGATTAATTTGGGAATCTTCACCGATTTTTAGGATATTTCCAGACGAACTGTTAGTAGTTGCCAAGCATCATAATGACGACTATTTACCAAAAATTTGAATCTGCTGTTCTTGAGAGAGGTAAATATGATTTTACCTTTCTGGTTGGGAGGGAAATGGTTGAGGCAATGTCCTCCTCAAGTGAACAATCAAACAGTGAACTGTAGACCTGCCTCACTGCCATCAAGTGGCTCGGCGAAGATGCACAAGCTATCTCAACCAACACTTTTAGGTGTTTTACAACTTTCTTCTTCTTCGTCAGTACAACTCTCGCCAACTTAGCATCCCTTTCGGGAGGATCACATGTCCACAAAATTACCGCATCCTGTTACGCATCATTACTTGAATTGTTACGAATAAACCAATGGAAGAACATCAATAAAAATAATAACAACATGACATTCTTATGAAGGATTAAATCTGCGACTCGATGAATTCAGTTACTCGTTTTAAGACCGAAATTTGATGCATAAAGGGTTGGAGAAATTACTCTGAAATCTCCCGAAAGTTCAGATTGGAGATCATCGATGAGGGATTTATTGTAAAGCTGTTGGTAGGTGTTTTTTATTTCCCTCCTTTGGCTTGCATTCCTGTGTCCTAATATCCATATCACAGCATCCTCGTCCGTTCCAAATCCTATATCCATTTACAATAAAAATTAATAAAATCAATTTTATATAAAATAATCATATTCTTTTGCATCAAGAAAAAAAAAAAAAATAGAGATAAGAGAAGATGGTGACATGCATAATAAAGCCACAAATGTTTCATCCAATTAAAAACCATGAAGAAATCAAAACTCCTTCCATTCAAATTTCAGAAAGAGATTCAGAAATCTCATCGTAACCCAACAAAGTTGGTGAACCAAGATTGAATAAAACTTTCTTTTCTTCGACAAAGCGATATTCTAATCTAATCCAGCCTAAAGTTTATCGACAGGAATTCAAAGTGCAGAACGAGCCAACACACTATTCTAGCCAACTTCGCTAACCCAGTTCAGCCATTGAATAAAACATTCAAAGACAGACGCAGAACCATTCATCGAAACCATCGTAAATACTAATTGAATCATGTGTAAGAGTGAGTGAGTGAGTGAGAAGAAGACCATCAAAGGCTTTTTTGAGTCTCTGACAGTCTTGGTCGGGAGGAGGAACAGTTTCTGGTATTTTGAGACTGCCCATTGATCCGCTCAGCAGCTTGTAATCTTTCTCTGAAGCTGAGCTTCCAGTCGAAGCGTTTTGTTTGGGAAGTGACGAGGTACGCTTTTTACCAAAGAACCTCCGCATTTAGCCGTGTCCTTCTCCTTATTCAGTTTTTTTCTTGCTCTTCTTCCGCCTCAACCTTCGCTGGAAAATCAAAGATTTTGTATCATCATCTTTTCATATTCACAATTTTGCCCTTAGTTCAGACCAAGAGAAAAGTTGCCCCTAAATCTTATATATTTTGAATGTACATGACTACCCCTGATTTGCGATGAAATATTTTGAGGCTATTTAATTCCATTCTAGTACCTGAACATTACGATTTTAAGATGGTTAACTCGTGTTTTTATTTGTAACAATTTGGTATTTGTACGTTGCGGAATTATGACAATTTTGACTTAGCCGTTTTGTTGATTTTTAGAGATTATGACCAATGATGACGTGTTATGTGTTGAGTTATTTTCTCTCACCGTTTAAAGTAAATATATCATTGTAAAAAAAATTAATTTCATTATATCACTTTTTTTTTATACTTAATATTGGTCGTCGATTCTGAACTTGACTTATTGATATTTGATATTAATCTATTAAAAACGTCATTTTTATCAAAATGAAGAGATGCAAAATCATATTTATATCTCATTAATTCTACATTTTTTGTAAATCTAGAATGGAGTTCTACTCTAACGAGAGAGATGTAAATTTACAATCTCATTTAATTCTCTCTCTTTGATTGCAGAACCAGGACGCACCATTGAAAATGTAAAAAGTATGTTTACGTTAGGTTTTTATTTCCTTTTTCTGACCAAGATGTTTATTTTACATCTTTTCATTGAAAAACTTTTTGGTCAACCAAAAATGCAAATACGGATTTTAAATCATTTTGCATCGTTGGACATGCCCTCAGTGAGCCTTACATGTATAGCATGAACTACATTGGCCAAACTTGAATTTAAAAATTTATATTGCTAACCCGCAATTTTACACAACTAAGGTAAGGAAAAAAGTAAGAGGATTGAACTTAGGGATGGCAATGGATCGGTTTGGGAACAGAAATGTTACATCCATCCTCATAACCATGAAAATTAATTATATCCATAACCGCAAATTAACCATCAGGTATTATCCATAACCATACCCACTGAATAACGTATTCCCTATCGGTTAATGGTTATATCCATCTTCGTTAGTACAAAAAATATATTCACCCAATTGACACATGATAATTTAGTAAATATTACTTTCGTTATTAAATATTTGATGTATAAAATGATTTAATTAATGGATCTTGTGGAGCATGTATATTAAAGCTAAACATTGATAATGTTGGTTGATCTTTGATATCGCCCATAAATACCATTAAATTCTGATAGATTTTGATTCATATAAAAACTATTGAACTTTGCCATAAAATGCAACTCACACAATGCAATTTTTGTATTCCCAAGTTAATAGTCGGTGAATAATGCAATTTTTGTATTCCCAAGTTAATAGTCGGTGAATAATGAATATATACACACACACATATATTATATAATGTCGGTGAATAATGAATATATATATATATATATATATATACATATATTATATAATACTTTAATATTATATATTATTCGGTTCGGATTTAGGTACGGATATGGATTGGGGATCCCTATAACTATATCTAAAACCATAACTAAATAATATTCACGGTTTTTTCCCATACCCAAAATATAACCGAATTTCCATACCCAAATTCAATCCATTCAGACGGTTATCCACAATTATCAAATTTAACGGTTAGAATTGTCATCCCTAATTGAACTCACCCTTTAGTGCTACTGCTACAAGGTACTTTTCTTGGTTACCAAACAAGTAATGAAAATAAAATAAATAGGGCAATCCTAGCAAAGAAAAAGTCCCTGCACGTGTTTGTCCAAAATATAACTGCACCCTGTAAATTGTGCTTTTAACACTAGAGACCACAAACTTTTGTTACTTTTCTGTTCACCATGGAGATTTTTTATTCTTCAATTTGCATCCACTACAAATGCACATTCAGTCGGTTACCAAATTCTCATTTCTCCAAGCCCTTTCCGAGCAATAAACATCAATTTCAATATCGTAATCATTCATCAATGCATATATAGATATTTTTCTGGTGCGTTATTATAATAGCTGGTTTGATAGGGATATAAAGGCCATAATAAAACACATGTCAGTTTGAGTGCAGTAACAACTTTCAACAAACAAGCTTGGTAAGATCCCATAATATCTTCATAAAAAAACAAGATTACCATTTTTTATTTATTTGACAACCAACAATGTTAGTGAGTTAAATTATTAAATATAAGAGATGAGGAAAATTGGTGAAATGTCACTGCAATAAAGTGTCATGTGTAATGACGTCTATATACTACAAGGGGCCAACACTAAGAAAGAAGACTGCTTACATAATTGATCGCCCATACATATTGTGGGAATATTTTGCAACTTTGTTTTTCAGGGCATTCTTAGACCAAAAATATCCCTTACTTTTACTTACGAAATTGAGTTTAGGTCTATAAATAATCCAACAGGATCCTCTTCGGATCCTTTTAGTAAGGATCTTATCCGTAAATCGTGTAAAATAATTTCTGACTGCATAAATAGACACGATTCACGGATTCTTAGAATCCTCACAAAGAATATCCGACGAGAATCCGGATTCATAAATAATTTCATATTTTTACTTACTCGATCATTTGAATATGTACTTGAAAATTTTGTCAATAGCCAACCAACTCGTCGGCCATTTATTTTTAGGAAAACTAATGAAAATAGTTTGAAAACTTTGAGTTTTAACGATAATGACAAAATAAAAGGTAAAGTAAATAGTGTCAGGATTGACTCTTTAGTGTAAAAATGTGGTTTTTCGTTAAAGTGAACAGTACCGCGAGCTTTTCGTTAAAACTCTATTTATTTTTTGGGAAATGATAGTTCCTCAACATTGTAAATTCCATCTTGGGATAACACGATGTCTCATTTGAAATTGTTACCTATAATATTGTTAATAGCCTCTTAAATTGAGGAAGGTGACGGAAATAAATTAAAATTAGATTATATTAATGTGCTAGCATTCAAATGCAAAAAAATAAAAAAAAATCGTAAAGATTGTCGTGATACTTTTGTTTATCGGACAAGATTAGCACAAAATCCCTATTAAAACATATGTGAATCGTGATACTTACTAAAAGAATCACAATGATTTAAAATAATGCGAAACGAGATAAGACAACCTGTTCCAGGTTTCAAACGATGAATCAGTGATGGCCACAATATCCCAGAAATCACATACAATAATATGAACACTTTTGTTGGAGAGTGAAGAGGAAACAGGAAATTTTAAATTTGCCTATGAGTAGGGCTGATTATTATATTATCAATTAATTTTATGTTTGTTCCACATGCGAAGCCTAGTGTACATACATTTTACATTATTCGATTTTTGTTATCCATATATTTAAGTTTGGAAAATGAATTTTATATTGAAGAAAGAAAAAAATAATCTTATATGTACTTTTTATATTATCAATTAATTTTATGATAATTTTCTAATTTTTTTATTTGTTAATAGCATGATCATATCTGATCGATATCTATCCCCAGCTGTACCTGCACCCTAAGATTTTGACTCTTACCTATAACTAGCAATTATGTGCATGCAATCATATGGTAACAGTTCAACAACCAGCAGAAAATGATGGGATTAGGCTGCCCTACAATACTAAATAATTCTTGTTTTTATTAGTTGTGCCTGCCTGCATGTGTTTCAGGTGGCACTTTACTTTAAACAAGAAAAATCCCACGAGCTTCTTCACTCGAGAGGAAGATTCTCGACTAAAATATTTTACATTAGAATTATATATGATATGGATCACTGCTTATCTTTAATACTTTTCCCACGTGAAAAATACCTCCTATTCTAGTGAGTTTTATGAACCCATTGAACCAGAAGCTTTTGAAGCTCAAGCATTTATATTTTTTGGTTAGAGACCAACGTCGTGGGGCTAACGTAAGAAGAAAATTAGGAATTTCGCGTGGATGGTTGAGCACTACGTGCTGCCTTAAAGAAAAAGTAGGAAAATAGCAATTTTATAGGCGTATGATATACATATACGTATACAGCTTTGCTAAAAGATAGTTCATATGCTGGAAGGCAAGGATTCGGATTTCTTCTCCGTTAAGAATTAAGATTTGATTTACTTAATTTTCTCTAATTATAAGTGTTTGTATTCATTATTTTTACAATAATAATTCACAATATAATCTAGCGGGTTATGCAACCGTCTCGTTAAATTTATGGTGTTTTTTTCTTCAGTTAATTGAGTTATATTTATAATTTTGTAAGTCGTTTATTTTATGAACATATTTTTTCTAAAATCTCTTCAAATCATTTAAAAGCACCTTTCAAACTTGCATTTAACTTCTTGATTTATTTATATTTGGCATTGTGGATGTGACTTGTGAGGTCCATGTGCTAGATGGATTTCCCTTCTAGATAAGGCATGTGTCATGTATTTGTTGTGTAGACGTATGTGAATTAATAGACAATATAGCATTGAGTTGTTGACTATACGCATTGCACGATATGGTCACTAACAAATTAATAGGGTCACATTTATCATGCCATGGGGTTTCAAAATGAACATTCATATCTGTGTTTAGACTTGTTGTAACAAAATAATTTATAACACCAACTGTATATAATTATATATCATATATTATTATTCCTTTTCATTCAACTACACAACAAACTTTCAATGAAAAACTTAGACTAAATTTTTTCAATAAAGATGCCATATCTATATAGTGCGTGAAGAAAAATGAAATAGGTGGTGAGCATAGTAACACTCTAACATTATTGAATGTATTTAGGTTTTACCTTAAGGTTAATTACCCAATGAGGGAGTTTGACATGGAAGCAATGAGGGAGTTTGACATGGAAGTCTTTGTAGATAGGGAAAACACTCGGTAGGTATTTTTTGAGAGGCCAACAAGACAACGAATACAAAAGTTGAACTGGGACATCAGTATTGTAATAATTGTAATAGCTGAACTCAAACATTCATATCATAGTAATTGTATTTGGTTTCCACAGTTTTAAAATTTTGCTACAGAATATTATCTTATGACTACATTGTATCAAAATTTAAGAGATATTATATTCACACACCTCAAATTACTTCTCCCACATTTTTTAATTTTTTAATATTTTCTACACACCACTAACCCTTGATAGAAAAATATTAAAAAAATAAAAGAGTGTGGAAGATAAAATTTGAGATGTATGAATATAATCTCTCAAATTTAATCATCGCTATAATAATAGCTTGCTAAAAAAATTGTAAAAAAGGCATGAAATTTTAAACCAAATTGGCAAGTCATGGCACAAGTATTGTGATTCAATCTTGACCCATTTCCCATCACTCTTCACCTCTTATTTGATTTAGGCAACATCAAAATTTTAGGGGTGAAAACTAGCTACAAATTACAACAATATTGGGAAACCAAAATATGCAGACAAGGAATGTACAGGTGAGAAACGCTGCATGAATAAATGGATTAATGACACATATATTTACTCACTTTTATACATTTGTAAAATACGACATTGAACTCTACTTCTGTTTCATTGCCGTTTAATCAGTTCATTACACCCTCATTACTATAGTCTACTGACTATTATACTATAGGTAAAGTTACTAAAGTACCCTTCAGGAAATAACAATTATAACCTTTCGGGCTCATATATATTGCAGCATTTGTCAGAAGATCTCTACACCAACAGAATCAACACAAACGATGGCTCTTACTCCTGAGTTGCAAACTCTCACCAAGGCCTTCTCAGGTTCCACATAAATATTAATTTTCTTCTGTTTTATTTTATCATATCAATTTCAATGCGTTAATTCTCTTACAATTACAATTCGTTTACGTTCCAATTTTAATTCTTTTATTTCTTTAGTGTTATTTTTCTTTTTTTCAAAATTTTTTTTCTTAGAAAATTAGTCAATCACATTGATGGATTATATTTGTTTTCCCCATTTGCTTAATGTTATAGCTAAATGCAGTTCAGTCGGTTATGAACATTCATTCATGAAGTTCCGAGTTTGATTTCCGCTAACCCAAAATGCAAAATGCTGGTTTGTGAAAAATTAAAAATTTACAGCATATGGACTAATCTTTTGTAGCTTCAAAAACACCAAAAATCCAATTCTTTCCCAATTTTCCATCAAATGGTAATTTTTATACTTCGCATTTGGATTACTTTTTATCCCGATTCCTTCTCACTGTGATATGAAGTCAATATATAAACCCGTTTTGTAGTTAATTTGACGGGAATTTGAATTTTTTCACTAATCTTTTAAAAATTATTAATAATTGTTTTATTATTTAATTACTGTTAATTTAACTGAAGCAGGACTTGGAGTTGATGAGAAGGCACTAGTAGCAACACTGGGAAAATCGCATCCTGAGGAAAGGCAATCCTTCAGGAAAGCAACTCCCCACTTTTTCAAGGTAGATGAACGTTCCTTTGAGCGCTGGGATGATCACCATGTCAAGCTACTCAAGCATGAGTTCCTGCGTTTTAAGGTAACTTTCTGGTCGTTTTATTTTATCTTATTTTTAAGGCATTTTTACTTTGGTTTTCTTATCACATCCCTCAACTCTGATAGAAACAAGATTCGAACATGAGACTTCTTATTTGACAACAAGAGATTATTTTATCGATCAAACAATTATTGGGTTTCACTTCTAATTATCATTCCGAATTTGGTTAGAATTGTATGTCTGCTGTGGAGTTCTACCAACGTATTTAACATGCTTGCACAACTTGATAAAGCTGAACAAGTTAAATGCTAATAAGTTAATAACAAATTGATATCAACGGATTATCAACACTCTACTGATACTCATCAACACATTATTGCACATCCCTCCTTTCAAAAGGAAGGCGGCCTGAGAATCTCATTAGATCTCATTAGGTAAATTAAAGTTAATTATGTTTGCATATGTGATTCAGATTCGCAGTCCAATAATTTGAATCGTAAGATTAGTCTAATAAGAAACATTAGTCTTCAAATTTATGCACAAATGATGAGATTGGAGTGATGAGGCTCTTTGTTATGATTTTTTTTTTTTTTTTTTCCAGAATGCTGTGGTGCTATGGACAATGCATCCATGGGAAAGAGATGCTCGTTTGGCAAAGGAGGCCTTGAAAAAAGGTCCAGAATCATATGGTATTCTTGTTGAGATTGCATGCACTAGATCGTCCGAGGAGCTATTAGGAGCTAGGAAGGCTTACCATTCCCTCTTTGATCACTCCATTGAGGAAGATGTTGCCTACCACATTCATGGCCCTGAAGGCAAGGTAAATGTCATCTTCCGTACGTAACAATTGCATAGTTGTCTCTTAGTTTTCATTCGTTTGATGGATAATAGTTCCTATTTGCTAATTTTGATTTGAGATAGATCATCCAAGTGAGGATTGAAAGATATCGGCCTTGTATTTTGTGGTTTTTTTTTTTCAATTTGACAGGATCCTCTTCTACAGGGGTAATTCAATTTTTACTGCGCGACTACTTTTTCCATATTTACTGACCACGTCTTAAACAAAGATAGGTTTCAAAACTGGATAGTACTGGTAGTGCTACCAAATGCGCAGTATGGTAGTTTAACAGCTAGGACTGTGCAGTACATAGGTTCCATCGGTCGAACAGATATAAAGAAATGATTTGTTAATGAACATATATATGAATCATAAAATGTGTGTATATAAAATGAACATGTGAATTCATTTAATTGGTGTTTTGATTTCTTTGTCCAGCTCTTGGTTGCTCTTGTGAGTGCCTATAGGTATGAAGGATCAAAGGTTAAGGACGACACTGCAAAATCAGAGGCCAAAACACTTGTTAATGCCATTCAGCATGCCGATAAGAGGCATCCCAATGAAGATGATGAGGTGATCAGGATACTATCAACAAGGAGCAAGCTCCATCTCAAGGAAGTCTATAAACACTACAAGGAGATTTCTGGCCACAACATTGATAAGGTATGTATACAAGGTCCAAAGAGAAACGCTTAACTTCCCAGCTTTCTCCGAATTTTCTTCGCCTACTTACATGGCATGTGATATGCAACCCAACTAATGTCAAGATAAAAAAGTTGGGGGAAAGAGTTGGCTGTACAACATTATCCAGAAATTTTGTCAACCCAAAATACTTCCAATACTCAGAATATGCCTCTTGCATCTATTTTCTAAAATCACATATTGTTGCTTTGTTTAGGATCTTGATCATGCTGTGAGGTTAAAAGAGACAGTACAATGCCTTTGTACTCCTGAGAAATATTTCAGCAAGGTAAGCCAGAGTCGTATATTTTTGTATGAAGTTACTCATGCAGTATTACATATAACCTCTCAGGCAACATTGTGCATGAAATTCTTAAACTCTTGTGCTCTTCATCAGGTCTTGGAAGTTTCATTGAGAACTGATGTCCATAAGCATAGCAAAAAGGGATTGACGAGAGTAATTGTTACCCAAGCTGACTCGGACATGAGGGAGATCAAGGAGGAATTCAAGAACCACCATGGAGTCTCTTTAGTCGAGAAAATTGAAGAGATGGCTAATGGGAACTATAAGGATTTCCTACTCACCTTGCTTGCACGAGGAGGCTGACTAAAACGGCAGGACGGAAATTTGGGGTTTGTTGGGATTACTTGAAGGGTCTCTGTGTTACTCTTTTCAATTGTTTGGCCCTTCATGGCTGTTATAGCTTTAGTGTTCTGTATGAGTGTTGTGTTATCATTAAAAGAAACTGAAATAAATCAATCGATCAATGAGATATTTTACCATTTCAATAAGCAGATTTTCGTGTTCAAACCACTTCAAATTGCAGCATTAGATTGTAATTATGTTTACAATGCAACGTTTGTCTTCTAAATAGAATGTACAAAGTACGATTAAACCATCAACTGAGTGGAAAAAAAAAGACGTTATGGTAAATTATGTTTACTGTGTGGGGAATAAAGTAGGATTTTCAACATCGTCCGGAATAAGCTTTTTCGTTAGCTTATTTACACCAACGCTCCCTAAACTCAACATTCCTCTCACTCAGCCCCCTGAAACTCAACCTTTCTCTCATTTTACCTCATGAAACTCAAAATTTCAGGAGGCAGAGTGAGAAGAAGTTTGAGTTCCTGGGAGCGTTGGAGTAAATAAGCCCTTTTGTTATGCAGAATTTCCTAGTATTTTCCGTGGATTGAAGCACCTTTGCCTTTGGATTCCTCAAATACAAAAGTAAAATATTCAAGCTTTGGGAAAGTGTAAGGTTTACAATGCGATTAGCAATGAATTGAAGTCTTCATTAACACAGTTTCCAGTACTCAGCCTAACTAGTTTGACAAGGTGTCCAGTGCTTAATGTTTTAGTTCCTAGTACTCACTACTTTTTCTTTTGTTCACCCTTCCCATCTTCATTCATTGCAATCCTTGCTTGACAACCAAAGAAACAATGGTGGGCATGGCGGAGGTGTTTCTTGGGCCGTTGATTGAGTTGCTGCTTGACAGGCTAAAAGAGATGGTTAGCTATTGTCTTTTTTTTCAGCTGATTTCAGTTTAATGATACAGATGTTATTAGTATTTGGGATTATTAAGTCCACCTGGGAGGATTGGTCGGATTTTGATACTATTGATTTACATTTGTTCAAGTTTGTGTTGAAATATCCACATAGGCTGTATCTTTGAGAAAAGAAGAGTTTGAATATCCTAATCCCACTCTAACTAATACCAAGGTCTTTTGTAATAAAATCTCACACCTGACAGATTATGCAAGTGATAATTAACAAGTTGGGAACAATATCAATGTTGTTGGAAGTGGACCATTGTCCTGTATCTCTGATAAATATACAGATTGTAGTCTTTGTTCTCCTTATAAAAGTGTCTTGCCCAACTTCTAGCAGAACAAGATGGTCATTGTTTATGGAAGTCACGATCATATATTTTTGTTCAGCATATCCATTCTCCTCATATTTAATCATCAAACATAGGAGTTTTGAATTTCATCACATCTATTTACTTCCTTCGGTTGCTGTTAATCAAAATCTGTTGCTAGATTATTAATATAACTTCTGCTTAATCCAACCCTTGATTAAAAAGCTGTCAGACAACTTTTATTAATACTTCATAACATCCGAAAACGAAAACTCTTGATAAAAACCCTAAACTCCACCAAACATAGATAAAGGTAAGGTAGATAGTCGCACCACAAGGAAACACAAACACAGAAAATAATGACCGTCATCAAACACCAACAGAAAAACAGAAGCACTCATAGCACTTGATCATACTAGTTTACTCAGAGAAGAATTTCAGTACGATCTATTCCTTCCCCAACAGAGTAAGGAGGAAGTCCTTGTAATCCCCGGAAGTGTCTTTGGCCACAGCATGTTCAAGAGGAACGCTGTTCTTCTTGTAGTAAACCTCCTTGATGTCCTTCAAGTCCCTCTCAGCCCTCGTCACAATCACACGAGTGAGAGCATCCTCATCGGTCCCAAGCCTCCTGATAGCATTGCGAAGAACCTTCTCAAAGTACTTCTTGTGGTCATTGAGGCATCTGATGACTACATGCAGTGCCTTCTGGAAATCATCAGCACCCTCTTCCAACAAAGTCTGTGATAAAAGAAGAAAACTTAGAGGTCAAACTCGGCAGTCTTGAATCTTAGACTCTTGGTAGAAGGAAGTCTGTGTAAGTAATTACTAATTAGTTCTGAGTTGGATGCCCTAACTTTGACGTAAGGGGGTCTATACCTTACTGATGGAAATTTTATGGTCATCTCTGTAGTGGTTAAAGGTTGCCATGAGCTGAGTCTTGCTCCTAGTACTGAGGATCCTAATAATTTCATCATGATTGAAAGCCTTGTCTTTGATAGCATCATGAAGAATATCAGCTTCCGATTTTGCCAGTTTTGCACTGATCTCGCCACCGTCGTAACGATACGCAGTCACTAAAGCAACCAGAAGCTGTAACATTGAACAAAAAAATCAAACAACATTAGCAGTTCTTCTAGTTCAACAATTCTCATAACACAGTTCGAGAAAAACACAGAGACCAAAATGGTAGTTCACCTAATACAAAAAAGAGAAGGCAAACAATGGAAAATTCTCCAACTTATTATTATGTTGTCTAATAGTAAAGTCGACTCTCACATAATCTACAATTCGACAACATAACATGTCAGACTGTTTGTCAAAAAAATATTGTTGTTAATAATGCTTGTACCTTGCGGATATCACCAGTGGTGTGGGCAGCCAAGTCCTCCTCCAAGGAGTGCTTGTAGCGAACTTGGTAAGCTTTCCTTACTGCAAAGAGATCTTCAGGAGATAGTATGGTTGCAATTTCGATGATGACATTGTAGTTACACCCAGATTTCTTGATGGCCACATGAGCCAAAACAGCATCTCGATCTGCAGGATCCAAGATCCAACGGTACACAGCTTTCTATATAGGTGTCAATCCCAAATGAAATTTATTTTGTTAGTATCGCGCAAATTGTTCAACCCAGAAATACAAAACTAATAGAATTCATACAAAAATATAAGGGCATTCGGATCCCAAAGTAAAATAACATACCCTTTAATCCCATCAAAACATTTTAGTCAAAAACAAAAATCTCATAAGAAAAACGTAATATCATTTCCATTTTGCGTCCCTCCCCATACATTAACCAACCAACATTAAAATTGGACACACCGATCGATTTATGACCATACATTAACCAATCAACATTTTAGTTTTTTTTTTTTACCCAAGGACAAAAACATTCGGAGATCTCTATGTTTTGTGATACACAAGGACAAACAAAAGATAATTTCATGTATTTATTCTAATAAATATATTTTTGTCAACTAATAAATATTTTATTGAAAAAATAACAATAGCAATGGTAATATTGACTAAGGAGAGAATATGAGAAACCTCAAAATCCCCAGAAAGCTCGGATTCAAGGCGTTTGAGAAGATCTTCTTGATAAGACTGCTCATAAGCAAGCCTGATTTGCTTTCTCTGTGCTGCATTTCTGTGTCCCAGAATAGAGATTATAGCCTTCTCATCAGTCCCCCATCCTACACAGTAAAAAAAAACAAAATAAATTTACCATGTATATAATTTTGCAATTAATTATCTGCATGCAAATTAAAATAAGAATTAAATAGCTGAACTATAATTAAACCTTTCACGGATTTTCGAAGAACTTCGGCATCTTCAATGGGAGAGAAGTTTTCAGAAGCAATTAGTGTAGCCATTGTTGGAGATAATTTCTAGGTTTGTTTGACTCCTCTCGTACTAATTTCTTATTCTCTTGCTCTTACAATAATATTTATAGCAAATTTTTAAACGAATATATATTAATTAGCATATCTACTAATTGTCCACAAATGAGGTGGTGTTTAGGTGAGTTTTGGTTGGCTTTGGTGTGGCATTAATAGGAGGTTGCAAAATGGCAATCTCTAATTAATACAGCATTTCTTGATTATATCACCTTTTCTGGATTAAGAAAACATTTAATTAATTAATTACTTCATTTTTTTCTTGTTTTCTTTCATTTTCTCATAGTAGATCAAACTTGAGAGTTCAAACTTCAAATCTAAACGAGAAACATGTGATGATCGACTTGTAAGAAAAAAAACATTGATAAATCGGTCAGCCTACTGAGGTCAACATTCATACGAGACCTAACAAAAGAAGAACACAACACACACATACATTGTACACACATATATAGGTGAATATCAGGGAACACACAGTTATATTTTTCAATGATCTGAACCGTATGCTTTTGAATTTGTAGACCAAATGTAGACTGGCTAAAAATTGTTAGAGAGACTAGAGTACCTTTGCATGCCTTTCTGAGAGCTTCTGCATCCTCGTTAGAAGAGAAGTGATCTGGAACAGTGAGGGTTGCCATCGTAAACTGCTATGCTGTTTTTGCTTCGTTTTCGGTAGGAAGGGAATTAAAGAGGTGAGTAAAATGTGAATGGGTGATTAGTGCAAGTGCGTGACCCTTTATATAATGCTAGGTTTCTTGTAGGCTTCACCATTGAAGTTAACGCCACCTCACACAAACCATGTTTTAGACCTTCCTCTTACCTTACATATGAACATTATATATCTTTTAATTATCCTAATAGTTGCCTTTATTCCCAACAATTATTAGAAAACAAGTGAAGAAAAGGATTATTTATATACCGGTAGTCCTCGTAGTTTATTCGGATTTTCAATTCGATCTTTGTAGCTATTTTGTCGTATTTTATTATATTAGTAGCGTCGGTTCATTTCATCAAATAAAATAAAGTTTTATTTAAGCTAGGTTTTTAAAATAAGAAGATGTGCACAAAATTGATGGAAACTTAATTGATAAAGCTAAAGAGAAAATATAACGATAAAACTGCAAGAATTAAACTATGAGAACGAAAGTGAAAATCCAACTAAATCATGGAGACTATTGGTGCAATTTGCCCCCGAGGTTTAAGATAATAAAATTATGGTTTTCGCACCTAATTATTCTTTTTTATTTGTCTTTTGGCATTGAAGTTGTTCTAATTAATAAATTTAATTGTGTTTTGCCTTTGAAAATTTGCATGGCGGACATGTGGGATAGGTTTGGCAATTTTTTGGACAATCTATTAATCTAATATGAAATGACACAAAAATAATAAATTTTTGGATCAACCTATATTAACAAGTCAGGTAGTTATCTGTCACCCATTAGGAAGAGCCAGGTAGTTATCAAATTTACACGACCTGTTAACGAATCAAGTCATTATCTAATCATTTGTTAAGAACCAGTTAAAATAACAAGTATTACACGAAAACGAAAGAAATAAAACAAATAACACAGCCCGTTTACCAACTCTAACATGAGATGTTCTTTTTCCATTTTTTCCATCCTTCTTTATTCAATAAAACTTCTTTCTTTTGCAACTTATTAATATTAAAAAATACGATCTCACTTTTCCTTTTTCTTCTTTTACATTGAATGATCATACTTTCTAGATTGTATACAGCTAACGAATATATATACATTATATTTTAGTTACTTCCAAAAAAGAGTATCTTCATTTTTGTTTGGAGCACGTGTGCGTATGCTTTCTAAGTACATATTTTACTCGAAAAGCCTGCATTTTTAGTGTTTATTATCGAGTGAGTCTAAGAAGTGTCACCATTTCATACCAAAGACCTCTCGATTGAGAATAATGGATCATATGGACGGTCGTGGTTGGCATATGCATATACGTGATCGTATATGAGTGGCTTGGCTGTCAAATATATAAATTACAAAGTTTGTGAGTGTGACTAAATGACCAAGCTTAGCCTGTCAATTTTCTAAGGAAAATATGCCAATTTCGAACCGCCTTTAGTCATGGTAAAATCAATGAATTTGACATCAAATTGTGACAACAAAACAGATTTTGTACTTTGTCAAATCATAAACGTCGAACTCGTTCGGATGAGTTACCTTCGTCTTGAAAACATATTCATTTCCATAATCATATTCAACCTACCAAAGAATAACATATGTTCATATTTATTATCTCAGCAAGGAGATACATAATTATCATCTTGATGAGTTATTTTCTTATTATATATTTTGTCGCATTCTTAGTATATTTTGATAATGATTTTGGTCAAATTTTGATATTTTGATTTATATTCTTAGCGTAGTTGATTTGTGGTTGGACAAATTTTCCATAAGTGCTTACAATTGATTGCTTGATCGTTGGTCATACGTACCAAGCTCCCGATCGCTGCTTGGGGCCATGCAATATTGCACGCAGCAAAGTTGGTCCGCCTGATGCTTGTTGCGACACAACCATTTAGTGCTCTTCAGTTGGTTACTGGATACAAACCCGACATATCGCATTTGCGCGTTTTTGGTTGTGTGGTATATGTGCCAATCTTGCCTTCCTTACGTACAAAAATGGGGCCTCAGCGAAGGATGGAAATCTTTGTCGAATATGATTCTCCTTCGATTATTCGTTACTTAGAACCTTTGACAGGCGATCTGTTTATCGCTCATTTCGTGAATTGTCACTTCTATAAGACAGTCTTCCGGTCGTTAGGAAGAGATAAAAATGTCAACGTTCCTGAAGAACGACACGAATTATTGTGGACGACTCCCACTTTGTCTCATTTAGATCCTTGCACTGCTCAGTCTCAAACTGAAGTGCAGCGCATATTAGATCTCCAGAGCATAGCTTAGAGCATGCCAGATGCTTTCACCAATCTAGCGCGAGTGACAAGATCGCATATTCCAGCTGCGAACACGCCTGCAAAGATGGATGTACCAAATGTACAACGGACTTCCCTCCTAGAGGCCTGGGGCACCAATCTTGGTGATCCACGTACATTAACGGCTAGCCAATCATCTGCCCCTACACAAAAGCGTGGCAGATCCCTTGGTTCAAAGGATTCACACCCTCGAAAAAGGAAAACCACGGCACAAGGTCCCGCATAGCCTATCGTGAATCCGACTATCGCTTACTCATTCTATCCAACTCATGAAGAAATTCTAGATTATGGAAGCGTCAATGAAGAGACTAATCATCCTTCTGAGAATCGTGAGATTTCGATCTATTAAGCTAGCTTAAATGATGTGTGGTGTATAAATGAGATGATTGTTGACGATGCATTAGCATATGCAGTAGCTACTGAGATCATGTTGAGCAATAACATTGAACTGTGTTCCGTTGATGAATGTCGATGTAGATCTGATTGGTCAAACTGGAAACAAACAATCCAAGTTGAACTTGATTCGCTTACGAAACGTCAGGTGTCACGCCTCAGCCCCAAAAATTATTAGTTTCGGAAAATGATATTGGTGATAGGCCCAAACTAAATCTTTGTTTAGTTGACTACCATTAATTCCGATTTCTTAATTCAATTCACTGATCCTTTACATTAAATTCATGACCAACCTTTAATTAAAAACCATAAGTAAAATACTCCAATTATTTACCAAATTCCTTCCTTTAGTACAAATTCACAACAAAGAATTCCTCTCTATTATTTGAGTACCACCTAGCGTAATTCTTTAATTATATTCCTTGTTTCTATCCATTATTCATAATTAAAATTTTCCACACCAACGTACTAATTTTGTTCTCACTTGCCACCACTTTCTTTTATAAATCAATTCTCATTCTTAAAATTATTCCTCGAATTGTTTAACCTCACTTATTTTATGGCTACATCTAACGTCTCGTTAGACTGCCTACGTACCCTAAACAGGGATCAAGCCATTCGTAGTTCACAATTCCAAAATTCAAACCAAATCCGAAAATATTCATTTAGTCCCACATATACCACAATCGTATTAATATTCAAACCACAATAGTTAGATCTTAAAAGCATAATTAGAATAGCGAAATTCGCATAAAAACACAATGTCAGCTCCCTGGCTATGCGCCACCGCACGCGCCGGTGCAGGTGGCGGTTGGCCGTCCTGACTCGCCGAAAAATTCAACTATTTCTAAAAATTCTCAAAAGTTACAAAAATGAAGATCTCAAAGAGTAGAGCAAAGTTTATACCTATGGCCAAGTCCAGTTTGACCTGGAAAGGCTCCAACTTGCCTCGAAATCGCCGAAACCCTATAAATAGGTGGCCTCGAATCGTCACCTCCAGTGCCCCACCGCCCCTACCATTGTTTGGGCTTTTTTCCAGTCATTCAGGGAAGGGTTTTGGTGGAGGTAATTGTAAGAAATCATTTAACAATTGATGGATTTTGGGCAAGATCTCCCGCTGCACCCATCATTATTTTTGTACCAAAATACCATCAAATTCCCTCTAATTTTTGGTGGAACTAGAAGAGAGAGGGCCAAGGTGATGATTGGGAGCGGTTTATAGGTCCAATTCGTTGAAAAATTGGACGAGAACCGGCGAGGAGCCGTTGGTTGAGGAGACGGGTCACACGGGTTTTGGACCAGGATTCGTGATCCTGTGCACCCTCATCCCCTCCTTTTTCCTCCCGGCCTCCTCTTCCCCTTCCCCCGTTTTCCTTCTTTCTAACATTTCCTTTTCATCTCAGCCACACAGGTGGCACACCTCAAACTCCAGATTTTCTAGAGGATTCTAGTTAAGAGCAAAATTACAAAAATATCCCTAACTTTAAACGTTAATAACTCTTTCGTTATAGCTCCGTTTCACAAACGGTTTGTGCCTACACGTTCGTGAGTTCAAGCCCTATTCAAAATATAAATGTGACCTAAAAAGGTCTACGAATTTTAAATAGTTAATTTCCAAACTTTAAACCTCGTAAACAGTTTAATTTAAAACTGAACTCAAATAAATTAATATAATTCCCTGAAAAATAACATAAACTCTCAATACCACGAATACGTACATTCTAATAATTCCCGTAACAAAACTTTACGAATTTTCCCATTTCTATCTCTAGGACCGTACATTGATTTAACTTCAATTTTCTTCACATATTCACAGTTATGAATATAAAATTCATATATTTAAATTTTCAGAGTATTACAATCACCCCCATTAAAAGAAATCTTGTCCCCGAGATTTCAGCCATCGAATAGCAAAAAAGAATTGGAATTGTTTCCACCATTCCTTTAATGGTGAAAGATATCACAATCTCAATCTTACGACTTTATTTAAGCTCCAAAATAAGCATTCAATGAATAATAACCGTGATTCTCACTCACACTCTCAAATTCTCAGCCACATCCATTGGCAGAATAAATATCCACATTAAGCCAAAATTTCTCATTGCCTCCATTGGCTATACACAGCCGTTACCACAATTCTTCTTCTAAATTTTTAACCACCATCACTGACGATACCAACATAAAAAAACTCAATATTGGCAGCATACATATTATAAATTTCCAGCCATAACTATTTTCGGCCAATTTAATATCAAAATTCGAAGTCATCCATTAGTAACCTAGTAGAATCTCAAAATTTCAAGCCAAAGCTTTATAATTGACAAACCGAATATCAAAAATTTCAACCAAATTCATTGGAAATTTCCAATCACACTCACTGATTAATGGAAAGAAGATTAAAGCCAAATTCGCAGCACCACTAACATAAATTCTCATTCTATGATTCTTTTCATTTTTCGCAATTAACTAAATTGCCCATGGTAAAAATTTAAAGCCCTTTAAATCTTTCTTTCAATCGCTTTTGTTTTTAATTTACTTCAAAGTGCAACCACAAATATAATAAATGAGTGACTCACTCTTTCAGAATGCCATTCACATGTCATCAATTAAAAGAGAAAATTGAAATATGTAACACTCTATTGGCCAACAAAACTAAACCTTATTTATCACATAGCCACGAGAATAAGTGCTCGTCCTCAACTTGGTTCGTAATAACCAATTCAACAATGACAATTTATAATTGTGGTAACCAAACCAATCAAAATTAAATTTACAAACTTCTCCATCAATTCTAGCTGTAATCATCAGTGGCTGAGTAAACATCACAATGTCAAACCAAACCACTAAAATTGACATTAGCAAAAATTCCAACCAAAACCATAGTCACTATTTTGGTAAGAAAATAAAAAGAAGTATATGAACATGTTGTCATGAACCCACACGACACCCCCCAAATTTGTCACGACACCACATACGTATTTTGGCATGTCAAGAGGCAACAAATTGTGTAGAAAATAGGGCATCAATGAATCTCTTTTAACTAATAGTGGTCCAATAATTTCCTCTTACATTTACAAATCTAAAGTCAAATTCTAAACCATGACTATCGTGGCTAACAAAATATCATAATTTCATGCCATAATTCCTCTTATATTAAATGAACTCAAATTTCATTCCATAATTTCATTCATATCCACCCACCATTCTCATTAGAATGGCAAACCATAATCACAATTTATAATTTCATTCCACAAATATTAACATTTCCAACCACATTTATCGTTGGCCATAACATTTTATAATTTATATCCACACTTATCATTGACAGAATAATGATTCCACCATCATTTTCCTTTATTTCAATCAATGACTTGTAAGCTGGAAAAGATTGTAATATACCTGGCCAATATACATCACACTTTTTTTTTTTTCACATTTACGGGCCTTTTCCACCCAATTTCACATTCACATACCTTTCTTGCCCAATTTCACATTCACGGGCCTTTTTCGCCCCATTTCACATTCACGGGCCTTTCTCGCCCAATCTCACGTATCCACCCTTATATCCACAGGCCTTTTCGCCCAATTCAATTTCTCAAGTGCCAGGTATAATATAAATTCTCCATCTACTTATCACCACCTCACAATCACCTTAGCATTCAACATTTTCATAATGCATAGCCTAATATCGATTCAATTCAAGATTAATCCAAAACTTTAATCAAATGCTCAACTTTGAAGCTATAACATGAATACGATATTTTAAAATTTTCATACTCCCATTCAATTCAATTCAAAGCATCATAATTCACAATATATGCATTCCACATAATTTCCATCATACTCATAGAACTTATGAAATAATGCAATATAAACGCAAATCTCAATTCCCATTAACGAAACTTCCATATTTACCAAGGAAATTGCACCACCATCATAATACAATTTATATATGTATTTCACATATAAATCATGAATGCCACTTTATTCCTAAAAATATGAATTAATGCAACCATAATGCGTGTCATAATTCACACCAACAAGATTCACGAATAGTACATTTCTTAGAGGATGATCATTTGCTCTGATACCATTTGTCATGCCCCGGCCCCAAAAATTATTAATTTCGGGAAATGATATTGGTGAAAGGCCCAAACTAAACTTTTGTTTAGTTGACTACCATTAATTCTGATTTCTTAATTCAATTCACTGATCCTTGACATTAAATTCATGATCAACCTTTAATTAAAAACCATAAGTAAAATACTCCAATTATTTACCAAATTCCTTCATTTAGTATAAATTCACAACAAAGGATTCCTCTCTATTATTTGAGTACCACCTATTGTAATTCTTTAATTATATTCCTTGTCTCTATCCATGATTCATAATTAAAAATTTCCACACCAACGTACTAATTTTGTTCTCACTTCCCACCACTTTCTTTTATAAATCAATTCTCATTCTTAAAATTATTCCTCGAATTGTTTAACCTCACTTATTTTATGGTTGCATCTAACGTCTCGTTAAACTGCCTACGTATCCTAAACAAGGATCAAGCCATTCGTAGTTCATAATTCAAAATTCAAACCAAATCCAAAAGTATTCATTTAGTCCCACATATACCACAATCGTATTAATATTCAAACCATAGCAGTTAGATCTCAAAAGCATAATTAGAATTGCGAAATTCGCATAAAAACACAATGTCGGCTCCCTGGCCGTGCGTGGTGGTCGGCCTCCCTGACTCGTCGGAAAATTCAACTATTTCTAAAAATTCTCAAAAGTTGCAAAAATGAAGATCTCAAAGAGTAGAGCAAACTTTATACCTGCAGCCAAGTCCAGTTTGGCCTGGAAAGGCTCCAATTTGGCTCGAAACCGCCCAAACGCTATAAATGGGTGGCCTCAACTCATCACCTCCAGTGCCCCGCCACCTCTACCATTGTTTAGGCTTTGTTCCAGCCATCTAGGGAAGGGTTTTGGTGGAGGTAATTGTAAGAAATCATTTCACAATTGATGGATTTTGGGCAAGGTCTCCCGCCGCACCCATCACTATTTTTGTACCAAAATACCATCAAATTCCCTCTAATTTTTGGTGGAACTAGAAGAGAGAGGGCCAAGGTGATGATTGGGAGCGGTTTATAGGTCCAATTCGTTGAAAAATTGGACGAGAACCGGCGAGGAGCCGTCGGTTGAGGAGACGGGTCGCACGGGTTTTAGACCAGGATTCGTGATCGTGTGCACCCTCATCCCTCCTTTTTCCTCCCGGCCTCCTCTTCCCCTTCCCCCGTTTTCCTTCTTTCTAACATTTCCTTTTCATCTCAGCCACACAAATGGCACACCTCAGACTCCAGATTTTTTGGAGGATTCTAGTTAAGAGCAAAATTGCAAAAATATCCCTAACTTTAAACGTTAATAACTCTTTCGTTATACCTCTGTTTCACAAATGGTTTGTGCCTACACATTTGTGAGTTCAAGCCCTATTGAAAATATAAATGTGACCTAAAAAGGTCTACGAATTTTAAATAGTTAATTTCCAAACTTTAAACCTCGTAAACAGTTTAATTTAAAACTAAAATCAAATAAATTAATATAATTTCCCGAAAAATAACATAAATTCTCAATACCACGAATACGTACATTCTTATAATTCCCGTAACAAAACTTTACGATTTTCCCCATTTCTATCTTTGGGACCATATATCGATTTAATTTCAATTTTCTTCACATATTCACAATTATGAATATAAAATTCATATATTTAAATTTTCAAGGTATTACATAAGGTGTTTGGACATGTAGCTCCTACTCCTTTACATGTGAAGCATGTTGGTTACAAGTGGGTTTTCGTTCGGAAGCGTAATGAGAAGAACGAAATTGTGCCTTACAAAGCTTGTCTTGTTGCACAAGGCTTCTCACAACGCCTCGGGCTTGACTATGATGAAACTTATTCACCCGATATGGGTGTGATTACTTTTCACTACCTTATCAATTTGGTAGTTTTCGAAAAACTGGGTATGCAGCTGATGGACGTAGTAATTGCGTATCTCTATAGGGATCTTGATACGGAAATTTATATGAAAGTTCCCAAAAGACTTACTTTGAGTGGTTCAAATATTTCTAAACCCCGGAACACGCTCTCAATTCGACTGAGGTGTTCACTCTACGGTTTGAAACAATCTGGAAGAATATGGTATAATCGTTTGAGTGAGTATTTGACTAGTCAAGAATATGTGAACAATGAACTATGCCCTTGTGTGTTCATTAAGAAGTCACATTTCGGATTTGCTATTGTTGCAGTATATGTCGATGACATAAACTTCATTGGAACTCCTGAAAAGCTCGTGAGAACTACCGCGCACCTGAAATCGAAATTTGAGATGAAAGATCTAAATAAGACTCGATATTGTCTCAGTCTCAAAATAGAGCATTGTTTTGATGGAATCCTAGTACATCAATCGAGCTACACCCGGAATGTGTTGTGTCGCTTTAATGAGGATAAAGCGAAGCTTTCGAGTACTCCTATGGTCGTTCGATCGCTAGATGCAAAATGAGATCTCTTCCGTCCGAAGGGGGATGATGAAGAGATTTTGGAGCCTGAAGTTCCTTATCTAAGTGCAATAGACGCTTTACTGTACTTAGCTCAATGCACTAGACCCAACATCTTGTTCACTGTTAATCTTTTGGCAAGATACAGTAATGCAACAACATGCAGACACTGGACTGGCGTGAAAGACATCTTCTGTTACCTTAAGGGTACTATGGATTTGGGCTTGTTCTATCCCTATGGATCCTCGAGTGATGCCGCAATCCTTGCTTCTCAAGTCGATTCTCACCTTGTTGGTTATGCCAACGCAAGATACTTATCTGATCCGCACAAAGTGTGTTCTCAAACAAGTTATGTCTTTATCGTTGGAGGCATCGCAATCTCTTGGAGGTCAACTAAACATACCTTAGTTGCCACTTCGTCCAACCATGTTGAAATTCTCAGCTTACATGAAGCAACTCGAGAATGCTTTTGGTTGAGAGTAGTTGTGGGCCATATTCGAAGCTCCTGCGATCTTTATCCCACCATTGATGTCCCGACGACGATCTTTGAAGACAACACAGCATGCATTGAACAGCTTAAGAAATGTTACATCAAAGTAGACAACACCAAGCACATTGCGTCGAAGTTCTTCTTTTCACATCAACAACAAGAGAATTAGAATATTGAAGTCACGCAAATCCGTTCACAAGGCAATTTGGCCGACCTCTTCACCAAATCACTGTCGAAGACGATGTTTCAGAAGCTTGTTCATAGAATTGTTATGCGTAAACTTTCTGAGTTGTAACATTGCTATTTCTCTTTGGAATTGTGTCAAACTTAGGGGGAGTATCCTGAAGATACTTGTTTGATCTTAATGTACTTTTTTTCTCTACGATTAGGAGCATTTTTTCCACTGGACTTTTGCTAGCTGACTAGGTTTTAACGAGGTGCCCACATTGGGCTGGTTATATCCCTGATGACATCCTGTAGATGTTCCTTTTGACTTTGCATTTCTCATGCATTTTTCCTTAGACTATGGATTTTGTCCCTACTCGGGTTTTTGCCATAGCCTTAGGGTTTTTTCAGTAAGACTTATTTACTTATGCAAGTTCGTAACTTATTGAGAATAAGCGTTTTTCCTTGGAATCAGTGTCGACGAGTCGACTTCCTCAACTTCTGCATGATGCTAAATCTACCTTAAGTATTTACACACTCAAGGGGAAGTGTTGTAAACATTCCTAGTTTAAGTGTGATTGTGTAAATCTTAGATTAGATTTAATTCTAGTTATCATTTCCTATTACATCTTGTATTCCTTGGGGATGAAGGAATATCTTCTCTCATTTTACTACTATAAATAAAGGCACTATATAGAAGGGATAACACACACATTCCCCTACAATTCTACAAACACATCTCTCTCACTCTCTCTTCTCCATGCCACCGGCCCCCTTAACCCTGTCAAATAAAATAGGCTACAACAGTTCGTAGTTTCTTTTATTTTATTTTGTTTCTTAGTTTTTAGAAGATCTTTGCAATGAAAGATTTTAATTTGTAGATACCTAGCCATTAGGTTCCTCTACACATCAATTTGGAGAACTGGACTTAGAGATCTTTTGACGATTAAACTTTATTTTACAGGGTATTTTCTATCCTTTTCTTAATGATATTTTGCTTTATGATTTTACATAATTAATTCTCTTTTGCTAGGGCAAGGCCACTAGCCTTAGCATGAATATGTAGTCTTTTATTCAATTGTTTATGTTATTGTGCTTCCATATTTTGAAATATTAATCACTATGCTTAAATTGTATTTGTGTCTAATGCTTCTTGATCATTAGGATGTTTAAATAAATAATCGGATGCCACGTCTTAGTGCAGATGCCATGACTCGAAAATTGAGGAATGCTTCTTGTGGGCAGATGCCACGTCTTAAGGGTTCAGGGTTTTTCAAAGGGTTTTCACAAAACGTAATGAGTCATGCATGTTGATCTGAATGTCACAGACGGATTACATATTTGATATACGTTCCATCTTGAATGCCACAAGTAGAATATGCATTAGGAAAACCTAATCTTCAAAGTTGCACTTGTAATTCATAAGTAATTGGCAAAACTATATAGGATTGTTAAGGTGATAGCGGAACCTAGTGCTTTTAAAATTTGATTTTTAAAAACCGTGTACTTTCAAATTGATTTCCTTAAAATGGTTAATTAAAATTCGTTTTTATTATTTTTAATTCTAAAATCAGCTTTTTCTAAACTTTGTTTTAAGTAATTAATTAAGATTTAATTTTTACATAAATGGTTTCAAATAATTCATGTGGAGAACAACCTTACTTGAGCCATCTATACTACAATTATCTTGTTCTCTTGCTAGTATTTTTAAGTGTTTTTACTTCTACTTTTGTAGGTGGTAAAAATCCTATCATGACATATCAACACACTCATATTCAAAACATTTCCATATTTTCATATTAAGCAAGTAACCAACATACCAGAATTCATATGTATTACATTTTCAATTTTGCATCATTCAAAATTTCAAACAAATAAGGTGTCACATCCCATACCAGCTCTGCCGTAGAACGATATTGTCCACTTTGGGCCATGCCCTTATGGTTTTGTTTTTGGGAACTCACGAGTAACTTCCCAGTGGGTCACCAATCATAGGATTGCTCTAGCCTAAACTCACTTAACTTCGGAGTTCTGATGGAATCCGAAGCCAGTGAGCTTCCAAAGGGCCCCGTGCTATATGGAGGTGGGCATGTACATATAAGGCACATTACCCCCTCTCCGTTGGTCGATATAGAATGTTACATAAAGGGTCAAAGACCAATACCTCAACAAGTAACAACTCAGTGAGTCACATACCATGATGAAGATGTAGAGATTTGACTCAATCAGCCTAGACCCACTTAAAGATGTGTAACAAAAGGGACCTTAAGGAACTAACATGGCTCCTTAAAATTGATTTATAATTGGACCAGATCAACTAAAATCAATAATTGGTTTGTTAGGTTAGCACATATCGGATTCAAATCATAATTAAATTATCAGATTTTAAATATCGATAAACATTATATATTTATGTTAACTACACCGAATTCAAACCAAATTCAGATGAAAAATTCGGCGGTCTATGCAAAATCATTTCTTTGTATGTTATTTATTATAGTTTAAAATTTTTATTGTTGGACTTTGAAATAAAACCATTCAATTGGTACATGCTCGCTCTATAAGAAAATACTCTTATACCGTGAGTACCATCTAATAGGATAATTAGTTACTATTTGAATACATGACAATCATTTATATTATACATAGCGCCACTAAAATTGTACCCATCAGGCACTTCTTGTATTTGGTTGTTCTTAATAATGAAACACTTTATCATTTTTGTCATAAATAAATAAATAAACAAATAACGCCACTTAAATGATATATATATATATTTCTTATAAACTGATATATTTAAAAGAATAAGATAATAAATTAATTACAAACTCATTATTTACGAAATTCAAATTTAAAATCTCTCAATTGCAGGTGAAGCTAAAAGTAGTGCAAGGGAAAGTCGTAATAGACAAAAGAAGAGATGGAGTGTTTCTTAAAATAGAAATTTCAATCATGTTTGAATCACAACCCGAAATCACCCAATTAAAATCCCAGCCCACAATGACCCACCCACCCCACCCACTCCAAAATCGAAAGAGCCCGTGGGCAAAAATAGTGGCTTCGGTTCAATCCAGCCCCACTTTCGAAAGCGACCTCCAGACCCAGCGTCCACCACAAACCAAATTAAAATAATTAAAACCGGTGCGAAATGCAAGTGCAAGTGAAAAACCGGACCTCGAAAAGTCCTCCGGCCAATCAGGTCGCAGCATTAGATCACCCCTCTCTCTGACCACGAGTTTAGATACGCTTCCCCGTCACTCGTGTCCCCAAAATTCACCCGTTCACGTGAGGCTCACGTGACTTCGGGTCCACGCACCACAAATCCGACTCCGCTTCTCTGCCATGCTCTCGAAGGCTCTCTCTCTCTCTCTCTCTCTCTCTCTAGCTCCGAAGGGCTGTGCTTCTGCTCTTTCACTCTCTCTCTCTGTCTCTCTCTTCATCTCTGTGCGTGTTGGAAGGTTTGATTGGATGCTGACAGTGTGAAGTTTCTTGGCGATGTGTGGACCAAACTGTGTGCGTCGATCTGAATTCGGTTTCGGTTTTGCGATTAACTGTGGCTTCTTCAGAGATGTTTGATTGGAACGACGAGGAGGTGTGCCTTTTCTTCTTCTTCTTCTTCTTCGCAATATTTTTTGGATTATTAAGCAATAAGATTAAAACATTTAAATTTGTTGCGTTAATGATTAAAATTTTGAATTTTTCTTTGGTTTTTGAGTGAAAAGATATGAGTTTCCGTTGCTATTGTTGAATTTTAGGTGAATTTCTGTGTGTTTTTGGTGATCAATTTGGGTTTATTCACCAAAAACAAGAGTCAAATAGTTATATTTCTTGAATTTGTGTTACAATTTAGCCAATGAGAAACCGAGCTAAAGAAATGGTTGTTAGTAAACTTTGAACTCAGTGAGAAATTTGCGAAATAAGTTGATTAGATTTTCGACTATATTTTTGTAAAACGATTGAAGCACAATGGAGAGAATCCAAGAATGAACAGTTCCGAAGGCGGTTTAGTTGTTGAACAAACGGAATATCAGTTATGTTGTTAAGGTGTTTGGAATGCCAATTTGAATTTGTATTGGAGTCACTGCTTGTTAGTATGAGGATACGAGCATGTAGTCATCAAAAGTAGGGGATAAAGTGATTATACATGATGGTGACATAGGTCCTTGGTGGAGTGAAAGCAAGGCGAAGAAACCAGAATCGGGCAGAACTAGGGTTCATTAAAGTGAAATGAAATGAAGACCGGATAAACAACATTTTCAGAATTGATGTTGCTCGAAGTGGAAGTTATGCAGGAAATATTGAGCTTTAGGGGTTATATGGAGTTCTATGGAAAATGTGTTTCGTTAGGGTTTCTATACTGTAACTGGAAAATATAAGAGTGAAGAAGGTACAAGGAAAAAAAAATACTAATAAAGTCTTAGTCTTGAAAGCTATAAAGCACTGTCTCGAAGGCTGTTACACACACTGTGGTAGTTATAGAACACATAAACAACAATGAAAACTACGAAAGCTGTATTGTGGAACTGCAGAATTGGCATATGTTTGGGAAAAGGGATGTAGGCTTATCAGGTGTGTAAATGCTTGAATGCAATGAGCATGTTTCTCATGCAAATGTGCTTGGATAATGTTAGCATTTTGTTCTCCATTCAAATTTGCGAAGTTGCATGCTTTTCTTTTGGGTTTTAACCTTCAGGATGGTGGAAGTCATGTCCAAATTTGTAAAAGATCATGAAGCTTCAAGATTTGTGGTTGTCCAATGAGTGCACATTAATCCTCATGCAGTTATTGATTTTGTCTCTATATCTCTGATATTTATGCAATCTCAAGAAGTGATAAGCCACCGAGCTGACAGAATCTTCTTCTATTACCTTCAGTGATCATTTAAGTAGTTTATACCAACTTTTCAACGATACTATTTAAATAGTGTTCTTGGCATGCCCTCATGCTAATGTTAAAGTTCTTTTGTTCTTGCAGCTTGCAAACATAATATGGGGTGAGGCAGGTGAGAGTGATGATCATATTGTGCCTTATAACGAGGCAAGTGATGATTATTGCAACAAGAAGGAATGGAAACAAGAATCTCACACCATGAAGCCTACTGAACAGAAGATCCATGGGTCCAAAATTGACTTGCAAGACAGAAAGTTGGAAAGCAGTTCCAATTTTGATATGGGTGAAGGAATTTCTACCTCTGAATTTGGAATGGACTCGTGGCCTGATTTATCATTATCTAATGTTGCAAAAAGTGAACAACATTGCATAGGTACTGAAGCACCTAACAACAACTTAACTGAAATTATCACCTTCATTTAAGATTTATTATTTATCTATATTTTAATCATAAAGCATCTTTAGTTTGGTTTGGATAAGATGTTGGAGAAACAAACACTGACAAACTAACACACAAAGAGACCGGTCAGAGGGGATTGATAATTGAGTGTCAGTTAACCCATGTACATTTCTGATTGACGATGGAAATCAATTGTTTTTATTCAGGCTTAGGTTAATTTGTTATGCTTCATTGTATCCTATTGAAAAGTTGGTCTTTATCTCAGCTCCATTTACTACTGGTCCTTCTATTATTTCCTAGGACCTTTATAGTTTATTAAATGCTGAGTCTTTTTTAGTTAAGTGTTGTTATTTTCTGGGACGTCAATCTTTCCATTAGTTTTTTTCTATGAAGTTGTGAACACAATTAGACTATCTCTGATTAACTCGTTAAATCACCTGAAAAACTCAATTGCATCGAACTGCTTGAAATTCGAATATTAGTGATAGTGTGGTGCAATTGTTTAATATGAGATTTTAATTGAGTTGATGTGGCATAATGTTGGTAGAATATATGCTTTAAACAATATTCATGGTGATTTCCATGTGTCTTTAACTTGCTAGATCAACAAAATGAAGTTAGAAGTCAAAAACATGAACTTGTATTCAATGAAAAAAAAATGTGGGATGTGGTCTTTCTAAAAATGACAAAGAAGCTAAATAGCAACATGATAAGGAAATAGCTATAAATTGTGCCTGCATGCATACATACCCACTCTCACATTTCCTTTGGTTGTTCAATAGAACCTGCATGGTTTGCTACATGATTATTGGAGAAGCGAGTAGAAGTATTAAGTTTTTTGACAGGCTGATTAGGGAGGCCGAGAAGTTTCTGTAGGTCTTACAGGACAATCAATCTGCTTGTCCAATTTTAATGACAGGTTTGGTTTCTAAGTTGTACAGATTCATTTTTGCACTTGATTGGGAGAGGGAGTAGCTGGATGTTGGATGACAACCCTAGTTTTTGGACTAACCGTTATACTGTTCTGGTGGATTCATCTTGTGATTAGATTTGATGATTAGTGGTTGCAACATAAGTCTTTCAGGGCTTGTTTTGAAAGATGGTGGCTGGAGTGTTCAGTTCAGGGATGGGAAGGTTTTAAGTTGTTTTGAAAGAAGGTTTTAAGTTTCTAAAGAAATTGCAATGAGCTTAACAAGCTGAAAGTGTGTAATAAGAAAATTTCTGGTGATGTGAGTTAAATAACACAATTTTGAGCATGACTAAGGAGACTGATTTGTTAGATGAGGAAGGAGTCTAAGTATCGGATTGAGCTAGAGGAATGATTTTAGAAATAAATTGTTCCAAAGAAGAAGGCCTTATGACTACTTTTTCTACATTGACTCACTGGGTAGATTTGGGCTTGCATGTTGGTGGTGTTTTTATTTTTGTGACTTGTGAGTGGTCCAAGGATCTGTTTTTTTATCATTGTCGGAGGGTTGTTGGGCAGAAGGAGGATAGCAAAATGGTGCTCAGTCTAGAGATGTGCTGATTTTTCTCTCATGCGGAGTGTTAGGTTAGAACAGAACATAAGGCTCTTTGAGGACAGAGGGGAGGATGTGGAGTTAAATTGGTAGGATAAACCTTTAGCTTCTTGATGGTGTCTGCTGTCAAAGCATTATAAAGGAATCCCTGTTAATGCAGCTCCTTATTTGTTGTGTGTTGGGGAAGGGGACTGTTGTTCTTGTATAGAAGTGATGAATTTTTCATCCATCTTATATATTATTCAGCTGGATTTTACAATATTTGTGGTTCTTATAAAATGTTGACCCTTTTTAACAGCTGAGGGAATCCAACTTGATAAAGATGGTGAAATTTTTCAAAACTCCAATGAAGGTAAAGAACAAGGTGATCTTGTTGACTACGGATGGGCTAACATTGGAAGTTTTGATGATCTTGATCAGATTTTCAGGTAATTTACAATGACATCATTTTTTTTTTAATTGTTAATGGAGCATATTTGACTCGAGAACATTCTGACATAAATGATTATTTTTTCCTATCAAAAAAAATTGCAGCGCAGTCTTATTCTTTTCAGAATTGACAAGCTGGCACGATCTGCAGAACTAATTAAATGAAAACTAATTGTGTAGTTTCATTATTTCTCAGTAGTTTCTAAACACCCATGCCTAAAAAAATTAGGTTTGTTCCGCGACGGTTGTGGCCTTTTTCCTTTCAAGTACCCCATTTTTCCTTTTCCGCTGATGTACAAGTTCACAAACTGAAAGTACACCATATGCAAAATACACAGTAGTAAATTGCATTAAAATTTCAGACCATGAAATAAATATTAATAAGTGATGATACTCCTCTATCCATTCCTCTACGTAGATTATTCTACTTTCCATTTTTTTTTTTAAATACTATTAATAGTATCCATCCGACTCTGTAGTCTCAAACTATTAATGATTTTGCAGCAATGATGACACTATATTTGGCAACATAAGTCTTGGTAATAATGAAGAGCTATGGTCTTCTAGAGATGCAACTAACAGTCCAATCAAAGCCTTTCCTGTATCTTCAGATTCACAGAGTTTCACATCAGGTGCGGTAACAAATGCTTCTGAGCATTTGGAAATTAAATCAGACTATATCCAGAAAGATGACCAGTCGATCATCCCAGGCTATGGGAATATGGATTATTCTACAGGTCATGGTCTGCAGAATGTGCATGACACTCTTGATCAAGTAGAATATGCTGCAGGTAAAAGTAAGCCTGTGGACAAGGAACAGGTAAGGGTTAATCTAAACATGATTAGTCCATAGCGTAGTCATGTCTTTCACCTAATAAAGCAGGCCAAGTGATCTCATAATTGTATTTGAATTTCAGTCAGATATGGACACAGGAAAAAGCACTTTGACAAATCCTTACCTGAATGCTGAAAATTCTTCTTTCCCAAATGAAATAGCTGATAAGGTACTGCCACTTTTTTTCTTTTTATTACTCTTATGTTCTGATATGTCAAGGTCCTGTGATGAGGCAAATCAGTTATGAAAGTAAAAAGTAAACGGAGTGTCAATTTTTTGTAATGAAAGTCTGTTTAGCTGGGAGGTAGAGTAATTAGTAACCAAATTGTTAAAGAGGCGCAGTGTCCATAGCCTGGTTATCCTTAGTCAAAGTATGGTTGTTTTCATCTTATATCGTGTTTTTCAGAGTTTTCCCCTTAGAACCTAGGTGCCAGCGGTATTTAGAGTACTATCATTAATCTTTTACTTACTATGTAGATCAAATTGTACTACTTTCACATTTCATCGACTCGCATTCAGAGAGAATGATGTACTTAACACCAATTGTAGAAATGTCATAATCATTCTAATTATCCGTCTGACTTTAAAGATATATTTTAATTCTTCTATGGATTCATACGGTTATGTAATATTTTGAACATTTCCTTTGACACCATAATTTCCTCGAGGAAAGACTTTACTGATGACGACGTATCAAACTACTGTTATAGTTTGTATTTATTCATCGTTCAAATGGGTTATAGTGTTTTTCCCTTCATACATGCAGGTTTCTAGGCAGAAAAAGTTAATGAGGTGTCGTAAAAAGTTGGAGGAAGAAAATGAGGAGAAATCAGTGCAAGATTTTTATGGTACTTGGCCTTCATCAAGAACCCCTTCTGGACATTTTGAAAACCAATCGGAACGCTTCATGGTACAATCTTCTCCTTCTGCAGCTCTCAGTCAGAAGAGACAGCTTCAAGGACCCGAGTCTTTACCCTACCAGCATATCTCAAACAAAAGTGTGGCCCAGTCTATGTATGGGAACCTCACTAATCCATCTATGCATGTGTCATCTCACATTCAGCCTGGGGAATTTAAGCATCAAATTTTGTTTTCTGGTTGTGAAGTTTCTCCTGGAAAGGCAAATACTATAAACAAGTCATTAGATACTTCTGCAAAGCCGCTAACCATGTCTCCTCAAGAAAAAATTGAAAAGTTGAGGAGGCGGCAGCAACTACAGGCAATGCTTGCCATTCAGAAGCAACAGCAACAACTTAGTCATCAAATCTCTAGTACCACTCAGTCTAGCTCTCAAAAATGTCCGCAGGAAAATCAAATTCAGCACTTTGAGAGAGCTGATCTGGAAGTTGAAGGCTTAAGTACTCTTCCTTCTCTGGACCCAAACTCATCCATAGAACAAGATGATTCCGATATGGTTTCTGCAGCAGTTGATGATCACTCAGCGGAGGATACAATACTTTATAGGCTTCAAGATATTGTATCAAAGGTATGTTCACTTTCAAGTTCACTTTCAAAGTAGATTCTCTTCCTGGTAAGATAACTTGGATTTAGTTACAACCGAAAAACAATGTTTCACTACAGTTGGACATCAAAATAAGGCTTTGCATACGGGATAGCTTGTTCCGGTTGGCTCAAAGTGCAGTGCAGAGGCATTATAATAGTGATACTAGCAATTCAAACAAAATTAGCAAGGATGAGGATGAAGTTGTTGCAAAGGACGAAATCAATAGTCATAACAGGTTAAAAAGCTTTCTTTGTTCTCATAGGTTTTTTTTTTTTTTATTTACATTTTCATTTTGCAAGTGTTGGTTATCCTTTGTATGCTGAATGCCTTCATGGATTTTACACGTCCCACATCGAAAGATGGAACTCTTGCATTCGTGCTTAAAAGATCTTGGGCCTCTCCATGCCAACTGTTTTTGGCTTGGATGCTCATATTTTAATACGGTCCGCGGCATGCTCCATAGTCCCACATATGCCATGTCAACCATAAAAATGGTCCATGTGAGGTTGTGTGTTGAGAATATCTCATATCGAAGGATGCAATCTAAATGCTTAAAAAAATCTTGGGACTCTCCACATTGCCAATTGATATTGTGTTGAATACTCACATCTTCACCAAAGTGGAATGGTCAGCCAGGTTCTTGTACAGAGACAAAGGTGGAAAGGTTGGTTGGTCCGTGGAAATTTGATAAAGAAAACTACCTTATGCTGTATACATTTCTTATCTTCTATTAACTTTCTACAGACACTCACAGCTACTCCAGTCCTTCATGTATTACATCTTCTTGACTATACTCGATAGCCTTTGTATTGCTGAATGTTCGAGCTTTTGTTTTGCTCTATCTATTTGTGGTGTACAAACTGCGGTCAATTTTATATTTGGGTTGGGGCTAAGAAACATTTTGTTTTTAGTGATTGTTTCTTCACTCACTTTTCCTGTTATTCCTATGGTATTGTAGGTTTGGTGGGATACCGGATTTGGAAACAGAGACCAATCCCATAGATCGAACTGTGGCTCATTTGCTCTTCCATAGACCGTTGGATTCATCCGGAAAAAAATCCGTTGCATCTGAATCACCTACTCCTACCAAGTTGCCGTGTGAATGCAAGACAGCAGGCTTAGTGAACTTGTCAAATGAATGCTTTACTGACAGTGTGAAGATCAAGCAGTGCTTTCCTCGCCAAGGATCTGAAAGTTGTTGCCCATCGGCTGATCCCGGTTCTGTGGACCAGTTTAAAAATAGTCATTTGATGGATATCTCGGAAAACGCATCGAACAATGGTCCGGCACCAGCGCATGGTGGAACTGTGAAGGTTGAAGCTTCTCTGTGAGCAAATCTTTGCGCCTCAGAATTCGACAAGGGTATAATTCCTTCCTTTATCTCTCCCATGCTTGTTAATACTTTAAGACGTTTCACGTACATGGATGTATGGATTTACTGGTAATGTGGAGATTTTCTTTCGATGTCTTAGTGTTCGTGGGAAAAGGCTTTGTTGTGTTGTTGTCTTAGTGTTTGTGGAGCTTCAGTCTCGGACATCAGTCATTACCGACGGGGAGTGTCCTGTAAATCATTGTGCTCTGTAAAACTGGTTGCATGCATATATATATGCACGTTGCAAGAGTTAGTGTCATAAGATTAGCTGGTGTGTTTCCTTTAAACATATTCAAGGCAATACTTGAAACCTGTGTAAGTAATATTTTCTTGTACGAAGGGCGGGAGCCAGTGCACATTGGATCCGTCTCTTCGCCTCTCTTCGGCTTTTAAGAAATATATACGTTCAGATGGTGAAAATAAATCCAGAGCTGAACTGAGATTCTTTTATACCTTCAGCACCAAATGGATTCCATAGCCACTATTTAACAGCATCTAAAACAGCCAAACAAACAGAAGGCTTAAATGGTGCAACTTAAAAACCTAAGGGTGTATATGGGCAAAACCGAGAGGTCGTCGTGGCCCATTTTGATAAGCATCCCCAAACCTCAATGAATATTTTAGTGACATAGGCTTGATATGTTAAGTGTCATAATACAATTAATTGAATTTTTTTTTTTTATAAGTTTCTAACACCAGTCTTTGTTTCAGACACACTAAAAATCTCTCCCAAACCTTTAAGGTGTAATGCAGTTCTGTCTTTTTCATGGAAATTAATTCAACAATAATATTTTTTTATATAATAATATTAATTTGGACTACCCCTTTATAATAGTATTATATATGTTTTCACTTGGCCTTACCTAGGGAGGTTGAAGAGAAGTTTCCGTAAGCAATTAAAGTACAATAAGGGTGCGTTTGTTTCATTGGATTATTTTGAACAGGACTAGCAGCAAGGACTAAGCTAGACTGGATTGGAATAGATTAAACTGGACTGATTTAATGAAGCGTTTGATGTAGTGTCGGACTAAGAAACATGATTCAAATATTATATTATTTAATTTGTACCTATTAATATTTTATTATTAATTTAATTTAAATTTATTAATATTATATTATTACTTCTACTTTGGCTTATTATATTAGTATCCCACAAATTGTTGAATAACTCCACATACTTAATACACCCCACATTTGCTTTTTCAATGAAAAATTATCTTAGTACACTCCATATACTTTCCCATAATACCCTCACACCTCACATTCTCAATATACACCTTACATTTTCTACATGCACCCCATATTTTCTATACACCCCACATTTCTCAAATCTTATAAAGTTTTTAATTTGGACAAAAAATGCTGACTGAAATTTTGACAAAAGATGCCGCCTAGGATTTAAAATGTGGGTTGTTTTCAATTCCACAATCCACCATTAAAATTCATGTTGTCTGTTTTTAATATTTGGTGGTAATTTTAGGTGTTTAATTTTTCATGTAATCCTCGTGAACCCGAAAAGATGAATACGAACATAGAAGCTTGAACAACACAGCAAAAGCAAGATTAAATAATTATTGATGTCGTCAAAATCACTAAAGCAATAAAAAAAATATGAAGTCTTACCTCATGTGAAGCTTCAGAAACATCGATTTCATGTTTCATTTGTCAAAAGTAATTTATCTCAATCAACATGTTTGTAGTTTCATTGGTTAAGATTTTGTTCAACAATGGAGGGTCAAAGGGATTTTGATAGTTAAAGAAGATAAATAATACGTTAAAAGTGATTTGGGGTGTATTTAGATTTTTTTTTTTTTTAAAAACATGATAAGGTCAAAATTGTCATTGCATAGTACGATAAATAAATCATTTAATATTAAAATTTCAATGTGAGATGCATTCAACATTTTGTGGGTTGCTAATATAAAAAACCTTCTACTTTTTCTTTTGTTCTTTTCTAGAATCATGTTTTCCTATTGTTTTCTCCGCCACTGTCTTCCTCCCCTCTCTCTTTTTTTCTCACTTATTTCACCCTCATGTTCTCTGTACCAGGTTGCTCCTTACTTTGATGTTCCCTTTGTTTTTTTCTTTGCCTCCGTGTGTGAGGTAGGGATTGAATTTTTAGCTGGGGGGCAGGATGCATGTGTTATTGGCTCGAAGGTGGGAGATAGGGGTTGAATAATGGTTGGGTTTATCGGTTTTTTGGTTTTATGGGTTCAAATTTTGGGAGTTGGATTTGGTTTTGAAAAGGGAAAAATTGGAAAAAGTTTTGCTTTTTTGTTTCGAGTTTTGCGGGATCAAGGTTTGAAAGGGTTATAGGAGGCGAGGAAGGAGCAGAATGGAGGGGCGAAGCGTTGCAGAGTTGGGCTTAGCAGTCCGCCCAATTTTGGGGGATCTTGCTAAGACCCTCTAGTGAAGCTTGTAGTCCGGTTTAGTCGGAGCGAGTCTCATTAAAGTTAGTCCCCGTGTGTAACAAACACAGGATTACACTACCATTTAGTTTAGTGTAGTCCAGTGAAAGCTAAGAAGGGCAAACAAACGCGCAACTAATAGTACTACGGTTTATTAGTATGTTTTTTTATTTATAAGTGAGAAGTCTTAGGTTCGATTCTCGCCAAATGCGAATTTGAACCACATTATCGCTAGCCTATTGTGAGGCTTAATTTATCATCTCCCCTTAGTCTAGATAACACCGTTTGTTCAAAAAAAAGAAGGCTTAAATGTCAAATGGTCCATGTGTTATAGCCATTTGGTCCATTTAGTCTCCATGTTTTCAATTTGGCTAATTTAGTGTTTGTGTTTATCTTAGCCAATTAAGGACATTTCATTCAATTTCTGTTAAAAATTCATAAGAAAAATTATAAGAGATATAATTACCCTTTTGTCTTTACAAAAAAAAAATTCAAATCAATGAGAAATAACACATATAAGAAAAAAAAACTTCCAATGTGAAAAATTATTAAGGTTAACACATAGAAAAGAGAAGGAAGTAACATTGGGGAGGAGGTTGGAGAGTTGGGAGGAGATTTTTTTTAAAATTTTATTTATTTTTAAATATTTTAAATCAAATAAATAATTTAATAACTAAGTTTATAATAATTTATGAATTTTTTTACAGATATTAGATGAAAATATGATTAATTGGCTCACGAAAATAAACACAATGTCCAAATTAACCAAATTGAAAACATAAAGACTAAATTGACCTGATGACTAAAACACAGAGACCTAACATTTAAGCCAAAAAATAATAACGTATGCAAGTCTAGCGGCTTACTTGTCCCAAAACTTGAGTAATTGGTGGAAGCCAACCCAAACCATAAAATCCCACGCACAAGTGACGCCTAACCCTAAACCTACAAGAATTCTGCAAGCTTTACCATGGGGGAGTTCCCACCGGAGTTACTCTTTGAAATCCTTTTACGGCTCCCGCCTGAGGACTTGTTACGATGTTTATGTGTTTCCAAAGCTTGGAATACTACCATCCATGACAAAAACTTCATCAAATCCCATCTCCAACGCTCCATCCAAACCAATTCTTTTGGCTCTCTTTTTGTATCTGCAACTTTTTCTTGCAAGAAATGTTTGTTCAAGTTCTCTGATATTTACAACGACGGTACTAGAGAACGAGCCATGAAAATGGAGCAGCCGCCTCTGCAAGACGCAGAAAGCCAGACTCCTTTTCCTTCCACGTTGGTCTCATCCAATGGGATAATTTGCATTCGCACCGAGAGGGACGAGGACGAGGATTTTGTTTTGTGGAATCCGTCAATTCGAAAGTTCAAAAAGATTCCCTCCCCAACGTTTGAGCAGTCTCCATCATCAGATAAACATATGTACCTCGGCTATGGATTCGGGTATGATTCAACAAACGATGACTATAAACTTTTGGGAATTACGAATTTTAATATGGCTATGCATCAATATCAAATTTATAGCCTAAAATCCAACTCATGGAGAAAGATAAGAAACATGCCTTGCGATGAGTTTCATATGATTGTAAGTCGGATCCTGTTTTCGAACGGTGCTCTAAGTTGGCTGACACAGAACATGTTAGATATAAAAATGCATGTTGTGACCTTTGAGCTTGCCAGTAAGAAATATCACTGGTTTCCCACCCCGGTTGATGAGAATGTGCATATAGAGGTCTTGGGAGACTCTCTATGTATTTTTCGTTTGCGCACCATAGATGCTTGGATTATGAAGGAACGTGGATCTTGGACCCTGCCTTATTCTATAGAGCAGGCCGCTATGAGTTGGGTTAGTTGGTGGGAACCCGTGCTGCTCTCAAAGAATGGTGGAAGTGTTCTTCTGATGAATGACTTACAAAAGTTTGCTTGGTTTGATTTAGTGAAAAATAGTTGGAAAGAAGTTGAAACTGCAGGTCTATACCTTCATTTCATATATACCATTTGCATGAGGAGCCTATGTCTTCTTGATGGCGACCCAATTATTGTTGAGAGCAACAAGTCCCTCTCCCTCTAAGAGAGGGAAAACTTCAAGAAGAGATACTTGATCCAGTAGTCAGAGCAACAGAAGATGATCGGAATAATTAGGAGAAAAGTAGTTAATTGGCACAAGAAAGGTACGTATTTTTCTGGTTCAACTTGTATGCGAACTAATCTCGGTAATCAATTATTTTCTGTTAACTTAGGGCAACACTATGTGCAAAACATACAATGAAGTTGATAGTTGTGCTGAGAAATTCAACAGAATGATATATATATATATATATATATATATATATATATATATATATATGCATACATATATATATTTATGTCGTTTCAACTTTCAACTTGGTTGCATAGTGGCCAAAGGAACGAGTTTCGGGTTGTTTTCGCATTACTAAAAGTACTGAATTGATGATCTTCTTCTAGTTTCCTGTACCTAATAATAATATCCCATCTTCTTTAGTTGGTAATATTCATGAAGCTATAACACAGCGCCTTTAATTGAATTCGCAAGCAATGGTCTGCAAGCTTGAACCTCAAACATACCAAATTCGGCCCCAATATAAGCTTGTTTCAAATTTTCTTTTTGAGTTTTTGCATCAAGATATTTCTTTTTTCGAGCAGCATTAGATCTTCCATTTCTCTTGCCTAAATTATCAGGTGTAAAAAATAATATGACGAACAAGATCTTCTGCGCATAATCATATCTCGTTTCGTGAGTCTGGCTTGAAACTGGAATCATTCAGTTATTAAGATTTTATATCTGCTAGTTTTGCTTATGTACCTTTCCAGTATAACAAATATAATCAATTCGTTTCTTTGTTAAGAAAAAGAGAAAAAGATCCACATAAAATGAAAACAAGTAAATTAACGCTCTTCTGCAGTGTTCAACAAAAAATCTTCAATCACATGTGCTAGGCTCTGGATTTCTCTTTCATTAATTAGGGTTTTAACAAGCTTTTTTCACTACGTACTCATACAGTAAAGATGGATAATCCAAGGGAAATAGAGATGTTAGTTTATATTAATAATTGATAGCCCTCCAGAGCCTAGCACATCTAATGAGAAACAAGAAGAGGTGGTGTTCCTTAGCAGTTAGGCCTTCCAGCTGAGAAATCAAACATAAATTTTACTACAGGACACAGAAGAGAAAAAGAAATGAACATTCCGCAGTACCATATATGTTTTTTATAACAAACGTAGGGATCATATTCGTTGAATGAAGAGAATAGAGGTGATGAATGCTAGTACAATTTTGGTCATTTATGGCATTAAGCAGACGACGGTTGCATGTTACTCTGTTGTTTTCGTTGAACAGACGTCATCATTGACCAGGTAATTAAAAATGTGACATACAATGAGAGAGACAATATAGCTGTCACGTTGCGATCCAGAGATACATCTAAGATCGACACGTGACGTCCTATTCAACTATCATGCCTTGCTTCCGAGACATGACCAAAGACAAACCAACGGTTCAATAACATACATTTCCTCTTATTTCATGGCTACATCTAACATTTTTGTTAGACTGACTACGTAACGAGAGGATCAAGCCATTCGCAAATTCACCTTTATGTTAAGCTTTGAAATTTCTGAAGGCATTACTAGCAAGAAACATAGAGTTCCACAATCAATCAATGGAACTCAATGAGCATGGCTCACTAGATTCCAAACTACTTAAGTCAACCATTTAAAGAGAGATTGTCATGTCGCCATTCACATATATCACAATGTTTTCCAACACAAATCCATAATTACAACAAATAATCAATTCAATGACTCAAAGATGCATAATATAACTATGTTAATCAACCAATAAGATCAAGTATCAATTCACGAAGTTTAATACTTGGATTCCAAGCAATAATGTTGTAACCCTAAGTTACAAACACAAATGTTTACTAAACACTCAACAACTTTATTTTATAACTGTTTATTCTTACAACACAACCAGTTTTTTTTTTTAAAACACGACAATGTCAAACTAGAAATTGTAAATTGTAGTAGTGTAGTCCCTTTAACTGCCAAAATTGTTTTAAAAAGTGGACCGCAAACCAAAAGTTTTAACTTTAGAATCGCCAGAAGGATGACTGTCGGAGCAGCCTAACTCCGACGAGCATGGTTCACGACGGTCAGGTCCAAACCCGATGCTAGTGTTTCTGGAAATTCATCAAAGTCGTCAACTTGGACGATGGTATCTTCTTATTTGTCAATGAATCGGCTGTTGTAGGTCTGCAATTACGGCAGACGTCGGTGGAAAACACAAAAAAATTTCGACGAAGGCATCTCGACTTTCGAGGATAGAATCCGTTCAAGATTCATCTGGAATCTCGTGTTTCCATGATGGAAACAATTTCTCGAAGTTCAAGAAGACTGCATGACGTCGTCGGAGGCAGGAAAATCATTGGGAAATAGATAAAATTGCAGGGGATCGAGAGGTTGGGGACGACTAGAAAACGTATTCGTTACGCGCGTTTGGATTTGGGTTTGGTAGGGCAGCACTGTTGGAAATGCTCCAAGCCGTGGCTTGGCCGGCGCGGCTTGACTGCTACGGGTCGCGGTTCACACGCAAATTAGGGTATTAAAATTCCGATTCTTGGTTCTATGTTCTTGTTTTTCTTCGTACTCACACATATTCTTGGTTCTATGTTCTTGTTTTTCTTCGTACTCACACATAGGCAAAAAAAAAGTTCATGTGCCATGGTGAATACTTTTACATTATTAAGGCTTATAAAACTTTGATTTCGTCTTTTAGAAGAACCTATATTGGATGGAAACGATGAAAGCTTTCAAGTGTTGTAGAAGATCCCCTTTTCCCAAATCCTTCAGTTCCTTGGCACAACGAGGGGGCTGATAATGTGTTGTGATCGTGTGTTCTAATCCTATTTTATTGAGGGAAAATAGAAGGAGACAACATACGACAAGTAGAGAAGATAGAAAGGCTTGAGGAATTCGTGAGTTTTGTGCCTTTGTTTATATTAATAAGCAAAAGAAAAACTTGAACACCAAGTAATACAAGTTGTACAAGGAAGAATCTTCTACATCTGATAGGATTCCTGTATATAATATACTAAAATTTACATAATCACATTGCTGATGAAATTAAGACTAACAACTTTTTTTTATAATAATATTAATTTTGAGAATTTTTATATTTCATAATGCTTGTAATGTGCCTTGACCAGGCGAGGTTGAAGAAAAGTTTTCCGTAAGCGATCAAAGTTCCACAACATATGAAAGACTAGTGGCTTACTTCTCCCAAAATTTGGAGAAATTTTTTCTTGTGCACGTAACACAGGTGGTTATTATATAAGCGATGGGAAATTTTATTTTTTTATGTTATTGTTTTTTAACACAAGAATCTCACTACTTGTATAGAGACACGTGGTGTAACACATTGAAAAATCAAGTGAAGCGAAACCATAAAAACCCACGCACAAAGGAAGCTTAATACTAAACCTACAAGAATTCTGCAAGTCTCAACCATGGCGGAGTTCCCACCGGAGCTGATCTTTGAAATCCTTTTACGGCTCCCGCCCGAGGACTTGTTACGATGCTCGTGTGTTTCCAAATCTTGGAATGCTACCATCCATGACAAAAGCTTTATCAAATCCCATCTCCAACGCTCCATCCAAACCAACTCTTTTGGCTCTCTTTTAGTATCTGCAAGTGTTTACCACGACGGGAGTGAGTTGAAGTTCTCTAATATTTACAACGACGGTACTATAGAACGAGCCATGGGAATCGGGCAGTCGCCTCTGCAAGACGTAGAAGGCCGGAATCCTTTTCCTTACACGTTGGTCTCATCCAATGGGATAATTTGCATTCGCACCGAGACGCCGGACAGGGTCGAGGAAATTGTTTTGTGGAATCCGTCAATTCACAAGTTCAAAAAGATACCCTCCCCAACGTTTGAGCAGCCTCCATCGTCAGATACATTGCACTGTCGCTATGGATTCGGGTATGATTCAGCAAACGACGACTATAAACTTTTGGGAATTGCAAGGTTTTTGGTTAATTGGGACATGAATATTGTTGTGCACCAATATCAAATTTATAGCCTAAAATCCAACTCATGGAGAAAGACAAAAAACATGCCTCGTGATGAGTTGCATTTCGCTTTAAGTGAGATCGTGTTTTCGAACGGTGCTCTAAGTTGGCAGGCATATAACGTATTAGATAAAAAATTCTATGTTGTCACCTTTGAGCTTGCCAGTGAGAAATATCACTGGTTTCCCAACCCGCCGGTTGATAGGGATGGTGATTTTTGGAGTTTAGAGGTCTTGGGAGACTCGCTATGTGCTGTTCGTTGGCGCACCAGAGATGGTTGGATTATGAAGGAACATGGATCTTGGACCCTGCTTTATTCGATTGCGCGGGCCAATGTGTTTAATCCTTGGTTTTGGAAACCCGTGATGCTCTCAAAGAATGGTGAAAGTGTTCTTGTGCAGATAGACTTAAGAAAGTTTGTTTGGTTTGATTTAGAGAAAAAAAGTTGGAAACAAGTTGAAATTGGTGGTCTACACGACGATGTTAATTTCACCGCAACCATTTGCACGCGGAGCCTTTGCCTTCTTGATGGCGACCCTGTTATTGTTCAGAGGAGCACCTCTCCCTCTAACAAAGGAAAACGTCAAGAAGGGATTCTTGATCCAGTAGTGGAGGAAAACGCCAATATTGAGTGACACTACAATTCACTCAAAACTCGCAATGTGGCAAGTTTAAATATAGTCTTTTATCATTTTTTTCAGATATGACATTCTCATAATTAATTTTATACTAATTAATATCCATCATAAAATCAATTTAATTTCTTCTTATCCCCTTTTTTTCTTCCCAGATGTTCCCTCCAATTTATATTTTGCTGTAGTACTCTTCATTTTATTCCCTCCCTGTTTCTTGCTTTCCTTCAAAAAAATAAAAATTCGGCACCCAATGGTAATTGAGGCTTTTTGGTTCTTTAAACAGTACTGAATTGATGATCTGCTTCTAGTTTCTTGCACCTAATAATAATAATACTATCCCATGTTCTTTAGTTGGCAACTAGATAATAAGCCCGTGCGTTGTAGCGGGAACCAATTGTTTCAGGCGTAACTGCATGAATAAGACACATTTAACTTGAATAAATTCAACACAATCATAAATGAACACAGGAACACATGAGTGAACGAGGTCGATAAGATAAGCAATTTGGCTTTCTTATACATTCAACTGAGCATTGCTTATTCAAGGGTTAGAAGGGCAGTCAAACTGATTGAAATAAAAACAGTCACAACAAATGACATGATTAGATGGATCACTGCGTTATCTGGAAGTAAAGTTGTGGCCCCATAAAACAGGAACACTTTCGAATGCATAACAAAATAGATTTTGATTCAAGTATACCTTGTATGACAGTGAATAAGTTCCTGCTGATTTTCTCCATCCATCTAGCCTGTGAGAATCAGATGTACAAACTTGAACTCTAGATCTTCGTTCACCAGAATAACTTAGGCATTTGTGGGAACGTCGAAGATCTTCGATTTTCATCTTCTTCTGCTCATGAAATTGGGAGAAGTAAGAATATATCAAGTGAGGATCTCAAGTAAATTCGAAACAACACAAAACCTAGGCAACAACCATTTGTTCATGACATCTTAAAACACCAAATTTTGTCCCGAAAACAGGACATTTAATGCAGAAAGCTCAAAACTTTGTCTCCCAAAACTAACATATGAGAGAGCATTGCACTTCTTATCTTTAAAAGCATGAATGGTGAACTAAATAAAAGAATAAGAATCTGCAATGAACTAAATAAAAACACATTTTTTACAAACAACTCACCATCCCACTTCTCACGAATGATGTATGATGATCAACCTATAAAAAAAAAAATGAAATCCAATTCAAATAAAAAAAAAAAGAGAGCTTGAATATAGCAACCCTACTCCCCCTCTTATGGTCTAATACTAGTAAATATGCCCGCACGTTGCCGCGGGACTTGAATGCACCAGCCTTAACTGCATGAATAACATACATTTAACCTGAATAAATTAAACATTATCCTGAATGAACGGAGGGATAGATGAGTGAACGGGGTCGGTAAGATAAGCAGCTTGGTTTTTATATACAATTCAAAAGATATTACACACTTCAAAAGATGCTTGCATCAGGTTGGACACCGACAGCAAAAAAACTAATCCACTTGTGTACACATTATCTTGATTTTTCTTGTTAATGCACCTTAATTTCCTTCTACTAAGGGGCATTACATATACAATTAATCATCTACTGATAAAAGACAATCTCTAGATACTCGATATGCAACTAAATCAGCAAACAGTCCGTACTTATTCAGCATATCTACAGAACCAGATTGGATCAGATATCAGACATCCTACTAACCAGATAAGACATTGTATTGCACACTAAGTAAATAAAGACCCCAAATTGGAAAATACCCAACACCAATTAGACACAAATAATACACACACACTGATCAAATTAATTAGTGCACATATAAAGTGATAGAAAACATAGGGAAATATAGGGGGAAAACCAATCAGACACAAAAAACACTGTAAAGAGATCGAAGACATAGGGAGACTTATAATAGATGACCTTAGTTTACTTAGTGCACATATAAGCTAATGTTTCTTATACAGATATAATAATTAAAGGCAACCTACAATTGAGCCTGATATCGAACTTAACTTGTTAAGTTATCTTGGTTTGTTTAATAATTAGGAAACATATCGTAACCTCCTTAAGGTCTCATCAGTGCATATATATTGGAAGATATGTGCATAAATATGGAGTAAAGAAGTGGTGCATTTATGGCCAGATTTTTATTCATTTGGTATTCAATTTGTTGTGACTTATGAAACCAAAAGCCTTTCACACTGAAGGTCTCATCAGGGTTCTGACCATAAACCCCCCAAACAAACAGAATTGATAAATCTTTATCATTACCTTTAACAAAACAGATTACAGTGAAAAAAAAGTAAAACGTTTAAAAAAAAATTAAGCAGTTTCATATAGCCTCCTAAGCACAAAATTATAGTTTAATAAAGGAAAATCCCAATCCAAAGCTCCAACCTTTTAACCCAAAATGAAAACGAAAAGCATGGAACATATAATTCAGTTCTATTATTAGATTTCTAAATCCCCACTTTAAATCCATTGCAAAGATAATACCACCACCTAAGGGTGGTAATCTGACTCTGGTTGCGTATGTTAGTGGACTTTATGCAGCTCAATATATAAAATTTAAGTAGTTTCAGAGTCTCCTAAGCATCTGCAAACAATTAACATTATCTCCCCAAGTTTCTTTCCCAATTTCATCGATAGCAATTTTATTGATAGTCTGCTAAGCATCTGCAAACCATTAACATTATACCAACTTAAGAGATAGCAATTACACATTCCACCGTTATCATACATAGTCAAAGGATGCCACAATTATATAGGCAAATCTAGTCCCAACGTGCATGAAAAAAAATGTAACAACAGTCGCAAAATCACCATAAATAATATACCTCAAAAGGCAAGGGGCCAAGTGCTCCCTCCAACGATCCAAATTTCTAAAAATCACAAACATAGCAAATTCAATAGCACTAACTTACAGAACAGTAATGAAAATCATAGCTTAGAAACATCGTTGAAAAGCACCTTGAGTGAAGAAAACAAAGTGAAATCTGTTTTTCATGCAAATTGTTGATTATAGCACGTTTTCACAAATCATATTCAAACGGCAGCAGCCTTTGAATAAAAACAGGGTATATAAAATAGGCTTGCGAGAAAATCCAAATAAGGTTGTCTCCTTGAACAAATAACACACACACCGATCATTCATGTCTCTCCTTTTCAAATAACACACACAGTGATCCAAAACAGGGTATATAAAATGGACATCCTTATACATTTTTAACTCTCTTTTTCAAAATCCAAAACAGGGAATTCTAACTCTCTTTTTCATTCATTTCACACAAACCAATCATACATTTAAAATAGGGCTTGAATAAAAAACAGGGTACATAATTACATACCTGAAAATGCCAAAAAACCAACTTCTCCCTCCAACAATCGAAATTCCTGAAATTCCAAAACATAGCAAATCCATTAGCAATATCATGATGTTTCTTTGCTTTATTTAGTGTAAATATTATAAGGATGTGCATATATATCGAGCAAAGAAGTGGTGCAACCTTTCAACCTCATTTCTAGAAAATTACCCAAGAAACAATGAGATAAAGAGAACCAAGTTTTTTTTTTTTTTTTTTTTTTTTTTCTTTTGTATTCTAATTATATTTTAGATTAATTTAAGCTACGCGAAAAAATATTTTGAAACTTAGTTCAGTGGCTGAAAAGACTTTGTGCCTCCAAATACCTTACCCATAACCTAGAATTTAAAATTACCATTTTGTGCCATTAGGATGTGAAAACTCAAGTGGCAGGTGGCAGCAGTGGTACCAAATTACAATTCTCAATCTAGTAACAGAAACTGGTTGATAATTAACCCAGAATATAAAATCCAAAGAAGTTAGAGCAAAAATTACCTCAAATCTTCGCTTCTTTTGTACTTTTTTATTGTGGGGTTGACTTGTAAAGAGTAAATGAAGTCCTGAAAACCAAAGAATGAAAAGCATTCTTTCAGTTAACTAAAAAGCACTCAAAAACGGAGTAAGACATCTAGTAACCAAAAAATAAATCTTGGAAAGCAGACATAAACAAACTTCAATCACAATTACATTAATACATTTGATAGAAAGGAAAATTAAATTTATTCAATTTTGATATAAAGAAAATTAACTAATGCAGGAAGACATTTGTGCCTCAACGGCGTGAGAAGTACTCAAAACAAACATTGCGATGTGCAAACAGAAAATGATCATGCTCTCCAACCTATATTTGGTGACGGAAAACTTATACAGAAAATGACTGCTCTCCAACCTACCCGTTGGCATCCTCTTTCAAAATCTACAGATTTAAGTGACAAAACCTGCTAAAGTGATCATAATTGAATCGGCAATTAAAACATAAAATCATAAAACCTAATTTCCAATTGTCCAGAATGCCAGAGGAGAGCTCATTTCTTAGTAGCATAAGACATATTGAGATATGACAAAAATATGGCTTTACCTTGAACCAGTTAGACCTGGTTTGGTACTGAGGTGATTATGAAAAAAGCTGGTATCAAAAAAAGCTGGGAGTTGTTTTTGTGTTTGGTAAACATTCAACTTCAGTTTTTTTTCACAGTTTTGGGTGAAAAAAAGCCAAAAACAAGAAGCTGCAAAACCCAGCTTTGAAAAATCGGCTTTTTTCACATCTGCTTTACATAAAGGTTTACCAAACACTATAATACTGTTTTTTTTTTCAAAAGCACTTTTACAAAAAAGTTTACCAAACACTCTGCTGCTTTATTTCACAGCCGCTTATTCTCACAGCACAGCAGAATCAGCTTTTTTTCAAAGCACAGCAATACCAAACCAGCCCTTAGTCTCTGTAAATCTCTCACTCACATGAGTAGCCATCTGTGGATCCTAAAGCCCATAAAACATTACACATAATCAGTGCAATAACAACTTAACTCCTCAAAGTTGCAACAAATACAAACTCAGAATTGTAATTGCATTCAAAGAAGAAACACAGAAACACAGACATTCAAACAACCTTTTTGATTGCGAGCACAAATGCACCAGCATTAATAAGAACATTGGTGATTGGTCAAAGAACCTATTCGCAACCTAATTTCTAACATCGCATCACCTTCCCCAACATCGACCGCAGCAGTGAGCTGACCCGTTGATCTCAAAATCTGACAATGGGTGCTGCAAACACACCAAAATCAATCAAAGAAAAGAAATTCAGAATAAAACGATTTTACCTATGATGCAAAAAAAATCATATCCAATTAGATGAGAATTTACATAGCAAAATTAATAGGGTATATTATCAATTCCCCCCCTGAACTTGTGACCATTGGCCAATTTCCCCCCTGAACTTTAATTTTGGCCAATTTCCCCCCTCAACTCTCATAATTAGTCAATTCCCCCCCTGAACTTTAATTTGGCCAATTTCCCCCCTCAACTCTCAAAATTAGTCAATTTGCACCCTACTGTTAATTTTTTTTTTTTTTTTAATTTTCCATCTATTCTTTTCTTAATTTTCAATCTTTCTAATAGCTTCCAACAAAGTACTAAAATTAACATAAACTCACCTGCATAATATAGGGTAAAATGTACAAAAACATAATACAGTTAGTATGTGACATGGGTTGATTATAAGAAAAAGTTATGAATCGGGTTTAAAGCATGTAGAAGAAGAAATAATAACAAAAAGAAATAATAATCCTAAACTCATGGATCAAACCTATTTCAATAAAATGGGTTATTCTTAATAAGGAGTCGAAAATTATGAATAGACTAGCCATTTTTTTACTAAAGCTCGATTCTCCGCAATTTACTTGAACTTAGCTTTCACTTTTACAAAGAAAATTGTATTCACATACAAAAATTTACACATCAATCCTTTTTGTTATCAATTTTGTATAGTCAAAAATCAAATAAAATTACTCCATACTGATTTATTATGACTAATAATACTATCTATGATAAATTGTAAAATTCTAAATTTTAATCTATTTGTAATAGAATAAAGATATAGGAACATGATTAACATACATCTTATTTAGTTTCTTACACACACTTGTTTAATTATGATCAAATTAAAAATTTAACAGTAGGGTGCAAATTGACTAATTATAAGAGTTGAGGGGGGAAATTGGCTAAATTAAAGTTGAGGGGGGAAATTGACTAATCATGAGAGTTGAGGGGGGAAATTGGCCAAAATTAAAGTTGAGGGGGGAAATTGGCTAATGGTCACAAGTTCAGGGGGGAAATTGATAATATACCCAAATTAATAATGCAATTTCCGCAATCATACAATACGAAACCCTAAACTCAAAATCCTGTGCAAATCCTCAAATCAAATGAAACAAAAGGGCGTACCTTTTCTGCTGAAGAAAACACATATCTGATGATACAAAGAAACTATAAAATCACGAAACCAAAACCCTAGTTGCCTAAACGCATTGGAGGGGAACAAAAAGGTAGAGTAAGGAGACTTACAAGAGCGGATGCTTGAGCGGCAGCCACCACGAAAGAATCAAAAGGGCAGACAAACAAATCCCTAGAAACCGGCCCTAAAAACCCATACCCATTCCCTTCAACCCTCGCAGAAAATCCTCCCATCTCTCTCACCCTTGTCCTATCTCTCTGTCTTTGCAAATCGCAGAAAACAAACCCTAAACCAAATCCCTGAAATCCCTCGCCTAAATCCTCCCACATCTCTCCTGGACACCCCCTATCTCTCACTTTGCAAACCCTAAACCAAATCTCCTAATCCTATCTTGGACCCCCCTCATCTCTGTGCCAATCGCACAAACAAAAACCCAAACCTAATCATTCAAATCCCACCAAATCCTAATCCCTGAAATCCCACCCAAACCTAATCCCTGAAACCCCTTGTCTCAGACAAGCAACACCTCTCTCTCAGATAGCCCTAAACGAAATGCCTCGTAGGCGTCGAATCGACCTGCAATACCCCCAGGCGAGATCGAGAGTGACTAAATAAGATATTTGTGAGAGAGCTGCGAAACAGAAAAGTGAAAACGATAGGTAAAGCAAACAACACAGTCGAAAGAGAGAACCGAGCGATGATCGGTTCTACTTTTCATATTTCCATTTTAATGAAACGATAGTATATTCCAAAATTAGCAGTTTATAGAGAAATATAAATATTGTTTTCAAGGAATTAATATGATTGCAAATGTAATAGTGAGGTAGGAGAAATGATAGAACACGCACTGAAATTTGAGGTCCATAGGTTGAGAAGAGTTCATAGCATTGATCCATATATGGATGTCTTGCACAGATCTACAGTTCAAGCTCCGAACAAAGTATCAATTTATCAGCAATTGCGACATTCATTATTCCTAAAAAAGTTACTAATTCACAAATAAACAAATGAAAGTAATCGGAAAAGAAACGCTTACCACATGTTGGTTGAATCTGAGCTCAAAATGACCACGATATTTTCCCCGTAATGATTACAGAGAGATTGCTGCCTGGGACTTCTGTCCATCCCCTGAAAACAATGTCATGAACTTATTTATTGGATAAATGTGTGTGTACCCAAGAACTACACTGAAACAACCACAAAGATTCAAACTTCCACAGTAAATATTATCTGCAACTAATAAAAAAATAATCGATTGGGAATCACATATAAACCCAAATGAATCTGAACCCACCAAGCAAAACTTAAAAACATCCTAAATAGACAATCAATCGAACAGAACTAATTGGGGGGGTGGTTAGTAGCTTCAAAAAAATTGTATTAAAGCCAATTATGAAGCACAAAATGTCACCCAAAAATGGAAAAAGAGGTAAAAACGAAGCAAAAGTCGAAGAAAAAGATATGGATACCTTTCTTTTCCACGTCAGATTTCTGGTACTTTGTATTTCTGTGAACAAACCAATAATATCAATCCAATTTTTTTTGTGTATTTATAGTAATTTCATCCCAAAAAGTGACATAGCAAACCAGCATCCATAGCGTACTCATAAGAATATATAACTTCTGTAGCTAATTAGTAATACAGCTACCGCCTGAGTTCCCCTGGAAAAATTAACAAAAACTAAATTTTTCTTTTTTTTTTTTAAATGAAGCTTTTTTTCTCATGTAAGGGACCATGCCAGTATCCTATTCAATCGAGGGTTTTTACAAATCCAAAACTATAAAAATTTGAGAAACAAATTAGACGTTTAGATCGATGAACATCATACCTTACAGTAAACACACAGAGCTCTTCAATGAATCCTTGGTAAAAATTCTTTCAATAGCCGTCTTGCATAGCACGGCCCAAGAAGAACCAAACAATTTGAAAAACTTATATTCCAAACATAACAAAACTAAATGAAATATCAAACCCCAGAAATCATAATGCTTCTATACAGTGAATGATCTTTATGTACCACAATTTGTAAAATCCTAAAAGCTTATCACTGGAAGATGGGAATTACACATTTCCATTGGACCTAAGGATCATACACCCATCATCAAACACCTCATCGTGATCAAACCAAACTAAACTTTCATTCAATTAAGTCTCAAACACTTTAATTAAGTTAAAAAGAACAGTCCAATTCTACCAAAACTATGTATAGAAACCGAGAAAAACAGAACAAACAGTGGTGCAAAAGGTGTATAATGACACTAAATCTTCAAATTAAAAAAAATAAAAAATAGCAACTGTAAAATAACAATTAAAAAACGAAACGCATATAAGTTCACAACAAATTAAAACACCTAGATCAGCCAACATTAACATTAAATTAGCTACAAACCTAGATAAACCCACACTGAATTAGACTAAACTAATAACACATAAGCTTCAAATCAAATTCCAAATAAAAAAATTTGGATAAAACCAACAACAAAACTACACCTTGTTCCTGTTCTGTTTCCCTTCTCTTGCTTTTCTCTCTTGCCTACTCCCCACATTAAGCCTTTTTTTTTTCCTCATTTTTTCTCTTTTGGCTGCTCACTTAACCCCCTTTTTTTTTTTTTTCTCGTCACTTTCCTCGATTTCTAGTCCCCCCCTTTCTTCCACATCTATCGTTTTTTCCTCATCTTTTCCATCACTACTCTTGACACTAATTCTCCAGTCTTTTTTTATCTCTTAATTATTTCACTCAATCAAAACATTGGATCACATTTTCTCAAGCAGCCCAAAAAAACTGACCTACCCAAAATCAGAAAAACATCCAAACTAAAACATACAATCACCATTGTCAAGCAGCAAACGATAAATTAGAAATACAAAACAAAGAAAAAAAAAATCCAGAAACACACTAAAACATGCCATCGGTGAACACCATACCTTGGAAAGGGTAGACACACGCAGCTATTCGAGATCGATCCCACCGAAACAAAATTTGTGCGTTTCGACAAAGGGAAAGAAATCCAAATCTCAACTAATTGGCCCGTCGTCTAAAAATCGAGAGCGCAAACAAAATCCCAAAATAAACCAAAAGCAGGGTTTCCTTGGTGGGTATTTTGTCAAGCGGAAGATTTGAGTGTTTGCATCAAGATGTTCCGTTAATCGAGCCGTATTACATCTTCCGAAGGGTGTAAAAATTAATATGACGAACAAGATCTTCTGCGCATATCTCGTTTCATGAGTTTGGCTTGAAACTGGAATCATTCAGTTACTAAGATTTTGTATATGCAAGTTTTGCATATGTAACCTTTCCAGTATAACAAATATAATCAAGCCGTTTCTTGGTTGACAAGAAAAGAGGAAAAGATCCAAATAAAACGTGAACAAGTAGATTAACGCTCTTCTGCAGTACTGTTCAACGAAAGATCCACTACCACTTTAATGTATTTTTCATTAGTAGTAGTACTGCACTAACTGCAAGATTAAAGTAGAATCGGAAGAAGACGATGATCAATGAGGAGCGACCTTTAGTGTTCCAATGTTCGTTGTATCACATGTACTTGTATGTTTATAATTTCGAATACACGAGCTTCTGATGAATTTCCGAGGGACAAACCTTCAAACTCACGGCGCCTCTATCTCTCCCTTTATCTATCTGTGCATTTCTCTTTCTATATCCCTTCAGACAAGAACGAACTCACTCGTCGTCGTGCATGAAAAATCATACTGAATGCATTTGAGGGCACTACTCTTTGCAAGACCCATCAGTAGTACTTAGGTGCCTTACCACTCTTAAACTAACATCTCTATTTCCCTTGGATAAACTATATAAAAATAGAACATTTTTATTATTATTTAAGTATTTTAAATTTACGTTGCAATATTTAATTAAATTTTTAGAACCCGATCATAAGCATATAACAAAAAAATGTACGGAATTGTAATGGAATTACTACATTGATGTGCGACATCCATTTTTAGAGATTACATTGATCGATTTTCTATTTTAAAGATCATCTTAATAGGGTAGATCAATTTCAAAAACCACTTGTGATAAAAACCCAAAACCTAGTTAACGAAAGAGAAATCAAAAGCCTGGCACATGTGATCACGCTTATATTGTTTAGTTAATTAACTTAATTTGACAACAAATTGGCATGTGAATTAGTGTTTATTGTAAATTTAATAAGTGTCACTTCCAATTGAGAGAGCAATTTCGTGTTACTAATTGTCCGAAAAAAAATAAAAAATAAAAAATAAATTGTCCGACGAACCAAATAAAAAATGAAGTAAATTGGCACGTGTGGGGAGATAAGTGGTAAGTGTGTCGGTTTGTCGTAGTCAACAGCCTTAACATTCCAAAGAGATCTCTCTTGCAAGAGTCTAGAGACGCAGAGAGGGAAGAGGCTATGGAGGACGTGGTGGAGGAGATAGAGCAAAAAAGGTGGAAGAGAAGCCTCACAAAGACAAAGAGAAGCAGGAGCTCCTCAAAGTCGTCCTCATGCCTTATAAATAATCTTGATGATGGATGTCTGATGCACATCTTCAGCTTCCTCTCTCCCATTCCAGGTGCCTCTCTTTTCTCTCTTATTCTTCTTCTTATATTTTTCGAAAAGATTGAAACTTTTATGCAAAAACCCAATATTTAATTCCACTTATGAGTCATTGCACCATGCCAGTTTCTGGGTTTTGGTTCAATTGCACTTTCATTGATATTTTCGGTCAATTATGGCATTAGGGTTTTGCTCTGCGGTCTGTAAATTGGGTATTTGTTATTGCATAATTCTTGTGGTTTTATTGGTTTTTAGCGATTTTATGGTCTGAGATATGGTTCTTTGTTTTCCCTTTGTTAAAAAGATTTTTGTGGGGCTTCTCTAAGAAGAGAAATCCCTCGAAAAAATTGGCGTATGCCGCTGGATGCGGCGTTGCACACAGTATTTTTAGTAAAAGGCGAAAGAATAGTTCGGTCTGCGTTCACCGCACGGCTGCTTAAAGCATCTGGTATTGTCAAGTTACAGACTTAGTTGTAGAATGTAGAGAATTGGAGATGTTGGCAGAGTATTTTGAATTTTCTAGCAATTTTATATTTGCGTTGTTATGATGGAAAGATGTGGTTGTTCCTGTATATATTTGGCGGGCACTAAAATGGATGTTATGGTTGTCTAAATTTGTCTATTTCAGTTGTATCAAGTTTTTGTGATAGATATTGATAGCTCAAATGTTTCAAATCAATTTTTTTCAACTTCTGTCTCAAATTGCTATTGAGTTTGCAGATCGGTATAACACCGCCCTCGTTTGCCACAGATGGCTTTACTTGGCATGTCACCCTCGCTTGTGGCTGCGAGTTGACCGGTCCGCCAAAGATCTTTTGGAGCCTGGGGTTTTCCCCAACCTTGAGACAGCTGTTGAGGCTGCAAGGTTTGGAAAGTTAAATCTGTCTGTATGAGTCTTTTGTTCATGTGGAGGACTGTTAAACTGTTCAGTACTTTTTCTTACAGGCCAGGCGATACTATTCTAATTTCAGCAGGCGGAAGACATCTTGCTTATAATATTCAAATAAAAAAGCGACTCTGCCTGGTATGTCTCCAAGTACCCTAAACTCAATTAGCATGCTTGCACACGCAGTGTGTGCTGTTGTCCTGGTGATGCAGGAGCCAAGTTTAAAATTTAAGAAATTAGAGGCCTTTTAGTTTCTTATGTAATAAATGCAGTTTGCACATGTACTCTGCAGGTTAATGTATCAGGTGTCATAAATTAGTCTTTAGGATTTTCAACTAGATTAATGTGGATCTTTACAGATTTGTGCATTGTAAGATTTTAAAATGAGAGCGAGTGAAAAGAAATTATGGATCTCTTGTATCCGTGTGAGGCACAGGTTCAATTGGAGGGGTTTCAAGGCACCACCGGTGTGATGCTGAAATATTTTTAATTTCTCTATTAGAGTGGTTCGCATACGCCTTTGGTGTGATGCCAAAGGCTGGAGCGCGTCTAAATATCTTCTTGCATTCCTATTGTTTCTGATTATCCTACATCACCTGGATGAAGGATACATTTATCAAAATGCTAGAGGCAGATTATTCCAACTATCTTCAAGTTTCTTTGTTCAGATTGGTGCAGGTGAGCAACCTGATGAGACGACTATATATTGTTCTCGAGGTTCTGACAGGTATGTGTGTTTAAGGCTACGCTTTACTTTTTATTGTTGTGCGGTGATTGTATGAGATTTCTCTCTTCAATATCAAATCTTTCCTGGAGCCACTTCCGTGCTGCTAAATTTTACTTGCAGAAAGTTAAAGTTGTGGTTGTTACTCTTTGAGGATAGAAATTTTATTGCCTGAAAAAGATTTTAGTAACTTTTTGCTCTTCCTACTTTTCTTTTTGTTTTGGATCTTTTTTTTTATGGTTTATGTAAGACAGAATGCTAGCAAAATAAAAATTTTGATCGTTTGTTTTGTTTATTCTTTTCAAAGTTTTGCTTCCTTAAATATCACAAAATACTAATAGTCCTAGAGGTTTCGGTTCGTGATTGTAAGACGATGTTTGACTTTTTCTTAAAATTGAAATCCCGGTTTTATTTCCTATATGTTTTCTACCACATACAAGTTTATTTTTGAATTCGATATCAGAGAAATACAATAAATTTATCCTTTCTTTCAAAAAAAAATCAGCCCAAGGGATGGCCTTAGCCAACATTGTATGATTTTGGACCATTTGTGGTCCTCCTGTTGGTTTTCCACTTTTCCTACTTTTACTGCTAATTGATTTTAACGTTAAAGCGGGACAGGTTTCAATTTGAAGCAGTCAGTCCAAATGACTATTCTTCTTCTTCATGTTTTTTAAACAAAAAAAAATATAAATCATCACGATGGTTTTTTTAGTTGTTACTGTAGCAGTCCGGAAGTGCTCCTGAAAGTATGACCGCACTGTATTTTTCTTTTGTTATTATCATGAGAAAATGGTTTGGCATGCACTGTTCATTTTGTTTGAGCAGTGCATTGGAGCTCCTGTCGACCTGCAAATTGGCGAACTTGACTGTGAAGGCAGAGCTTGGCTGTTGCTTGCTTCATAGGAGCGGAAGGGTGACGATAGAGGGGTGTGTGCTTCAATGCGAGACGAATCCTCTAGACCATCTTTCGTGCCCTATTGTGAGCACAGCTAGTGCCCAGACGGTAATATCTTCCCCTGTGAAATGTTCTAATGATGGCGTTTCTGTTTTTCGAACTCGAATTGAAGGAGGTGCCAAGGCTGTCTTGACTAGCGGAGACTTGACCTTGCAGCGAGTTCGAGTTATTTATGCTCGGACGTCAATCTTTTTCTGGTTTGACGTAGAGCACCAGTAATGTCTTGATTTTCTTACTGGGCGCTTGTAAAATTGTACTATAGCATTGCAGTTTTTTCTTTTTTCTGTACGGGACTATGTTCAGTTTGTTTCAAGTGTTGTAATAATTTCCAATTTAGATATTTTTATCTTTAAAAGATACAATATAATCGTCGTTAACGAAATTAGATAATCACTAGTAATAGACTTTCAGTTTGATTGTTCAGCTCGATAAGAAATTTAAAATGCATGATAGTACGTGATTCTCTTGGATATTGGCCAAATGGTTGTACTTACGTTTCTCTCCTAAAGTAAGGTTATTGTTTAGATTTTGCTTGAAAGGAATAACCGTTATCATGAATTTTAACTTCCATTGTGTGAAAAAACACCTTTTGTATAAGGAACTAATTTTCGCACCACTTTTCTTCTTCTACACATCCCTGGTTTTCCGTCGCTTGATTCTAATTTGATTTATTCGATCCAAAGGTCAGAAACAAACAAGGATGTGTAGGGAAGGAAAACCGAGTGACAATTTGCAAAAATTAATTTCCTTTAGAAATTGTCACTCGGTTTTCTTTCGAGGAGCAACAAGAAGAGCAGGAGCACGAAGAACAATTTGCAAAAAGATAAAGCCTACACGCAACACATCTTGTTATGGGAAACAATATGCCTTTCCATTTGTCCTTCCACAATCGCAAAAATCACCACTGTCTATTCACTTCAGTATCAATACAGCTCTACGTTTCCTAAATGGCCACATACACAAAATTGGCTCTCCTTGTTTCTCTTATGTCCCGGGCATGATGATAACGCTCCCCATGGTTCAGCACGACGATAGTTTAATTTCATTTTCCGCTTCATCCATCCACCACCATTATACTACCTGAAGCTAGAATACAGGCAAAATGTTAGTTCCATATACAGTAAATAAACATTCGTGACGAAACTTGAGGCACACGCACACCCAACGGTATATCTGTCAAGATTTAATACACTTCAGACAGTCCATATCTTGAAAATTGTCCTAATTTGATTGCATCCTTTCCTCTCAACCCAAAAAAGAAAAATAAGAGAATTTTCGAACACATACAACAGAAGGCACCATTTTTTTTAAATAAAAACAAAAAGTTTAGATCAGGTTCCTTACATTATTGTTAGCTATTCTATTAAAATTTTCAGTTTTCTGATTAGGATTGAAATCAAAATTCAGGAACATCTTTCCACCTGTATTAGTTGGACTAATCTACAAAAACAAAGAAAATGCGGCTTAAGGCGGATCATGACAAAAATGGAATCAATACATATGAGGATATTAAAACGAGATTTTTTTCTTCATTGAACCCAATGCGAAGACTAACTTAAATTAGCGGAAATAACCAAAAACCATAAGAAGCCAGAAAGAGCATACAACAGATATAAACACTCAAATAAAACTTTGAACATGTCAAACTTTCAGAAGGGTAAAAACGAAAAACAGCCTTTCAAAGTTCGGCGTAGAGAATAAATTTGTGCTGTGTGAATCAATTATAACTGATCCTAGAATTTGAAAGTTCACTTTTTCTGGTACTGGATTTCAAAACGGTTGTAAAGTGATGTACTTTACGTGAATACACCAGACACATACCAATGGTTGTGAGACTAAAATTAGACTAAAAACTTACCCAAGAATATGATAAACATGTGGGAGCTGAACTCAACTGCCCATAGCAGGTCTTCGTTGGACCACCAAATCATCAGCAGAATAATAATCTGCGATGAGCCGGTACACGTATGAAGGATTATGCCCTCCCCTGTGACGGAATAACAATGGTAAGTTACAAACTAGCTAGGTAGTCGGGAAATAGAAAACTAATAAGTATGAAATCCTCAGATGAGAATTTTATATGATTACATCTGACCAAAATATTAATTTTCCTTTTTCATTGGTTCCTACAAACAATAGACTAGAAATTCAATAAGTGAAATCTTTAATCTATGAATTCAGTTCCATTTGGTGCATGAAATTAGCTGACTTACGTATCAGTGATAAATAGACTGACAAGCTTTGGTGGCACATAATCAAATGTAGGATTGACAACTTGAAGAAGTGAAGAAGCAGTGCCACTTCCAAAATCCATGCAATCTGAGAACTCTCCAAAATCCAGTAGCTCAGAAGGAGATCTTAACTCATTAAGTAAGACTTCAGGATTGTGAGGATACAAAGGGCACAACTGTCATGTAAACCACCAGGAAAAGAATTGGATTAAAGAAAACGCTTTGGGGCTAAAGTTCAAGAAATGAGCTGCAGATGAAATGACGCCCAGTTCAATGATTCAATCCAGTTAACACCAACTCCATATACAAAATCCCATAGGATCTGATCCCCAATCTAGTCTAAACAAGCAAAAACAAGGCTAATAAAATACTAGGAAGCAGCCATTAAAAACTTGAATAAGTTAACAACTAAACGTTAACAGAGCCTACTTTAGAAAATAACTCAGACGGTAAGATGAATATCACGATGCCTTTTTGGATGATGTGAGAATGCCATGAATATATAGAGAAAGTGAATTATTCAAGATAGTTTGAACTGGAATTATAAGAAACTATAGTGTATTGGTCGACATTTTAAACAGTACTACAAGACAAGAAAATTGTTGTATACTTTGCAATTCCATTTTTTTTGCGTGTTTTGAGTCTGAGGACACTTAACAGATAGATGGGACTGAAATTTTACTTTAGTAACTTAATTTAGGCAATACTCATTCATCACAGGTAGATCTGTTTGAGTTTAAATAGTCCTTCTAAGATGCAGATGGGAATCATGCCTTTCTAACCTGCTCTTTCATCTTTCCCTTGTGTCTCTATTTCCTAGAACCCCAAAAGATGTTTATCTCATGCTAATCTATTCATTGAATATTCTCTAATGGTGGAACCCACTTCTTCAGCTTCGCATCTTGATTTTAAAAGAAACCCAATTTATGAATGACAGCAAGTCTATAGAATCTCCAAGGCACGCCGAACAGTGATTGAATTGACTTACCTTGTGACTGCCGGCAAGTACAACAAAAGGGACAGCATGCCTTTGTGCTGCAAGTGCTACCATATTCAACCCGACAGGTGCTATGACCCCCCCATTGGCCATGACAGCATGAGCGCCAACAATAACCTTTAACATTAAAAAATCAATATGAAGCTGAATGGGTGAACAAGGATGTAGAGTTTCATATTGGGAAAAACCGAAAAAATATACTAAGATCACATCATACCATGTTGACTCGAGATATCATGGCAAAAACAGCTGAATCAGTTATCAGCGTGGTCTGTAAACCTCTTGCAACTAGTTCTCTAGCAAGAAGATGCCCCTGATACCTAATACAAATCAATTAATAACAATGGTTACCAATAATTTATCAAAATTACATCAGTACGGATCCTATTCGCTGTAACAAATATGCAGACTTTTACACTAACCTTGGAGCTCCCTCTGCAACAAATACCCGAAACGATCTTTTTTTCTCCTTAGCGGCACATAGAAATTCCAGTACTGTTCTTGAACTACCTAAAGTTAATATAACCTCACTGCAAAAGAAAAGCAGTTAGCAGCATGATTTAAATAACCACAATGAAACATCAATTAAAATCAACCACAAGCCACTCTAGCAAAATATTCTCATTGAGGTCTCATTTTTTTTTCATGTTTTGCAGTCTCCTATTTATCAAGATATGCGATCTTTGCAATCTTTGCCCTGTCTAATTCTTTTCTGGAGAAATATGATATCTTTTTTTTATTTTTTTGGTATGAAGAGAATGATGTGCTTACCAGAGAGTGTCACTGGAGTGCATAAGGTTCTGGGTTTCTAAGGGTTCAGGACTTCCGATGTAGGCCTATATCCTAGATACTAATTCAACCCTAAAGATAAACACCAACTAAAGGAATAAAAATGTGCATGAATCAATAAGAAAGAGCCCTCATGATACGGAAATCTTTCCTCAAGAAAAGGTAGCTTAATTTTGCATTTCTTAAATAAATACAAATAAATACAAACAAATGAAATACGATGTGACTGTGACTCGGTCGCAAGGGTGCTTGAAAGATTGATGGACAGATGGAAGCACGTTTGGCCCTAATTAATTTATGTTTAGTAGCTAAACTCGAAATTTTTTTTCTACCGCTGCTACGTCGAACACTGAAGAGTTTATCTTAGCACCTCAACCACACTGAGCCTAAAATAAAATCACCAAAAAGTCTAACCACCTCATATACGTGTTAGAAGTTAGAACAATAGCACATAGCAATCTCACGCAAAATCAAACTTAGCACCACTTATTATATTTCATACGCATTTTTACATTGAAATTAAGCATATTATGACTGAAGGATGCTTTTCTAGTTGAAAGAAAAAATAAACTGTAACAGTGAGACAAACTTAATAGCCAAGGCTTGAGGTCAATACATACTTATGGTGAATGTGCTCTACTGCTTGCTCAGCAATCTGTTCATGGCAAGTGCCAATATCTTGTATAAGTTCATTGACTGCTTCAATAACACCATGCTTCAGCTTCCGACTTTTTGAACTTTTTTCAGCAGCTATGAAAGAAAACATATATCTATAAGTCACATGGCTGTATAATCTGCCGTTAAAAGGTACTAACTTCGATTCCACCACCACAAGCCAGACCACTAAAAAACTAGTTTTTAATTGACTAATTTCCAAACACAAATACCACATTTATGATCAGAAATAAATATCAAATGTGTATATCCTTTAACCTTTTTTTTTTTTTTTTTTTCTAATCAAAAGAGGAAAATGAAAGGTGTATCTAAAGAAGTTTCTCAATGATGCTAAGAATGAAAATCATACATTTGGTTTTTTCTTCAGAATCACCCCCAGATGAAGAAGTGCGAGGAACAGCTGCTGCATCAGGTATGTCCTCAAGCAGTGTTTGCAAAGAAGGTGGACGCAGTGTGCTTCTTGCAGCAGCCGCAACAACAGCGGCAGATAGAACCGGATGGTTGTCATGGTCACCATCATCTTCATCATCACTAACAGTTGACATGTTCAACCCAGCCATAGCAGCAGTAGTGAGAGAATGTTCCTCCTCCCTAATAATGTGCAAAACACGCCTCACAATATTACCCACAGCAAGCTCTGCAATCATATGTGCAAAACATTATTATGAAAATAAAAAAAATAAGCCTCTACGTCCATATTATAAGAAAAAGATTTTGCAGCGTATCTTAAGATAAATATATCTAAATTCAAATGCATACATCATGTACCTTTGCTCTATATGCCTGGGAGATATATCACTTGTTTTCTTTGGATATAAGGAGATATCATTTTGTTTCGTAATACATGAGTATTAACTAAAGATACACAAATAAAAATGGCAAAATGCTAAAGTTTTGCATGCACAATGAATTCTAGAAAATTTGATAATTAGACTTGGCTAACATAATCATTAGACTTAGCTAACAAAAGTTATAGTTTCAATAGGATTGCAAGAAAATAAACATTCACGTGCTTTGACTTAAAAATGCCCTTGACAAAAAAAAAATTAAATGAAGACACGCACAGATGTGCATAATAACCTCCTTCATGCTTCTCTAAGATGTACATTTCAAATATCTTTCTAAGAACAAGTTGAGCATCTAGTTCAACAGCCTGTCCAATTAACTGCTACTAAAACTCCCCTTTATGTGCTGAAAATGATCAAGTTATCCTCACTACTTATCTCTCAAACGAATCTATAAACTTTTATGTAAGTGCCACATAAGCTTCAATAAGGGTTGCCATGTCCCCTCCTTTTTTTCTTTTAAACAACAAATAAGGACTTCATATTAACAAGGAAGAAGTAGGGGTTGCGTTTACGCAAAGCTAGGTGATTATATCTCAAACTTCGTTAAGGTTTATGGGTCATATACAGTAGGAGCGACAACATAACCTAGCTTTCCCTTCTCGTGCAGAGGTATTTTTTTGGTGGGGAGGGCATGCTAGGAGGCATATAGCTCCAATAGCAGAGCACTTAACCCCACACCCACAAGGAATTTGACACTTGCCCTTGCCAATTCTAGCCGTCCAAACTCCTTGAACAAAAACAAGGACAGAATTTTTGTATCAAAGTATTTGCTTATCTAGAAAAGAGGTTACTATTGGCTTTTCTTCAGAGGACCCACGTGAAAGCTGAAGAAACATTATCTTCCACATTTCTCCTCCTAGGAAATAAAAGTTATTATACATATTGATTGACCGTAAACAGAGAGGAACTTCTCAGCTTTGGATGATTCACTACAAATTGGTCACTGTAATCAACTAACTATCCTTCTTTTTTTTCGAAACGAAAGAAGACTGTAAATCAACTATCCTTTTAACAGGATAATCTGTAGTACACTTATATATTTATGTAATTTGACCATATTCTTCAAAGTCAAATGAGTACTCTATCAAAAGTACCAACTACAGCAACACAAAAGGTAAAAATATAACATTATCAACCCTGATACTCACTACTGCCCACTGCATTTATGCTACTTAAAAAGAAGACAGTCTGTTATTATATCTGCATTCCAAACTTGATAAAATAACAACTCTAAGTCTACTCATATCACTAACAAAGATAAAGTCCAATTTGAAAGGCGACAAAAACATGGTCGCAAAAGTGTTGAAGTTCATATTACTACAATTTGAAAGCTATATGATTCCTCCAAAATGACTGCTACAAAGAACAACTATTTTAAACAGTAACAAGTCATTGAGATGAGATGTCCATCCACAGTCCCGTGTCTTTTCAGACATTACAGACAAAGATGTCCAAGTAACATAAATGACCTTTGTACTAATGGCAAAATTTACCCATTAAAAATAGCAACATTGAACCATCTTTCAAAACACCTACCAACAGGATTTGCAGCAATCAGCTGCTCCCCAACAGCCTTCACAGCATCAATCAATGCTCCAGCTTGATTTGTGTAGGGCACCCGCTGCGCTGAAATTACCGACCGAATTAATTCAGCCGTCTGTTTTGCGGTGGCCAGCGAGCCCTCAATTTTACTGCAACAACAAAATATTCGCAATCAAATTATGAATTATGAAAGATGCCTATTAACCAGTATAGTCTCTTGAGCACGCAGCTTGTGCCAGTATAGTCTATCAAAGTGCGCCAAAGAACAACTAACCGCTTTTTAAGCTTAATAAGGAAATCATTCACAAGGGAATGCACGTCTGGCATGGCTATCACCAAATTTAACCTGCAAATGTTCAAAGATATAAACTTCAAATCATTACATTCAAACAGAACCCTTATTATCCGTCGTCTAGGGCAACCAAACAAAACCCAACAAAGCTCCTCAAATTACAAATGGGAGCTATTTTTTTAGGTGATTTGTTGGTTTTTATTTGGAAGCCAAATCAGCTGGGAATTTGAGAAAAATGAAACCCAAAGATAATTAAATCCAAAAACAACAACCCACAATGAAAGTGAAAAACTTGGGGAGCTGAAATACCAAAAACCCACCTAATTCAAAACCTAAGTAAAACCCTCAATTAAACCCCAACTACAAACCTGAATTAAACCTTCAATTAAAATCCAAATTAAACTATTAATAAAACCCAAATTAAATCATCAATCAGGAAAGATAAAAATACAAAAGGGGGTTTAAGAGGTGTACCTGGAGTGAGTGAGAGAGTGTGTGGGCGAGTGATGCTGCGACTGTGAGAGGCTGAGAAGAACAAGGAGACGGGTTCGAAGAAGATGAGGCCGAGAAGAAGGTGAGTTTGCGGAATCGAAGACGGAGGAGGAAAGTAAACCGGAGGAGAGTGAAGAGAGAACACGCAGAAGCTGAGAGGGAGAGGGAGAGGGAGAGGAGAGAGAGGGACCCAGAGAGAGAAAACCTTGGATTAGGTGGTGGGGACAGGTTTGGGCTACTGTTGGGCCCTGTTGGGCAGTGATGGGCTGCTATCCAATCTATGAGATTTTTGGGCTACATGGTATAAAACTAACATTACGACATCATTGATCTGACCGGGAATCGATTTCTAATTCGGTTGATTTTTTAAGAAGTTAATCTTTAAAGATTCTTTAGAGCCATTTAGTAGTGTGATCCAGTGATATTTTTCTTCATTTATAAGTAAGAAGTTTTAGGTTCGATTCTCGCCAATTTCAACCACATTATTGCTAGCTCATTATGAGGTTTAGTCAACCTCTCTCTTAATATAGATAATATCGTTTGTTAAAAAAATGATTTAGAAAATTGACGGTTCTGATTATCAAACACCATTATACACTCGTAAAATGAAATGAGAAAGTAGATGGAAAGATCATTACACACCATCATACACCATTATATGACTTAGTCCAACAATTTTAGAAGCCAACACTAAAGTAGAAACATAACTAAAATAAAAAATGATACTATAAAAAAATTTGGGTGCTCCAGATTACTAGGTATTTTGGACGCTTTAACATTGTATATATCTTAATTTTTGTGTTTTTAAAATAAAGATCTAACGGTTAAGACATTCAAAATATCAAGAACTCAGAAGCACCCAAAAAAGTCCCATGATCCACATTCTCCTTCCTTGTAAATAGGACTCATGCCGTCATTGTGTCTTAACAAAATATACGATAATTTCACTGCAACCTAAAAAAGGGAAAAAGTTTATGAGGGAGGAAGCATGACATCAAACATTCATATTCTCTCTTTTTTTGGTGACATATTCTGATTCTCTGAAGAAGAAGAAGACCAATCAAAATTGAAATCCCTGCACCTCACCATTTTCCTCTTTCTGATGATCGACCCTCAAGTCTTAATCTTTATGTTCATAATTTTGTTCTAGAGAGAGAGAGAGAGGAGGGAGAGAGTGGGAGAGAGAATGGGGGTGGATTATTACAGCGTATTGAAGGTGAACAAGAATGCTACAGAAGATGATATAAAGAAGGCGTATAGGAAGCTGGCCATGAAATGGCACCCGGACAAGAACCCTAATGACAAAAAAGAAGCAGAAGCCAGATTCAAACAGATCTCTGAGGCTTATGAGGCATGCATGCATTTCTCTCTCTCTTTTTTTTCTCTATGTCTCTTGCACATTTACTTAATTATATTTATAATTTTGTTAGGGAAGGGACGTATGTTTTTTTTTTATTATTGTCAATATATCATCAATAATGTGTTGATGTTATGTCCACCAACACAATTTATCGATACACATATATCAGATACATTTTTTGAGAATATCGATTCAGGCACTCAGAAACTTCTGTGTTTCTGTGTGCATCTTCTTTTCCTTTCTCAACAACTCTGCATTTACAACCAAATATATGGGGCCATGAGCCTAGATTGTGCTTAGTTAGATTGCACTAAATTAAAGGCAGTGATTTTCACGTCACAATTTTTCCGTTTTTACACATCCCGGTTTATTTCTAGCATTCATATTGAATAAAGTAGAAAATAATCAAATGGCGTCAATAAACAAGAGTACGAAGAAGGAGAAAAAAGATGAGCGGAAATTAAATGGCTCTCTCTGGATAGCATCTCACAGTCTGTGCTCCTTCATTTATATATGCAAGCAGTTAAGATTCAATTTTGTTCTAGCTAGTAGTGTGAATAAAATAACGTAATGGTTTTGTGAATCCAGGTGTTGAGTGATCCTCAGAAAAGACAAGTTTATGATCAGGATGGTGAAGAAGGTTTGAAAGATATCCCACCACCTGGAAGTGGTGGATTCTCATATGGAGGTGGATCCAAGGGATTTAATCCTAGGAACGCGGAGGACATTTTTGCGGAATTCTTCGGAAGCAGTCCTTTCGGATTTGGATCATCAGGACCTGGGAAATCCATGAGGTTTTCATCCGATGGAGGGGGGACGTTCGGGGGATTTGGTGGTGGTGGTGAAAATATTTTTCGCTCATATAGTGAAGGTGTCACACCAAAGAAACCACAAGCAGTTGAGAGCAAATTGCCATGCAGCCTTGAGGAGCTGTATTCTGGATCAACAAGGAAGATGAAGATATCAAGGAGTGTGATTGATGCAAATGGGTAACCATTTTTAACACTCTCCTATTTTCTTTCTTTATTGATTCATTGCTTGCTAGCTAGTTGAACATGTATCAATTTAGCCAACGTGATATAGTTTCATTCATGGTCGTTCGTTGTAAACGATGACATAAAATAGTCATTATGCGCCCTCCCCTTGTTAACTTTTTCATTAAGGAAGGATTGTTGTACGACTATTTTAAAGTGCCAATAACAGCTTCCAATATAAATATCTACGTTATATCAACCGACTTATTTTGCTTTGCAGACGCCAAGTGATGGAACAAGAAATATTGACGATTGATGTGAAGCCAGGATGGAAGAAGGGAACCAAGATTACATTCCCAGATAAAGGAAACGAGCAGCTAGGTCACCTGCCAGCAGACCTTGTGTTTGTGATTGATGAGAAAGCACACAATACTTACAAGAGAGATGGCAATGACCTCGTTGTGAACAAAAAGGTGACATTGGCCGAGGCATTGGGCGGAACCACGGTGAACTTAACCACGCTTGATGGTCGCGATTTATCAATTCCGGTGACTGACATTGTGAACCCGGGCTACGAGCTTGTCGTTGCCAGGGAAGGTATGCCAATAGCAAAGGAGCCTGGGAATAGGGGTGCTTTGAAGATCATATTTGAGATCAGCTTCCCTACAAGACTCACCCCAGACCAAAGAGCTGGACTTAAACGAGCATTGGCAGGTTGAAGAGTTATATATGTTGACCTAAGTTCCATTGTAGATTGCCCAACAGTTTTAGAGAGTCACATACAATACAAGTCTAATCTGCACTTTTTGTGTAGTATGTATGATATGTTTGTACAAACACCGACTCTTTACATGTAAAGAGTCATTTCACGATCGTTAATTGCAAATTACAGTCTAACACTAATACAAAAATAATTCGTTAAATTCACACAAAGAAAAATTTATGCACATATGTCAAACTGTGATTTGCTTGTCGATTATGCATTTTCTCGATATTATAGTGAGTGATACTCTATTCTTTCATGTATATGGTTCTGTGAGTGATCGATTCTTTGATTTGAGGTTAAACTTAATTACCATGATAAACCCATCAGGATTTTTAACTTTTTATCCATGCAGAATCTTTTAGCATATTAACTAGCTCCACTCATCATTAACATAATCAACCAGGAAGAGAGGGCTTTTTTGGGTAAATAAATTTCAGACGGTCACACCCTCAAAAGTTAATGTCTTTTAAATTTTTCTTTGTGTCGACAAAGTTTAATGATACCCAAGTACTTAGGTTATGTTTGGTGTGAATGATTTGCAATTTGAAAGGAAAAAAAAGTTTGAGAAAATTGTTTATATACTTTCGGAATTAAGACAAGAACAGTGAGCAGGGACCCACTCACTTCCGTTTTTGGAGAAATTTTTTAGTGTGATAGAAATACAAATAGTATACCACATGTTTTAATAGAAATGATAAGAAATTTTATTTTTTAAATTATTAACTTTTTAACTCACATATCCCATCATTTATATAATAAAAAATCTCTACCGGCTTCGACTTTGACAATTGACCTTTCCACTTTTGTATTTTTTTCTCTCTACTCTCTCTCTCTCTCTCTCTCTCTCTCTCGCTTTCTCCTAAAAGCCACGCTCCCCCGGTCCTCCTCCTCCTCCTCCTTTCTTTCTCTCTCAAACGGCTTTAATTTGAAATTCCTCGAGTTCGCAAACGCGCATTTCCTCGTCTCCCCTTAATATATTACTGCAGCCTGCAGCGGACAATTCTCCATAGTCGGCCACCTACCAAACTTCTCCCTCTCTCTCTCTCCTTTCTTTCTCTCTCTGCAATGGGCGTTTGATTCAACTACGACATCTCAAAGGTATAAATTTTTCATTTTTCCAGCTTAAATTTGTTGGGTTTTATTTATATTGAGTTTTCTCTAATGGGTTTTTCAATTTGTGGTGGCCCATTAGAAATTTATGGAATATAAGGTCGAATAGTTTGATATTATAGATCTGTCCGTGGAATTGACTTTGAATTTCATGTGGGCATGCGATCTTAGAGTCTGATTGTAGCATTTCGACGAACCCTTCTTAAGTGCTTTGTTTCTGTTCCGATCTGCATTGATCGTTTAGTTTTTTTAATTCGTTTCATGTTTTTGCGAATTTTGAAGTTTTACAATTTTGAATCCTGACGATTTGTTGAAATTCAGAGACTTTACTGTACATTTCCTCCAAAACTTGATTTTTGAAAATTTGAACATTGATCTGCTTGATCGTTAATAAGTTGAATTACCCGAATGTATTCAAAATTCTGAGAACTGGGATGTATGATAGTTTCTTGTTTTTTTGAATCCTAAAAGTAAAACATAATTGTTATGGAGTTTTTGCACTTTTGTTTAAAAAAATAGGCGGCCACGAAAGTATGGTGTTATTTGTTATATGGGAAATGCAATATACTTCTCCCCTGTCCTTCTCATGCCACTCAAGCCAAGGATGATGGATACACCTTTATCTTGTAGTGTGCTACAACATAAGGGTTAATTTGAAGTTTAAAGATCGTCTTAGAAAATAAGAAGTCATGTTTTGATTATAAATTGACTTAGAATATAATGAAGGCACGTTTTGATAGCATGTTGACAGAGTTTGAAAAGAAAACCAGATATTCCGATGGAAAAAAGTTTTTGCTTTTAAGGACATGTGGTTCTTTTCTCTACTTGTGGTTATCCTTCATAAAATAGATATGGTTAGAAAGTTTTGCCCTTCTCTAGATTGGAGCCTTTAGAATTTGGTGCGTGAATTAAACATGGTGTTTCCTACAATAAGTAGCTGTATGTTCGGCTCAGGTAAGTAGTTGTGTGTTTCCTATCAAAACATGCCTTTACCCATATATTGAGCTTCTTTTATGTGTTTGGCTCAGATTAGTAGCTGTGTGTGCCAGCATGGCATCTAGTAGTCCATTTTTTGATGACATCCGGACCAAATCTGAGGTAATTGATCCTCCACAAAGTGAAGACATGCTGGATGTTGGAGAAATTGTCGATGATGCTACTTTAAAGACCCTAAAACCTAATGTGATGGTTTCTAGCAATGTCCGTGAGCTGCTGGAGTGCCCTGTATGCTTAAATGCTATGTACCCCCCAATTCATCAGGTTTCATTACTTATTAATTTTGCTTTATCAAATGAAGTCAAACTCACTCCCTTAGTTTTCATTCCAGTAATTGTTCTACGTACTAATTGGAGATACTACAACTGAAGCTAGCGTACTTGATCCCTTAACTCTTGCCTATGCTAATAATTCATTCTTTTAAAGTGGCGTGAGGTTTTGACTTGTTTAATATAGTTTTGTGGGAGGGGTTCTGTTGGGAAACTGGTAGACGAGGTGCTATTGTCTGAAAACTTGCAGACGGGTTTCTGTTGTGCCATATTTGCTTCATTCATTACTAACTCTTGCCAAGTGCTTTTTGTTGTGCTTTTGATTATTGAGTTGGATTTTGTTTCTCCCCTCAAATCTATACTGTCTTTGGCACATGTCAGTATTTAAGCAATAAGATATCAGAAGACCCTAATGTAAGCTAAAAAAGGAATTATGTATCTTGGTCTATTTGGTGTTCCTTATCCTACTTACATAAATTCTTTATGGAGTCCTTTGTTTGATGCAAATTTGTTTTCTTTCTAAAACCGTTTCCTTTTGAAAGTTCAAATTTATTTATTCCTGTGACGTGGTTTTTTTTTTTTTTTTTCGAATTTTGTTAGATATTTATTAAGCAAAAAATGTAGCACTTTTTATTAGAGAAGAAAAAGGAACTAAAGGCCAAGGCCTTGGTATGGAAGGCAGTATGCAAGAACAGAACTGCTTTCTGTGCATTTAGTCCTCCGTCTCCCATTATTTTTGCAGATAGAAACAATTAATAGATAGATATATTTTCTTTCAATAATGTCTACTTTTGGCGATGTCAGATAAACTTCCATGCATTGTTATATGTTTGATTGTCGTTATGGTAAGTTTAGGCATCATGGGCTGTTAAGTTTTTCCAGCTTCTCATTTTGCTTACTTTGTCCTTCATGCTTGGAAAAAGGGGTATCTTACTATAAACCGTTCTACAACTTTGCAGTTTTAATGCTGTTTGGCCTTTTAAGACTAGTTTGCTTCCAGAAGCTTCTGGACACATACCATTTTTGGAAAGTAGAATCAGATACTGTTTTCTTAAAAGTCAATTACCTGGAATTTCTTATTCCTTTAAGCTAGAGGATGCCTTCTTTGAGAAGTGAAAAGTTATGGTTCATTTGGATATTTTTGTATTTAATGATAGAGGTCATTTTTGCTCACCATTTCAATGTTTGCTATTGGATGAATCTGGCTCAAAAATAAAATTGATCTAATGGTAAATAATGGTGGTGAGCAAATATATTATCAAAAATAATGATAAGCGTTCAGTCTTAGAAATTGCAGTAGTCGAACAGGTCACTTGGTCAACAGCTTTTCCATACACGTTCACTTGCATCAAATACACAAGTGCTACTCAATGATATTGGAAAATGGTAGCGTAATGTTTAAATTAGATGCCTTTCGTTACTTAATTGGCCTTCTACCTATTTGCAGTGTTCAAATGGTCACACATTATGTTCTGCTTGCAAACCAAGGGTTCACAACCAATGCCCCACTTGCCGGCATGAACTTGGTAATATCAGGTGTCTTGCATTGGAGAAGGTGGCTGCTTCTCTTGAACTTCCGTGTAAATACCAGAATTTTGGTTGCATGGGCATATACCCTTATTACAGCAAGCTAAAGCATGAATCTCAGTGTCTCCATAGACCCTACAACTGCCCCTATGCTGGTTCTGAATGCACCGTCGTTGGAGATATTCCTTATCTTGTTACCCATTTAAAAGATGATCACAAAGTTGACATGCACAATGGCAGCACTTTCAACCATCGCTATGTAAAATCAAATCCACAAGAAGTTGAAAACGCTACTTGGATGCTAACGGTATTATTTCGCTTTTTCCTTTTTCTTACTGTTCTCCTTTATCCTTCTTCGCTCCCCTCCTACATTTTATTTTTTCAGCCAGCTCAAAACCATTTAGCGTAAAAGCTTTGATGAGTAACACCTACACTGGAAAACAAAGATTGAGAAAGCTGTAAGCGACACAAACGAAGCATATTTAGACGTTTGCTATCTTTTCCAATGTGCAGGTTTTTAGTTGCTTCAATCAGTATTTTTGCCTACATTTTGAAGCTTTCCAGCTCGGAATGGCTCCTGTCTACATAGCATTCTTGCGGTTCATGGGTGATGATAACGAGGCCAAGAACTACAGCTACAGTCTAGAAGTGGGCGGGAATGGGAGGAAGATGATATGGCAGGGGGTGCCACGTAGCATTAGGGATAGCCACCGGAAGGTTCGTGACAGTTTTGATGGTCTCATTATTCAACGCAATATGGCTCTCTTCTTCTCAGGGGTAGACCGGAAGGAATTGAAGCTTAGGGTGACCGGAAGGATATGGAAGGAACAGTGATAGCGATCTGTCACGTCAAAACTCCTTCGGTCGATCTTCTTACGTAGTTAGTAGGTCAGTTGCTTTTCGTGGTTATGAGTCTCTTGTGGCCATGTAATTTTGGGAATTTTAGGAAGCAAACTCTCTTTGCTTGTTCATGCTTTAATTGCGTGAATGGGAAGGCACTCTTATAAAATTTAAAATATGGTCTATACAGATTTAGATTGTTTATGGCATGCCGCAAATGGCACCTTCTTTTTTTAGTTGATACCAGTGACACATTTAACGGGTGTGACATGTAGTCTAATATCTTAGTCGATAGATCTTGATATATCACTAACAAAGTAGAACTCGATAAATCAATCTAGCACTCTTCTCATCTGAAAAAAGTCTGCTATTCGCAAGTAATAACCGTCCTAATAAAATTGGTTTTATCCCATAATTATGACTATATAGATATTTTATTGTACAATGGAAATTTGGAAAACTAACCAAATTGTGGACCCTAAATAGAAATCTAGCCATCTTTTTAAATTTATGATAATTATAACCAAAAGTTGATATGAAAGTACTAATACACCCTTCAAATAAAGTTTTCTCAAAAAAAAAAAAAAAAAAAAAAAAAAATGTCATCCATAGAAATTAAACAAAGCAAGATTCAATTAAGATCAAGAGATTCGAAGTAGAATTGAATAAGTTCAAAGCCACCCGTGCTCCTTGAAGTTCCTTAAACAACCCAAAACCCCAATTCAATCATAGAAGAAAACAAAATCCAAAGTTCAACCCTTGGAGAAAATGAGAGAAAAAGAGAAGGGACCATCGCATTTTGGGCTTTTCACCAACAATTTGGTTCTGGAGCTGATCTTAGAAGTGGAGGTCCCAATTGAGGGGCTGATGTTGAGGAAGGGCAACGGACATTGAAGTGAGTGAAGGCCTCGTTGTAAGCTTGGTGGTGCAAGTGCTCGAACTCAAGGATTACATCATCATAGTTGAGAATCAGAAATTGGAGAGCAGAGGAGGAAGCTGACTGAGACTGAGAGTGAAGGTCGTCTTCATGTGGAGGAGGTCGAAAATTTTTTGGGGGTTCGGAACTAAACGAAAGTTGTGTGTGATAGTATAAAAGAGGAAGAGGAGGAGGAAGAGAGAGGGATCATGTTGCACGCTACGGCTGGTTGTGCTTGTGTTGAGTTTATGTGGTTTTGGATTATCGTCTAGAAAGGACAGGGATGGCGGTAAAAGACAGCCGAGCCTTTTGTTTTTTGGTTTTTTTTTTTTTTTGTTTTTTTTTAGAAAACTTTATTTTAAGGGTGTATTAGTATTTTCATATCAAATTTTGGTTATAATTATTAAAAATTTAAAATGGTGGTTAGAATTCTATTTGGGATCTGAAATTTGGTTATTTTTCCAATTTTCTCTGTGCATAGACAGTTAATTGCACACTTATGGTACCTCTCTTTAAGAAATTTATAGATATAGTAATGCCTGCCTATACAACATGTCAATACAAGGATATCAAACAGAGAACTGTTTAACAAATTAGGTCCCTCAAATGTATACTGGCATTATTGGCCACTATTGTAGTAACAAACCCACAATTTTACGGGGTAACGTGGGAGACATCTATTTAAATCAAATTTTCCAAATCATATGATATGGTTATTGATAATTGAGTTATTACTTACTTATTAATTAACGTGCTTATTTCCTATTAGCTATACATCACATAATTGATAAATTGTCTAAAAACATTAGTTAAATAGAGAAGTGGCACGTCACTTAATATTATGTGAGAAGTTTTAAATTCGGTTATTGCAAAAAAACGAATTTAAATGCATAGCTGACTCCCCAACTTTTAGTGTAGGGCTTGGGTGGAGAATGGAAGTATTGGCGGGTATCATTTTGGCACATTTGTGGCGGCAAGGGCTATATGCAAATAACTGGAGTAAGCTCATTCCTGCACAAGGTTCTAAAAAATATTAGGACGGTGACGTCACTTAATATTACGGTTTAACAAATATCGTATTTCAAATATATATATATATATATATATCATATGTATTAAAAAAAAAAAATAGAGAAGTGACATGATTTGGAAGTGGGTGATGATTACCTTGCGCTGGTTTGTGAGAATTAAAGTTCTTCCAATCGCATATATTCATTATATATTCTACGGTTAGAAATCATTATAAATTTTTTATTTAAAATTGAATATAAACAATATTTGATAAAAACTAACTGCATAATATACGATGAATAAATATTTTTGAAGCATCCAACCCTCACAAAGAGAATTTCCGAGAAAAAACGCACTCATACATACAACAACAAGTGCGGCGTCATCTTATTGGATGCAGAATGTCTCTTCAATCTATGTTATCCGGCACTGCACAGTCCACACTACACCGGATCACATCTCAAGATTGAAGAAGTTTCTAACCCCTCTTTCTCCATTGATATAGCTCCTCCTCCTACTCCAACCATCTCTCGTCTCCCTCGCCACCATCTCCACCTGAGCGCCAACCGGAGCTACTACTCTCCGCTCCATCTTTCTGCTGTAAGTCCTTTCAATTTCTTTTCTTTTTTATATGTAAATTTTCCAGAGTTGAAATGTGAGTTCAGTTCCATTATTCATCTGATGGGGTTTCTCTTAATTCATGTAAAGAAACAATTTTTATGTGAATTTTCGCATTCCGATTACTGATTAGTAAACGAACCTTTGGATGAATTACCATCATTGGTAATTGCTTCCTTTTGACAGACAAGTGGGATTTTAGAGAATTGTGGAGTTATCCAATCTTATAGCAAGATTGTGACCACGTTTATTTGTTTTAACGATTTTTCAGATGGAATCTATCAACATGGAGATGGGTACCGTGCGGTAAGAATTCTCAACTTTTATAGATAAATTCAGTTGGTCCTCCTTGTACTAGTTGAAAAATCACTAAACAAACACTGTTTTACCTATAGATGATTTGGATTGACGCTTATCGGAAACATTGATTCTGCATGATCTGCTCTTGCACTATCAATCTACTTAACAGTGCTGACAGTAATAACCAATCTCCATTAATTCACGGCATTGATCGTGTCGTTAAGCATTTATGAATTTCATTCTCTTATCATCATAGTCTTGACAGGTGTTGCCTTGACAAACAGGTCCTGTGTTTATCAAGAAAAAGCTCGAGAAAATTGGATTGGAGAAATATCCACCCACTTCCACATGGTGCAACTACTTGGAAACTCAAGTTGGGCTATCAGAGGCTGATAGGTTCTGAAGTTTGTACTAGGAAGCATCCCTTGAACCATGTCTTCTGGAGAATAAGTTCAATTCCCACTGGTTTGGAGGAATCATCATCAGTACGTGCAGAAATCTATAGCGGAAATGATGAAAATGCAACTGAAGATTCGCAGGAGGAGCCTCTTCCTCAACCTTTAAGAAGTAATGAGGTAACCCGTGCCACTAATTTGTTTAACATTGTAAATTGGGCGGTAAATGGAAAAGTCACCACCCTTAAATTCCATATTTATAATTTTCATGGTCCAAAGTCCAAACCCATATTTTTTGTTCAACTGATTAGTGAAATTATTTTTGTAGCATAGTTTACTGATAATATCTGCATTGGATATCTACTATCGCAAATTTGCAATGGGGTTTTTATTTTTATTCTATTGATTTTTTTAATCACAAATCCTGGACAGCATTCCAAATTTATGAATTTCCTTTTCTAGTTGTTTAGCATTCCTGGCTACTTGTGGTTCATACTTTAAATCCTTCAGTCGCTCAGTGAAAGTAAATGAAAATAGAGAGCTTTCTTCTAAAGGAAAAATGGTTATATTGTTCTGGAAAATACCACCACATGATTGAAAACGTGTTAACTCCAATATCTGCCTTTATTCTGATTGTTCTAAAGTATATGGTAATTTCCCACACGTGAGTGTTATGGACGGAAAGGTATAAAAGGATTTTTAATAGTATTAGAGGGAAGGTTGGGGAAAAGTAAGGTCTTGGACTTAACTTTGGGCATGGGTTTGTTTGGTATTTCCAGAAATATATTAGATATCAAGACTAACTTATGTTAAAACTATATATCAGTTGAAGTCACTGCTAGCTGATTCTGAAAGAACAAAGCTCGTCAAAAAACTAAGTGAAGCCAATCAACAAAATCGGTTCCTCAAACGACAGGTTTGTATGTATCTTGTAGCAATGTCCTTTATATAAATTGACACCTAATTCAATATGTCATTTAAGTTCTTCTTCATCATTTTATGAGAGTGGCCATGTTTTATGTTATTGTCATCTTTGCTGATATCCTCATTGATTTGACTGGATTGTTTTGCACTTAGTAATGCACTGTAGCAGCAGTATACATGTTAATTAAACCGAAGAGTAAAGATTCTATCACACAACAGGAAACTGGATTGATACGTTGTTGAGTCCAGCTTTTCAATGATACTCCTTTCTATCAGTAAATGCTCCATTTAAATAAATAAAAACCATATAACAGGAGGAAAATAAATCATAACTGAGCGATGAAGCATTAGTTTGAAAATAGGGTTGTTGGCATGTTTCGCATATGATATAAAGGTTCGTGCATTCACAATGTTATTTTAAACTTGAAGGTAGTTGAACTGAATATACTGGAAGATAAAGATGCGCCCACGCCCCACCACTTTCATCATTTGAGTTATGAGAAAAATGTCAGAAAATATATTGCTTGGATTTTTGGTTCGGATTATTTAATCCACATGAGAGCTATTGTCTTAAGTTCATTGAGAAAACTAACACGCATTGATTATAATTCATGGATGCTGTTAAATGGAGACATCTTGGATGTGTATAAGGTTATCTCGTTTGAATTATACATCTCTTCAGTCCGTCAGTCTAGATAGTTCTATCATGTGTAATAGATTTGACATCTGATTTTGATTTGTTATTTACACAGTTGCATATAAAGGAGGATGCGTTGGTTAACTTCAAACGTGAACTTGCTGTCTTGGAACTTGAAATTCAGGTTACGTATTTTACTAGTGGTGGTTGTCTGCACGTCTTGCATGAACATATGTCACCACTAATGACTTATTAAGTCTCTGTTGATCAGGATTTTTATCACATGTGAGTAATCTAAGTTCCAAGGGAGAGACTCTGTTCATGTTTGGTCTCTTCAGCATTCTACAAATCTTTTTAGTAGTACAAAAATGGTTGTAGGTCGAACACTCTTTGGAAGAGCAAATAATTCCAGTCCCGATTTTGATATGTTGTTGGGGTCTTATCCGCTGCCAAAATGTGTTTAGTTAGATGTTTATAGTTGCTTGGTTTCAAAAGCCATCTTGATTGAATTCTGTTAAAACAAGTTAAACATTAAGAATGTCAAACATCAAACCATAGGATCTATATATCATAAACCTTGAACTTTTACGACAACCACGTTAGTACGTTACTAATAACATACCTACTAGCACCATTTGAACATGGTGTTATCATGCATTACGGTTCACCTGATTCAATAAAGTTGAAGACTTGTGATGTCATCATTCCTTTAGTTGTTCTAATGGGCAGGCTTTGGTGAAATTAGCAGAAGAAAACACTAAATCTGTTATTCCTGAAGGTTCAAGAAAGATTAATGGGAAATACATTCAATCCCACCTTCTTTCCCGTTTAGAAGGTAACTTGCTGATCTGGATTTATTTATTTATTCCTCGTACTCACTCTCATTCCTGTTGCTGCTAAATTTTTTATTCTCTCCTGATTACTGAGAAAGTTTGTTAAAAAGCATCATACAACACAACACAAATGATTGTGCACAAAGATAATAAAGTATATATTTTCTTCTCTTTCAATAGCACGATGTTTCCTAAGGTGCATCTTCTCCACAAAATACAGTTGAGCTTAGCATGGATAGGTGCCTTGAAATGTGAATCAATATCCAGTTCCCTCTCTCTTATCTCTCTGATTTTCCATTTTTCCCAAAAATACATTTCAAATCAAAATTTAAATCCGTTTTCAGATAATCTTTATTTGAATAATCAAAATAAGTCATATATGGGCTACAATCATCTAGTGAAGAGCAATAAGAAACATAATGTAGGAACAAAGACCACTCGAGTGAGGAGTGACAACTGGAGAAAGGACCACTTAGTAGTTGGTGATTCAGAGCGGAAACCTAAGGAAGAAGATTGGTTGGCTCTTGGCATTTGGGGATTGAAATAGGTTGGACATGGTAAATGTTGGCAGTGATTACCTCAAGTACATAAAACTCCTGGGCATCCGTCCTTTGGAGTCAACATGGTTTTTGTGCAAATGACTGGGATTCTTGAGTTGAGAGAGATTATTTCTGATATCCTGTACGTGGGTTATTCCTTATGTTCTCATCTTTGAGCTTTGGTATTTGGAATTGGGATAAACATTGGCAAGATATTTGGGTGGGGACCCCTGTTTAATTTCAAAATTGTTATTTCCCAATTTATATTGAAGTTCTTTGAATTGTAATGCGGTTATGTTGATGTTTCCTTGCTTGTAAACTTTCCTTATGTTCTGACAAAAGTACTGTTATATGTGTGAAGCTGTACATGAAAAGTTGAAGGAACAAATAAAGGATGTTGGTGCTGCACAATCCAAGGAGGTTCCCCTATTCTGGTGTGGCATGGCTGAGGTACTTAAAAACCAGATACTTGTGTAATTCCTTTTCCTCTAGTAAGGGAGTGTGGTAATGATTAGCGACTCTGGAATACGATAATATGGTTCACTTTGTTGCAAAGAAAATGATGACGGAGTATTTTTGTCTTAATAACAGTGTGTGCAAGTTATGGGCACTTTTGATGGATGGAGTCAAGGAGAGGATTTATCTCCGGAGTACACTGGTTCTTTCACCACATTCTCGACAACATTAATGCTGAGACCTGGAAAGTATGTATCCGATCGCTCAACTATTCCTCCTCTTCCTCCCTTTCTTCACTCTGACCCGTAGGTTTATTTTTGAAGGTACGAAATCAAGTTCTTGGTTGATGGGGAATGGAAGCTATCACCAGAATTCCCTACAGTTGGTGAGGGATTAACGAAAAATAACTTGTTAATTGTGGAGTAGGTCAAGGTCTACAGTCATGGGATAATATATGTATCAAACAACTGGAATTACTGATTTAGTATGCTAGTCTCTCATTAGCCTTTTTTAAGGTCCTTAATTGTGCTTCTGATGTAGAGAAAAACCTAGCATTTTAACTGCTAGAACAGAGGGAAAAAAAAAAAAACCGAGAGAAAAAAGAACCGAGAATTTTAATCTAAAACGTCCGCGAAACTGTTCGCTCTGTATTTTTGTGAATATATAATCAGTATGATGTGTATCGTGCTTGTTACTATTGTATGTTTGGTACTGTATCAGATCAAGAGCTTGGATAAGTTGCATGTTTGGACCGTTTGGTCTTCTACAAGATAAAGAGGTTACTGAATGAAACCACCAAGGCTGTCGTGATTTCTTTCGGGTAGTGATTTTCACACTTTAGTTTTATTCATTGAATTCAACTGCACTCGTTGTTGGACTAGAACGATTGAATAAACACAAAGAGAATTAAAACATAAACACGGAAAGGGGAGTAAACGAACAAACTGAATGTGGAAAGTTGATGCAAGAAGAAGCTTTAACAAAGCAAAGTAAAAGTATGGAAGGGAATGAGTGTTCCCAAGGACTCCAAGATGCTTCTGATTCCTGAAGAGGTCCGACGAAATTAGTCTGTGAAATACACTGTCATGATCGATCTTACAAGAACTTTTGTGCTGCAACGTTCGCCTTCCAGTAAACATTCCAACTTGCTTGATTCTTCTTCAAATCTTCTTCTTCTTCTTCTCCAAAACAGCGCATGGCAGCGCTACTCTTCCTCCCGCTGAGCTGGTACTGGTCATTCATCGCTGCGGAGGCTGTGGCGACCTTGTTGTTAGGGGTGTAGCAAGGCCCCCCCGGTATGCACAGGGAGCGAGCTACAGCGGGACGGCACGTCCGGGAGGCAGGAACGCGGTATGTTGTTCTCCAATTGCTCGTCCGGAGTGGGCGTGTTGGATGGACCACGCACGACTTTCTCTGCATGAATTGTGAACTCAGTTGTTAGTTAAAAGGTGCATTGGCCCCTTGAATAGGCTTTTAGACTCTTCTAAACGACTTGGTTGTTTTCGCATGTCGCTATTAGCCAAGACCAACAGATTGATTGATTGTTTTCATGAGCGATAATAAATTAGAACTCGTTTGGATGTGCTTTTAAAATGACTGAAAGTGCTTTTGGTGAAAATGTTTGTAGAACCAATCCTTAGTAAAAATATAAGTAAATCCTAAAAAATCACTTAAAGTGCTTTATGCAAGAAGCATCAATTATGTGCTTCTTCCAGGAAGCACTTTAAGTGCTTTTGGAACCCAAAAACAGTTTTTCTAAAGCACTTTGAGTTATTTCAAAAAGATATCCAAACGAGCCATTAGTTGCAATCCAGTTTCCTCAATTACATTTCTATATAAAATAAAATAAAAAGTTACAGTTCTGGGCCTAAACATGTTGAACTTTTCAGAAATGGGTTGTCACTCAATCAAGGAGACCTCACCAGCCCACAACACACATCAAAACGACGTCGTCAGGATACAACCCAGTGAAACCCTAGGTCATAAAATCCCCACTCACATCGCTTCCTCATTCAGTCTTTCCTTTTCCCCAGCCGCTGGAATCCGAACCCTCCTCTCTCCTCTCCCCTCTCCTTCCCCGTCGCTGTAATCCAATCCCATGGTACGTCCGTATCCAATCATCTTCCAGATTGCCCACCATCCGTTTGCGTTAATGCCTCTGACAATCTTCCGTTTTTGATATTTCAGGCGCCGAAGAAGGACAAGGCACCGCCGCCGTCGTCGAAGCCGGCGAAGTCCGGCGGAGGCAAGCAGAAGAAGAAGAAGTGGAGCAAGGGAAAGCAGAAGGAGAAGGTGAACAACATGGTGCTCTTCGACCAGGGAACCTACGACAAGCTCCTCACTGAGGCACCCAAGTACAAGCTCATCACACCGTCCATTCTCTCCGACCGTCTCAGGATCAACGGCTCGCTGGCAAGGAGGGCCATCAGGGAGTTGATGGCCAGAGGCTCGATCAGGATGGTCTCTGCTCACGCCAGCCAGCAGATCTACACCAGGGCTACCAACACCTAGGTCTCATGCTTTTCTTTTGATGAATTGTCGTTTCGGGTATTGTTACATGTCGTTTTAGACTATTGGCGTCGATTTTGTTTAATCTAGTCTTATGGAAACCTAGAGATTTTCTTGGCTTGATGAATTACTTTCTAGTTTCTACCTAATATAAGCATCAACCAATGCTCGCTTCTTGTTTATTTAGATTGATCTTTTACTTGAATTTCATTGCTATATATGCTTACTTTTCACTTGAATCATGATGAATGGTAATGCTTTTCGGGCAGTCTCAATCGAAAATGCCATATGTTTTCTTGGTTGGTAGGCTTAATTCAACCCCTAACTTCATATTCCTAACAACAACAATAAAGCCTTTTTCCCAGGGTTAGCTATATGAATCCTAGAACGTCATTGCGTTCGGTTCTGTGTCACTGTGTCACGTCTTCCGTTAGATCCAAATAGTCTAAGTATTTTCTTAAGAGTCTCTTCCAAAGTCCTTCTAGGTCTTCCTCTACCTTTTCAGCCTTGAACTTCTGTCACGTAATCGCATCTGTAGGTCTTTGTTTCACATGTTCAAACAACTGTAACCGATTTTCTCTCATTTTTCCTTCAATTTCGGCTACTCCTTACTTTACCTCGGATATCCTCGTTCTTAATCTTATCCTTTCTTGTGTGCCAATACATTTAACGAAGTATTCTCATATCCGCTACACCTATTTGTGTACGTGTTGATTCTTCATATTCCTAACAAATGAAGAAATTTCCTTGCTTCGTCTGCATAGGATCCTCTACCGCCCGTTTGCTTTGTTTTGCGGTTGTTCTTATATTTGTAATGCTTTGGGTTCGAGGCTTGAAACAGCATTGCTTTTTGTTTTGAGAACAAATGTCGTTCTGGCAACTAATGTAAAAAATCCCATATCCGTTGAAATGATCATCTGCGGATGGTGTTCTTTTTGTTTTTCTTTGCCGTCCTGGGGTTGTGGTTGCGTATAATGTTTCCCACTTTTCGACTTTGACACGAGCTTAATGCCAACACTAATTAGAGCGTCTGGACCGGGTGACTTGTTTAATCTGGTTGTTATCGCTGTACGAATTCTTATGAGTTGAATATGGATGGGTAGTAGAAGTGGGGTAGAATACTAATTCAAGTGCAGGTGTCCTCGTAAGAGGTATCGGAAGCATTTTTTGGTGCTAATCACGCTTTTGATTTCTTGTAGAGTAACATGGCAGAAAATATGGTCAGTATTATATCCATATAGGATTATTATTCAAATGTTGATTAACGTGTTTATTTCTTATTAGTAACAAATCGTTTGGTTGAAAAATTTAGTCTACGTAGCTTTCCTCGTACTTATATATCCTCTGTCTAAAATCGATTTTCTGTTCCTCATCAATTTACGTTTCGTAGAAGACTTCACTTTAATATGCATTTGGTTTTACGAAAACCAAACTATGATGTATTTATTTTTTTCTGGACTACTCCATACTAGAAATCGATTAATGATCTCTTTAGCATTTTCCTATAGTCTAGTTGTAAACTAGATTGTTTAGAAACTGTAGGCTCTTAATTAAAGATATTTATCGGAAACCCTAACTTGTTTACACGTTGTAAACTAGATTGTTTAGAAACTGTAGGCTCTTAATTAAAGATATTTATCGGAAACCCTAACTTGTTTACACGGCCTCTAGTGGTCTAGCGGTCAGGTCCTTGATTCGCTCCCAAGCGCACTGTGGGTGAGAGTTGCTCCCAAGCCTCTGAGGTTCAACTCTCACCCACGGTGACAATCTAGCAAACGTTGTGGGGTCAAGCAGGGGGGTAAAACTTTAAAAACAGTAGTGAACAAAGTTTGCTTGTCGAAGGTATTTGAGTTGAGGGAAATTAACAACATAAGGCGATGGAACGTAATTACGTGAACATCGGTTCATAGGGGACACACTAGAATGAAACTTCATATAAAGCCTTCGGATGACTTCGGAGCAGTCACACAGAATACGTGCTTATCTTCACGGTTGATAGGTGCTCGTAACAAAGGTCAAAATAATAACATATTAATTACATTTTTAATATATTAATAATAAAATAATATTATCATATTGGCTAGATTATTGCCACTTTTATAAATTCCTTCCGCTTTTGGAATGAGATATTGTCAAGCTTTCAAATCTTTATATAGATGTTTGTACATACTCGTCAGAGATTACTCAGTCTAGGATGTGCCTTGAATCTTCTCGACAAATTGTGCATGACTTCTTCTGCATATGCTGCATCCTCATCTCATTTTCAGTGATCGGGTCATGAGTAACAAGCACCCAAACCTCAAGCAAAGCAACATCTTCTGCGATCGATCAAATTGCCTTTTCACCTGTTTTTTGGAAAAAAAAGAAAAGAATTTGAAAAGTGGAAAACAAATATAGAAGATTGTAGTAAAAATGCATATAAAGTTGTGATAGGGATATGGAGAAGATGGTTGGGTATTTATAAAATAATAATATAAAAAAAATTTATAGTTTTTTTTCTTTCTATTTTTTCTGAATTTTTAAAATTTTTTAACTTTGGTAATATTTTATTTTTTTTACTGTTAGAAATCCACTGTTAGAAATCTAACGGTCCAGATCATCTGGCTGTTGGAAATCCAACGACCCTCCATTCGCTACATGTCCAAGCCGTTGATAAGCAGTCAGTGCTCTGCTGCAGCAGGGTCCTCTGCTGCAATTTTTTCGGCCCACTCTCCCTTGTGTATTACATGTGGCTGACAAAAAAAAGAGTCATGGCTAACGTTAGCACAGGTTTTTGGGGTGGGCAGTGGTTGGCCCATCACTCGCCCTTGCTTTATTGGATTGCTGGGGGGGGGGGGGAGTTTTGGGCTGGAGGGCAACATTGTTGCCTTTGTCCTTATCTTCCACCAACGGGTGAACATGCTCTAAGTTCTTATACAAATTATTTATTTTGATCATTAAATTAAATAAATCAAAACAAAAAACAAACATAATTAAACATAGGTGTATAAAAGGCTAGAAAAGTGTTTTTTATCATTTTCATTTTGGTGATTTGCCCATTTTGCATGGCCTTGGTGGAAATGGTTGGCAAGACAAGAGTCGGGCTTTATTGAGGTCAGTAGGGCTTGTTACAAAGTTTACCACGGGAAGGATAAGAATAAGTCTGAAAATTATGTAATGGGTTGATTTGGTATAAGATTCTCATAGACTTATGGGAAATGTTAGAGGCTATTAATACCGTTGATAATATTTATTCTCGTATTTGAGGTCTTAAATTTGATTATTTCGTTCTATTCTCTTCTTTCTTCTCTAATCTATTTTGCTATGAAAAAATGAGAAGGATTATACATGCATTGGAAGCATAGGAGACTCAAGAGTAGGATAAATTTTTTATTATGTGGGGAACATGGTTTGACACACCAATGTAAATATGGTCTTGCATACTAAGTGTAATAATACAATTGATTAACCACTTGTATTGTTATATTTAGTGTTACTGGACCGTATTCTCTGCACACTAAAAAAATATCTCAAGGAGTAGGTGAATTGGTCTTTATCCTAGACGTGTTGTTTCATTTATTTATTTTTTCTTTATTTATGGTATGAGACTTCATATCTTGTTTTTGGTAGGACTAAACATAAACACGTTTGAATGCTTCTTGAATGGATAATCAACCACCCAACTACCACGAAATGCTTCATTCCCTAGACTTTTTTTTTTTTTTTTTTTTTTTTTTTTGAACAACGCTTGATTTTCTTTTTGCTATTATTGAAAGCAAAGAGACTATTTATTTTTATTTTATTTCTTTTTGGTGGAAGATACGCCAAACTCTGATTTTATTTGTTTTCCATGGACTATATAGAGGGTCCATTCTGTCACAGAAAAAAAAAAATAAGTGCGTCTGATTTACCAAGATAAAAAAAAAAAAAAAAAAAAAAAAAAAACAAAAACAAAAACAAAAACCTGTATCTTTGAAATGTAGTTATTATTATTATACAAAATTAAAGAGAGAAAATAGAAGGATTGAGAAAAATTTGACATAACGACATGCGGATCATAGTTTCTATCCTCTTACCCTGAATCTCTGCTTTGGCTTCTTCCCAAATTCCACCAAAAAAATTATTGTTCTTCACATTCTTGGCGCCCCACCACCACCCCCCCCCCCCCCCCCCCCCCCCCCAACCATTTCTTCCCCCATTTCTCCTGTGTTTTCCCTCCAATATGCCAAAATTTTGAGCTTCAACTGTTTAATGTCAAGGATTTCTCTCAATCTGTGAGAACCCGTCTGGGTAGATTTTGTTTAGTGGATTGTTTATGAAATATGTATTTTAATGATCTACCAATTTGTCTAACTTGGCTGTGTTTGATGCAGGCAAGGAATTGAGAAGAGAAGAACCCCTTTTTGTTTCAGATTAAAACATATTCTACTGTTCCTTTGCTGCCCTATATTTCAATCTGTAAGAACTAATTTGAATTATTTATTTCATTATCTGTTTTAATTTTTCCTTTAGTTTTTTATTAAATGGATATTTTGTTAATTTAATGTGGAATTGGATGCAGAGGAACTGCTGATTGATTAAATGGGTGTCCTCAGAAGGTAGCACTTTTTCATGATTTGGGTCTGAATCATTGGAGGATGGAGATGTCTACCCAGCAAGATAATTCTGTTCCCAACAAAGTCTCAGGTATAAATTTTATTTTTGGAATAAAGGAGCGACCCTAAGCCAACAAGGCTACCCGCTTTGTGAGGGTTGGGGAACGTCTATTGTACGCAACTTTACCTTTGCTTTGCAAAGAGGTCATTTCCACTACTTTGAACTTGTGACCCTTCGGTTACCAAGGAGCATTGCGCCAAGGCTCGTCCTCAAATTTTATTTTTGGAATGATTTTTAATATTTGAGAAGATTTGTCCTGTAAATTCATTTAGTTGGAAGGGATTAACATGATTCATGCTCCTAAAGAGGAGAATGTGTGTAAGGTTGAAGAGGATTTATGTGTATAAATTTTAATGATCACTTGAGTGATTTCAACTGTAATTGTTAAAGAAAAGTAACTTTACGATAATTTTTCTTGAATGAAACAGTTGGTTTCGGTAAGGTCAACATCTTATTTGGGAAAATTTGCTTCTATTCCTCAGCATCTTGACGCTTATATATGGTTTTGATTTTCTTAATGTCAGCAGTTGTTGATATCAACATTTCTACGATACAAAACTTGATGAATTTATTGCACTGTGTTGCACAAATGAATTATACCGGGGTTCATTAATGAAAGAATATGTTTCATTTGTAGGCTCAGGTTCTTGCCTCTATGATCTCTTATGTTCAGACACACCGGTTTGGAGATGCCCTAGTGATCGACGTACATTATCTGGTACTTTTTACTCTTTACATCAAATACTTGTTTAGGAATCTGTTTGTGTTCTGACTTTGCCAATATTTTCCTCGTCTTGACATGCTGTAGTTAGCTATTAGCGGCGTGTCACAATTCACTCAATCCATTTGAAGATGATACTCAAAAGTTTATGATATCAGCTTTTAGTAAACAACATGAGTTGCTCCAAGAAACATGTCAAATCTTTCCCGTGGATCAGTATAATTGAAAAAAATGACATATAGATATAGTATATAGATAGCTCATGGAAGATCTAATACCTCCACTTGATCTTGTTGCCTTGCCTCTAGTTTACCTTCATGGAGATTGGTCAAATGAAAGTGTCAACATGAAGTTCAAATAGAAGGTTTACGATGTAAAAAGTGTTAGTGGGAATGTGGGGGATACGTCCAGAGAACCCAGGGTGGGATTATAAGTATCTAAAAATCATGTACCAATTGAATTAAATCCCAAAAAATGAGTTCTGCATTACCAAGCTCTCTAGTCTGTCTGATATAAGCATTATTTTCCGGGTGTTTTTCCTTTGTTTGTTGTGGTCTCCCTGTGATATTCTAATAAGAGCACATCCTATATTTTGTAACTTCTATAGTTCAATGAACAGGTCCACAAGAAAGGCTGGAGATTTTGTTGCATCAATCTGCCAACAGGTCCTGTGCAGATTGTGAAGCTCTAGATCCAAAATGGGTGTGAGTATCATATTTTCATGAAGAGAAAGTTTTGACATCAATCCTTCTCCAATTTTAATAAAACTGAAGCGAAAGTTATATGAAGTTATTCCAACCTAATAGAACTTGTTTTATTATCTTACCTTGTCTTTTTTCTGTTCACCGTTAATTATGTTAATATCTTTACAATCTTCTTTTCATCCTATTTAGCTCAATTTTGAGTTAATTATTTATCACAATGTGGACGGTGCAAATTTCATACATATTGACAGTTTGAGAGTGGGTCCTGCACATAGGTGGATTGAAGCAAAATTTGTGATGAGTAATGAGTAATGACACATTTTTAGAGAATGATGCTTAATGAGTAGTAGTTGTGAATTTGACGATTGATCTTACAATTGTTGGTAATATTGATTATCTTTTGCTTAATAATTTGACTATGAGTTTTTCACAACTTATGAGTTCGCTGTTACAACAAGAAACTGTAGGTTTTCAGGGGTACATAATACTGACCATGCGCACAATTATTTGATGTTTTTCAACATGATATTGATGACTAGTAAATGAAATAACTTCATATTTAGAATTTTTGCATCAACCACCTCTTCTTAGATTTACGTAAGTTATGACTGTTTTTGTTGCTTACATTGTATTTTGACTGTACCAATTCATTCATATCAGATCTTTAACCTTCGGAGTATTTATTTGTATAAAGTGTTCTGGTGTACATAGAAGCCTTGGAGTGCACATTTCGAAGGTGTGGATTATGCAACCTTGTTCAGGATTTACCCAAAAATTGTATGACACAGAAGTTTGAGTATTGGAATTTGGATATTCTAATCTGATCTGGACATATGATAGGTTGTATCAGTGAAGCTAGATGAATGGACAGATGATGAAGTTGAGATCTTGGCAAGTATGGGAGGAAATACTACTGTAAACAAGAAGTATGAGGCTCACTTGCCGGAAAATGTCAGCAAACCAAAACCAGATTCTTCTATAGAGGAGCGCTTTTATTTTATTAGGTAGTTCAAGTACAGATTTTTTTTCATTACTTTGTTTTCAAACCTATACGATTCTAAATCTGAGATTTACTTCTTGAATATGCAGGAGAAAATATGAGCTGCTAGACTTCTTGAACTCTGATGAACAGATGTCATGTCCTTTCCCACCTAATAAGAAATCAAGCAATTCAACTGTTAGTTCTACCCAAGATAAGAAACAGTATGAGAAACAACCAACGAAACACCGTATTGGTCAGGCATTTCGTAACAGCTGGGGAAGAAAAGACTCTGAACATAAGACCGCAAAGAAGGGCTACTCAATGCCGATGGTAATGGCCTTTCTGTTTGTTTACTGTGTTGTTTTATCTTGTTATTTCTGAATTGTTTTTATACCCTTAGTCCCTTTGGAGCGAGGGTCTATTCTACATTACCATGCCTATGTTTTCATTATTTGAAAAAAAAAAAAAAAAAAAAAAAAAAAAAAAAATTTCTTTTTGAAATGCGAACCAGAAATAGTTGTGCCATAGTTTTAATTCATGACAACCACAAAGGATAAAATAAAGTTGGTTGAATAAATTTGAAATTTTTGTTGGTATGGGTAGAATCTCACTGCTTAATGTGTACGTTATAGGCAGGTATGGTTGAATTTGTTGGACTAATTAAGGTGAATGTGGTTAGAGGAACCAACCTAGTTGTACGGGATATGGTGACAAGTGACCCTTACGTCATCCTTGCATTGGGTCACCAAGTAAGTTTCTGCTACTTAAGCTATTATTTATGAAATGAATTCAACATAGTCAATAAACTTAAAATGCAGTTTTCCCTATATATTTGTTGCAGTCGGTGAAGACGCGTGTCATAAAGAACAACCTTAATCCAGTATGGAATGAGAGCCTGATGCTGTCAATTCCTGATCACATACCTCCTCTAAAAGTGGTAAGTTTTACTCGGTTCCTGTGAAAATACTATGACATCAAGTCCGCAATGCACTGTGTGTTACATTGAAATTCAAACTGCGTATTATAATATCTGCAATTTCATGTGTGTCGTGTTGAGATTGCTATTTAATGCAAGATGGTTAATTACGTATGGATGCTAAAGATGTGCTCTCTTCATTGTGCAGTGACCTGTTTTATATTTTTGTTTGTGTTTTAAGCAGTAAGTTATGCAGACGCAATTTTGTGCATCAACAGGACTATTTGGCCTATGTTAATAACGTAGGTCATTAGTTGCTCAGATTTTTGAAGTTTTTAACAGGATAACATTTTCTGGTATTACAGTTGATAAACTGAAAATGAGTGAAGAAATCCAGTGGATTTGTTCTCCTACAGTGTGCGTACAGAAATTAATCGTTTATTGAGCACTAATGTCAAAGGAAGCGGTTAATAAATATTTGAAACTCTTTTACCCTTTAGTTTGGGACGGTTGATTGAATCCCCCAGTTCATGCAATTTCCTCTAAATTACAGGAAAGTGCGTAAAACTCATAGCCTACCGTAAGAAACTGATAATGATTCTCTGCTTTTGTTTTTTACTTGATTTATCATTGTTATATGGGCGTAATCTATAGTCATATACAAGCATTCCCTTAGTTTGATGAAGATGTTTATGTGCTTTACATCTCTGTCTTTGACAAAGTTTTCTAGTAATGTTTCTATCGTTACATTCAGCTGGTATATGACAAAGATACGTTCAAAGCTGATGATTTTATGGGTGAGGCTGAGATTGACATTCAACCTTTGGTGAGTGCTGCCATAGCCTATGAGAAGTCCTCAATCAATGAGCCGATGCAGCTTGGAAAGTGGGTAGCCAGCAAAGAAAATACACTCGTAAAAGATGGTGTCATCAACCTAGTAGACGGGAGAGTGAGACAGCAGATCACTCTCAGGCTGCAGAATGTTGAGAGGGGTATACTGGAGATCGAGCTTGAATGTGTGCCTCTTAATCAATAGCCCGCATTGGCCTAGAAAGTTAGAAGGAAATGAAATTACGTGACCTTTATGATGCCGAGGTTTGCAACTCACCACGAGAGATGGATGTATGTTATACTGTAGAAGTCATTATATCGATAGCTCTGTCAAGCGAGTCTTGGTTGTATGTTGCGGTAGTTTTTTGCTTTCTAATCTGTGGATAAAAATTTTAGTTAGGTTTTCACTTCATGGTACGCAGATGGATTTGATTTTTTTTTTTGGTTCTTTTTTATTCTGGAGGGAACTTTTTAAAACATTGTCCAGTTTGGGAAATTTGGAAATTCATGAATCGACATCTACTTGACTTAAATTTAGCAAATCAAGATTTGGGATTTTATCATTGCTCTGGTATTTGGTAATCTTCTCTTAAGAACTAAGCACTCAAGTTACGAGACGTACTACTTTGGATTTCTGCACACCGTCTCTCTTTTCAAGGCATTAGACTGAACATATCAAAAGAGAATCGAGGCCCACAATTAAGAGGTGTGTGTAGAAAGTAAAAATTGATGTTGGATATCATTCTCCAACAAAATGATGAAACTTTGTTGCTAATCTAAGCACATTCCTACTTGTAGGCACAGAACTATCCCCTCACCTAACATATTTCCTTTACCCCTCTTAATTTTCCTAAAGACTTCTACAAATTAAACCCTCCAGCTCCTGGGAAACCAGAGAGCAAACGAATGTTGGAAATAATATATAGGCAATACTTTTTATTTTGACAAGACGATGTTTTGATCCAAGTAAAGAGGGATACGAACTTGTGTGCAAGGGCGAGCACACTACCTTGGCTTAGACGTTAGTTTCTCTTCAAACAACCATCAAGATAGAGTAGAGAAATCTCAGCAATTCAGAAAGACACCGCTTAAAAATCTAGAGTGTATAACGGATGAAATACAATCAGAAAAGATGTTTTTATTTGTAAAACGAAGCCCCATGGATGAAATTCAGATCAAGCGTAATGGCTGCTTACAAGAATTGGACTTCGAACGCTGTGAGTACCATCCGTCCACACCAGCGATGCAGATATGTGTGATCCATATGGTATACCTCTTCCGGGAACTGTCACGTTGAAGGTCTTTTCCTCATTCAAGGACTTGAAGGAAAGAACTTGAGGCACCACCTTGATGTTAACTCCCGGCTTTGAGATGATCTTTGCCTTGTATGTGGAGTTCACAAGGCCAACATTTGTAATTGTTTTTTGAAACGTAATCCAAAACGAAGAAGTCCCCGCTACAACGTTACCAGCCATTGAAGGGTAGTTGAGATCCTTGGCCAATTTGTTGCCAGTTGCAGAGCAAGGGTGTTCATCTCCTGATATAAGTCGGACACTGTCCTCATGCAAGATCGAGCAGAGCAACTTAATGTAATCATCCTTAGAAGTTTCGTACACAAGCCCCGGATTTAAAGCTTTTAGACGATTGATATACCCAGAACCATATGAAAATACACCAGGTGAGGTGGAATTGTTGGTGCCATTCACAGGCCCAGCCGTAGTCATGATAGATGATTTGATGGCTGCTGGAGACCAGTTGGGGTGGAATTTCTTGATATAAGCAGCGACACCAGCAGCTTGCGGGCAAGACACGGACGTTCCTGATAGTATACTGTATTTTACATGCCTATGGTCTTCCGACCTATCTGTCAGAGAAGCAAGCGTGCGGGCAAGACATGGAGGTTCCAGATAGTATACTGTATTTTACATGCCTATGGTCTTCAGAGCTTTCTGTCAGAGAAGCAACAGGTGAAAATGCAGCCAAAATATCAACCCCGGGGCAGTTATGTCCGGCTTGATAATATCACGTAAAATATTATTGGGCCCCCGTGAAGAGAAGGAAGCAACAGTAGGTGCAGCAAGATCGTTTATGACTTCACTTTTTAGTATCTTCGCTTGAGGTTTGTTTGTGGAGTTGAGGTAGGATTGCACCACATCATAATCTTTTCTGCTAATAGTTGCTGCAGGTAGCGGGACAATGAAAGCAGCATCGGGTTCGGGTTCACCGGCTTCATGAGCCACAATATTGGCAACAGAACGAAGACATACCAAAATCTTTCCCCTAACAAAATTAGGGTCCAGGCAGCCTACGTTACAATCCCAGCATTGACTTGAAACATTTTTTCCTTCTATCAAAGGAATACTTGCTCCATTTAATTTGAAAGCATTCACTGAACTTCCGACAAGCGTCCTTCCATTTCCAAGAACAACCTTGTCAATTATCCGACGATCCGTGCTACTTGCTGCAACTGTAAGAATCCATGGTGCTACACTTGCTATAGAAGTCTCTACAGGACCGTTATTGCCTGCAGAGTTTGAGGTAAGTATCCCTTTCTCCATTGCATGAAAAGCACCGATTGCAACAGGATCGTTCTCAAAAGGCACTCCATGGTCGCCTTCAATTGAAATTGTGATTATTTGAACTCCGTCGCCAATGGCGTCATCAAAAGCAGCCAAGATCCCATCTGAAGTGCACCATTGAGAACCGCAAACTTTATATGCAGCAATTCTCGCAGAGGGAACTCCTCCTCTTGCAGTCCCTTGCCCTAGTCCATAAAAGCTCACACCCTTTACGGGGTTACCTGCTGCGGTTGAAGCAGTATGAGTCCCATGACCAATCTTATCTCTAGCCGTAGAATCAATATAAGACCGAGCTCCAGTGAGATTGTTGTTGCAAGTGAAATTATTGCCACCTTTGCAAACACCTTTCCACTTCTTGGAAGCTGGACCAAAACCTTCGTCTTTAAAGCTCTCCGATTCAGGCCAGATTCCACCGTCTATCACACCAATAACAACATCACTTTGGACAGTAGGGTTTCGTTTGATCGTCTCGTTGAGTCCGATGAAGTCCCAAGATCTTGTTGCTTGAAGGCGGTAAATTGTGCGCGGAAACACAGAGACAACTCCCTTCATGTTAGCAAGCCTTTCTCTTTCTCCGTCAGTGAGCTTGGCAGCGAATCCGTTGAAGCTTCTTTTGTAGCTTCTTACCAAGAGATTCGAAGCACAAGCGTTCTGGTTCTCTGGGAGGCTTTTACGGAAATTGAATCACCGCACAAGCGTTCTGGTTATCTGGGAGGCTTTTACGGAAATTGAATCACACTCATTTGGTGCTAATTCCTAAAGTACCTAGTCCGAGGAATATGACCCAGTTAAGACCGATATCGTTGTGTAATGTGGTTTACAAAGTGATTGCCAAACTGCTGACGAACCGGATGAAGATCGCTATGCCGCAGCTCATTAGTCAAAACCAATCGGCATTTGTGGCTGGGAGACAGATCAGGATAATATTTTGGTGGTGCATGAGTAGTTGCATTCTCTTAATCACCCACATGAGGATGAGGAGGTCTCGTTGGCAATGAAGTTAGACATGACGAAGGCTTATGATCGTGTAGAATGGAGTTTTTTATTGTCAATGATGAATGCTATAGGGTTTTCACCGGAGTTTTGTCAGCGTGTTGCATAGTGTATTACTACGGTGTCCAATAGCGTTTTAATCAATGGAGTGTCCACTGGGTTTATTCGACCTCAGAGAGGGTTGCGGCAAAGGGATCCCATGTCACATCCCGGCCCGGGGTTCACCACATCCCGGGCCCCCTCCACCATCATAGTACGATATTGTCTGTTTTGGGCCCCGATCGACCATGCCCTCACGGTTTTGTTTCTGGGAACTCACTTGAGAACTTCCCATTAAGTCAGCCATCCTGGGATTGTTCTCGTTCGAAATTGCTTAACTTAGGAGTTTCAATGGAACCCCGAAGCCAGTGAGTTCCTAAAAGGCTTGGTGCTATAGGGAGGGAAGTATGTACATATAAGACACATCACCCTCTCTCTGTTGGTCGATGTGGGATGTTACAATCCACCCCCCTTAGGGGCCTGACATCCTCGTCAGCATACTCGCACCACACAGCAGAATGGCTCTGATACCATTCTATCACATCCCAGTCTCGACTCCGCAGTAGCACGATATTGTCCACTTTGGACCCCGGCCATGCCCTCACGGTTTTGTTTTTGGGAACTCACACGAGAACTTCCTAATGAGTCACCCATCCTAGGATTGCTCTTGTCCGAACTCGCTTAACTTTAGAGTTCCAATGGAACCTGAAGCCAGTGAGTTCCCAAAAGGCCTCGTGCTATAGGGAGGGAAGTATGTACATATAAGGCACATGACCCCCTCTTTGTTGGTCGATGTGGAATGTTACACAATAGGATGGCCACGTGTTGGCCAACACCCAAGGGTGACGAAGCCCATTTAATTATGCATATGCCGAGAACATGTAAAACATGCATATAAAATTTGCGCCGAAACCACGCAACATAAAATGAAATACAAACTTTAACAAAATAATAATAATAATAATAATAATAATAATAATAATAATAATGATAAGAAGAAGGCACATCACCCCCTCTTTGTTGGTCAATGTGGAATGTTAGTACAAGTGATAATTTTCCTCTGTAGCTGCCGCGAACACTGCGCCCCAAAATACAAAGAACTTTTCTCTCGATTAATAACCTGTCTGGATGCTTCCACATAACACTGTAACACTACCATCACCTTCTGAACCTCATCCTCCGGAGCCTTACAAAAAATAACCGTATCGTCTGTAAAAAAATAAATGCGATATAGGCATCGCACTAGGTGCTACTCGCACCCCATGTAAGGATCCCCGTTCCTCCCGTCTACGTAATAAAGCCGAAAACCCCTCAACACAAATTAAAAATAGAAACGGGGACAAGGGGTGTAAGATCCCATATCATCCAAGGGAGTGATCCTTATATGTATATTCTCATCCCTACCTAGCACGAGGCATTTTGGGAACTCACTGGTTTCAGAGTTCATTGGAACTCCGAAGTTAAGCGAGTAGCGCGCGAGAGCAATCCCATGATGGGTGACCCACTAGGAAGTTCTTGTGTGAGTTCCCAAAAACAAAACCATGAGGGCGTGGTCAGGGCCCAAAGTGGACAATATTGTGCTACAGTGGTGGAGCGGGCCTGGGATGTGACAATTTGGTATCAGAGCCTAACCCTGGCAGTGGTGTGCCGACGAGGACGTTGGGCCCCTAAGGGGGGTGGATTGTAAGATCCCACATCGCCCATGGGAGTGATCCTTATATGTATATTCCCATCCCTACCTAGCACGAGACCTTTTGGGAACTCACACAAGAACTTCCCAGTGGGTCACCCATCATGGGATTACTCTCGAGAGTTACTTGCTTAACTTCGGAGTTCCGATGAACTCTGAAGCCAATCCCATGATGGGTGACCTACTGGGAAGTTCTCGTGTGAGTTCCCAGAAACAAAACCGTGAGGGTGTGCTCGACTCTACCGTAGCACGATATTGTTCGCTTTGGGCACCGACCACACCCTCATGGTTTTGTTTATGGGAACTCACACGAGAACTTCCCAGTAGGTCACCCATCCTAGGATTGCTCTCGCGTGAACTCGCTTAACTTCAGACTTCCGATGAAACCCGAAGCCAGTGAGCTCCCAAAAAGCCTCGTGCTAGGTAGAGATGGGAATATACATATAAGGCTTACAGGATCCACTCCCCTGGACGATGTGGGATGTTACAATCCCCTCGTGCTAGGTAGAGATGAGAATATACATATAAGGCTTACATAATCCACTCCCCTGGACGATGTAGGATGTTACAATCCACCCCCCTTAGGGGCCCGACGTTCTCGTGGACACACTCGGCCAGGGATTGGCTCTGATACCAAATTGTCACATCCCGGGCTCGACTCCACCGTAGCACGATATTGTTCGCTTTGGGCCCCGACCACACCCTCACGGTTTTGTTTCTGGGAACTTACACGAGAACTTCCCAGTGGGTCACCCATCCTGGGATTGCTCTCCCGCGAACTCACTTAACTTTGGAGTTCCGATGGAACCCGAAGCCAGTGAGCTCCCAAAATGGCTCGTGCTAGGTAGAGATGAGAATATACATATAAGGCTTACATGATCCACTCCCCTGGGCGATGTGGGATGTTACATAATGGGCCCCCAAAAAAATTGTAGGTGTTCGAAATCTTGGGAATGTCCTAAATTAATTTTAGGAAACATGTGGTGGAGTAGAATGACTCAAACTTTGGCTTATAATAAATGTTGTAAAAGTTCTCAAAATCGATTAGAAAATTGGGGGTTAAACTCATAGTTTTTGTGAAAAAATTGAAATTTTTAGCTTTATGAAAGATTTTATGTCGGAGTTAAGGAAATATTACAAGACCTTTTGGATGTGATCCTACCATTTATTAGGTCCTGAAACTATTTTTTATTGATTTTTAAAGTTGAAAAATAGAAAAATATCTTTAAATTTATGGTTTAAATCGTTGATTTCAAATGTTAAACTATGAATTATAATAGATTTTGCACGGAAAATATATTTGAAGAACATCAGTATAATAATTTGTTGTTATTGTAAGAGAAATAAAAGAAATAAGAATGGGAAAAAATTGAAAAGAATGGATCGGTATGAAACTAGCGACTATATGTATAATAGTCGCTAGTTTTTTAGTGACTCTGTTCAAGGATAATCGTTACAAAAGTACCGATTGTACTCTTTTCTATTTTTTTAAAAAAAATTTCTCCTTTTTTTTTTCTTTCCCCATTAGTTCTTTTTTTCTTCCAACGTTACTTTATTTAGATTCAAAATACCCTAAGATTTAGATTTATATCCTTGTTTTGAATTTTTTGATAGATTATAAGAAAACTTTCACCGAATATATATTTTGTATGAAGATGATAGTTTGGAGTTACGGTATGAGAAAAACAAAAATTAAAACATAAAATAAATAAAATTAAGGGTTTAGGCGCAAGGAGACGCAGCCCAAACCCATGCCTTAATGGTCTTTTTGACTGACTCTGTTAGAATTTTCGTCCAAAATAAAAGGTTTAAAGGGACAAAAAATGCGTTTAGAAATTTTGATGTCCAGTGAAAGATAATGTAACAAAGATTGTGATCTCAACTCAATGAAATTAGCGAATCTACTATTCAATTCCATTTTAATTGGACCCCAAATCTTCACCTATTGATTGTCAAGATCCTTTCAAAATAAAATCTTGGTGTCCAGTGATGAGAGAATTATGCTTGATTGTACACCGGAAATAAGTAAACAAGAACAAACGCACTTATGCTACCATGTGTGGATGTTTCAGAACGTCCAATAACAGTAGAAGAACACTTGTTAGAATTTTTAAAAGTAGCTAAAACAAGGAGCTCCACAAATGAGAAATTATATATTACAAACAGATTTTCAACATGGTGCTCAAAACTCTGGCCATATTTATTACAACAACTTGAACAGAATGAAGAATGGAAAGATATACAATCACTAAATACGTTTTATTTGCAGCAATGAAGGCCCATTGATGAACTCATGATCAAGCCGAGAAGCTGGTTACAAGAATTGGACTTCGAACGCTGTGAGTGCCATCCGTCCACACCAATGACGCAGATACATACGAACCATATGGCATACCTCTTCCAGAAACTGTCACATTAAAGGTCTTTTTCTCATTCAAAGACTTGAAGGAAAGAACTTGAGGCGCCACCTTGATGTTAACTCCCAGCTTTGAGATGATCTTTGCCTTGTATGTGGAGTTTGCAACGCCAACATTTTTTACTGTTCTTGGAAACTTAATCGAAAATGAAGTTCCCGGAGAAACATTACCAGCGAGCGAAGGGTAGTTGAGATCCTTGGCCGATTTATTGCCAGTACTTGCAGAGCAAGGGCCTTTGTCTCCAGAAATGAGTCGAACTTTGGACTCATCCAAGATAGAGCATAGCAACTTAATGTAATCATTCTTAGAAGTTTCGTACACAAGCCCCGGATTTACAGCCTTTATAGGATTGATATGCCCAGATCCATACGAAAATTCGCCCGGTGAGGTGGAATTGTTGGTGCCATTCACAGGCCCAGCTGTAGTAAGAATAGATGATTTGATAGCAGATGGAGACCAGTTGGGGTGGAATGTCTTGATATACGCAGCGACACCAGCAGCATGCGGGCAAGACATGGAGGTTCCAGATAAGATACTGTATTTTACATGCCTCTGGTCTTCAGAGCTCTCTGTGAGAGGAGCAACAGGTGAATATGCAGCCAAAATATCAACCCCCGGGGCAGTTATGTCCGGCTTGATAATTTCAGGTAAAATGGAATTAGGCCCCCGTGAAGAGAAGGAAGCGATAGTAGGTGCAGCAAGATCTTTTATGACTTCACTTTTTAGTATCTTTGCTCGAGGGTTGGCTGTGGAGCTGAGATATGACTCGACGGCGCCAAAATCTTTACTGCCAAAACTTGCTGCAGGTAGTGGGACAATGAAAGAAACATCGGGTTTGGTAGTGCTAGTTAGCGCACCTATTGCGCCGACTCGATGAGCTTCAATACTGCCCCCAGCATCAGAACATACCACAATCTTTCCCTTAGCTAAATTAGGGTCCATGCAACCTAATTCACAATCCAAGCATTGACCTGCATCTTTGCCTTCTATCAACGGAAAACTTGTTCCATTTAATTTGAAAGCATTCACTGAACTACCGACAAGCGTCCTGTTTCCAAGAATAACCTTGTCAATAATGCGACGATCTGTGCTACTTGCTGCAACTGCAAGAATCCATGGTGCTACACTTGATACAGAACCTCCGTCAGGGCCATTATTTCCTGCGGATTGCAAGGTTAGTATCCCTTTCTCAATTGCATGAAGAGCACCGATTGCTATAGGATCCTGATCCAAAGGGGCTGCAGTTTCGGCTCCAATTGAAATTGTAATGATGTCAACTCCATCATGAATAGCGTCATCAAAAGCACCCAAGAGCCCTTCGGAAGAGCAACCTTTAGAATTGCAAACTTTATATGCAGCAATCCTCGCAGAGGGAACGCCTCCTCTTGCAGTTCCCTGCCCCAGTCCATAAAAGCTCACACCCTTTACCGGATTTCCTGCTGCAGTTGAGGCAGTATGAGTTCCATGACCATTCTCATCTCTAGCTGAGGAATCAGTGTAAAACCGAGCTCCAATGATCTTGTTGTTGCAAGTGAAGTTTTTGCCTCCTTTGCAAACTCCTTTCCACTTCTTTGGAGCTGGACCAAAACCTTCATCGCTAAAACTTTTAGATTCAGGCCATATCCCAGAATCGATGACACCAATAATAACATTGCTCTCGACAGTAGGATTTCGTTTGTGCTTCTCATTGAAGCCCAAGAATTCCCAGGATCTTGTTGTTTGGAGTTTGTAAGTTTTGCTCGGAAACACGGAGACAACTTCCTTCATCTTAGCAAGCTTTTCTCCTTCTCGGTCAGTGAGCTTTGCAGCGAATCCGTTGAAGCTTTTTTTGTAGCTTCTGACCAAGAGATTCGAAGCAGAGCTGCTTTCGGTAACTCCTTCGAGAATACCAATGTGGTGAGACAATGGCGAGAACAGCTCATCCTTAGGAAGTGATCCCAAGTAGATAATATACGTCTTTCTTTCTTCCTGATCAGCGGCTTCAGACGGTAAACTCAAAGTGAGCAAGAGAATAATGGAGAAAGCATAAGAAAACAGGAGAGCTCCGTGCTTTGCCATTGTTTCTGTTTTGATGATGATAATTGTAACCAGTGACGAGTACTTTATAGTTGGATGAAGGACCACAAAAATCTTGTGTGCATTAACATCCAGATTTTGCTTCCTTCAACGTTGGATATTTTGGAATCAATTTTATTCCTCGACCACAATTTCCATGGACATGAAAATTAATTTATTTCCATACAGGATGAGCCAAATCCAAAGGTCTAATGCAATTCATATTGTGTAATAAATTTTGGTTTGGCAACTGTACCATCACCAAGAAGGTCAGATTACAACTATTGTTTGAAATCTTTCTTTTTATTCTTGTCTTCCAAAAGCCATAAATCCATGAATAAATTTTCCATTTCAATTCCATTTTAATTAGAATCACATATGATCATAACGTAGTCTGTCAAATCGTATCCTATCGTATTGATTGTCACGATCCTTTGTATTTGTTATGCAAATATTTCCTTATATTCGAATCTGCATCATTCCCGCAAACATGGTCATATTGGTTAAAATAGATGTACTCTCCCTATATATGCATAAAAGTTCGAATTTCTCACTTATTATTTAAATTAGTTAAAATACAATTTCATCATTCGAAAAAACATATAATACATCATTCCCCACTTCTGTGCATACAATTATTTTTTCACTAGCAACATTAAAAACCGAAATTTAATCAAAAGACGCATATAGACCTACAAAACTTAAACCCCGGCTGACACACCCCGACCGAGATCGGAGCGTGCTGGCCGTCACACAAAGGTGACGTAGCCATGTGCACGTGCGGAAGCTAAAGTAGTAATATGAAAGTACGAATAATTAAAAACTAGCAAGCAAGTACTAGAATGAGTGCTAGTTAGTGCGATACAAATTCAGAGCAGGTCTATAGCAGTCCAATTAAAACAACAACAGTAGTACGCCCGAAGGCGACCCTACAATGGGGAGTGTCTGTCAGAACGCCGAAAAGCTCTCAAGGGAAACCACCGCAACGGCTAAGCAACTAGAACCTGGAGGGGCGCAAAACAAAAACGTGAGTGGGCAAAAACAAAGCTCTTTGAAAACCATTTCATAAAATACTTTCTAACCCCTCGCCGTAAAACCTGTATACTTCCCAGAAAATAAACATATGTACGTATGTGTAAACATGCAAAACATGCTCAAGGGTATACCAATCATGCTCAAGATATGCCATGCCAAAATCTCAAAGTGATATGCAAGTGCCCAGGTATAATCATAATCAATATCATGAAATCAGGCAGCCGGAGTCACCTACGTGACCTGTACGGCTACATCTAGAGCTCAAATCTCAATCCCAATATCTAAACCTGCCCACGAGTCGGAACCACCTAAAGTGGTCTGTACGACAGGACTGGGTGTAAATAAGTGCTACGATCACGTGAAGCCTGGGCGAATAATCGCGGGTCACCTACAAGTCGGAACCACCTAATGTGGTCTGTACGACAGGCCTGTGCACCTAGCTTGGATCCAAGCTGAGCCTAAGGTGCGGGAGGTGAACATCACGTGAAGGCCTGTGCCCTGCTCAGGGCGGGAGCACTAACACGGGGGTACAGGTTATGAGCTCTCTAAGCATCTCTATCCACTATTTAATGCAATCGTTAAATAACTCTTACCTGGCACTTACCTATGCCTCCACAGCACCCACATATAAATATGTATATGCATGCTACTACTAATGAATGTGATGATGCATAAACGTTAATAATAACATGCATGGCATAAGGCAAATAACCCTTTTAAATCAATTTCTGGGAATATAAATGTATATAGGTATATACGGAAAACAAAAGCCCACTCACTGGTATGTAGAAGGGTCGTAGCCCCCCTGTCTCGCGTGTGCACGCTCGTCCTCTGGGTACGTGTCACCTAAATGCGAAACAACTATAAAAACGTTAACTTTAAAGCACATAACCCGTTTCTCGTAATAACTTCTCATACATTGCTCAAAATGGACAAATGAATATACCAACGTGCTCTACACAACCTCAGGATCACAACCATAATTTTAAAATAATTTTTGGACCCCGCACGCGCCCCCACGCGCCAGCACAGGCACGGACCTACGCGCCCCCACGCGCGGCCACGTGCACAGCACACTGACGGCGTCAGTTGACGCCGTCAGGAATATTCCGTCAAACTGACGGAATATTCCGTTAAACTTAACCCCTGCCGTCAGGAATATTCCGTTAAACTTAACGGAATATTCCTGCTTCTTCTCCGGCCAGCCCCCGACGCCGGCGCCGTCGCCGTCGCCGGCACCGTCGCCGGCACCGTCGCCGGAAAACCTGCAAATCGCTATAACTCTCTCGTTTCTCCACCTTTTTCCACGTTTCTTGCACCAAATTAAAGCCCTAAGCTAGTAGAACATGTCCCAACAAGTTTTAAGGGCTAAAACCACGAGATTATACCTGTCCAAAAACTCCAAGCTCGGCCAACCTCGAACCAGGCCCTCCCGACGTCCAAAGTCGTCCAACGAGCTACTCCGACGCTCCTGGGAACCTCACAAACACAACCACGAGCTCAGAAAACCCAAAAACTTAATGTACAAGCTTTGCATGAACAGTACCCAAAACGGAGTTTAAGAAATCGACGTGAAAACATCGATGTTCTTACCTGAAAAGGGTATATTCGTGCTCCCCTCGACCTCACGATCACAAATCCACCCTTGGTTTCCTCGATCTGCTACGGGATAATGGTTCTTGGTGTGTGTCCGTACATGTACAGTGGCAAAAGGGAGCTCGGGGGAGAGGGAGACAGGGAGAAGACAGAGGGAGAGAGAGCAGTGTCAGTGTGTGTGTGTGTGGGAGTGTGTGTGTGGTCCAACACATGCCACACCACACAAAACAACCCACAACGTGACAAAACAACCTAAGGGCAAAAAGGTAATTTCACACGTGCGTTTAATAATCCCGGGACGGGATGTCACAACCTTCCCACCTTAATAGAATTTCGTCCCGAAATTCAAAACAACAACGCAGCAACCCCCTAGCAGTCAAAGAACAATCGAGGGTACAAATCCCTCATCCGATTCTCTGTCTCCCACGTAGCTTCTTCGACTGAATGGTTCCTCCACAAAACCTTCACCAAATTCACTGTCTTGTTCCTCAAAACCTTCTCTTTCCAATCAATGATCGTCACCGGTTCCTCATCGTACGTCAAATCTGGGTTAATCTCAAGCGGTTGAGGAGGTATCACGTGAGATGGATCAGCAACATAGTGTCGGAGCATAGACACGTGAAAAACATTATGCACTCTAGCCAACTCCGGGGGCAACTCCAACTTGTAAGCTACCTCGCCAACTCGTTCTGTGACCACGTATGGTCCGATGTACCTGGGACTCAACTTCCCTTTCTTTCCGAACCGCACAACACCTCTCCACGGTGAAAGCTTCAGAAATACCCAATCTCCGACCTCATATGTTCTGTCCGTAGCATGCCGATCCGCTAGACTCTTCTGCCTGTCCTGAGCTGCTTTCAGGTTAGACTTAATCACCTGAACGTTCTGAGTAGTCTCCTCGACAATCTCTGGACCCACTAAAACTCTTTCTCCAACCTCTGACCAACATAACGGTGTGCGACAAGCTCTGCCATACAAGGCCTCAAATGGCGCCATGCCAATGCTCGAATGAAAACTGTTGTTGTAAGCAAATTCCATCAAATCCAATCTTTGGTGCCAAGCGTCACCAAACTGCAACACCGAAGCTCGCAGCATATCCTCCAAGGTCTGAATAGTTCTCTCTGACTGCCCGTCGGTCTGTGGATGATACGCCGTGCTGTAAAGTAATCTCGTGCCCAAAGCTTCCTGGAAAGCTACCCAAAACTTCGACGTAAATCGTGGATCTCGATCCGAAACAATACTCACTGGGACACCGTGGTACTTTACAACCTTCGAAATGAATAACTCCGCTAAACGGCTCAGAGAATACTTCTCTCTCACAGGAATAAAATGAGCCGACTTAGTGAGTCGATCGACGATCACCCAAATGCCGTCAAAGCCATTATGTGTACGTGGGAGCTTGTACACAAAATCCATGGTGATATTTTCCCATTTCCACTCTGGAACGGGAAGCGGCTGCAACAACCCAAACGGCTTCTTCCTTTCTGCTTTAACTTGTTGACAAACAGCACACCTGCTCACATACTCGGCTATCTCCCTCTTCATACCCGGCCAATAATAAAACGGTCGAACAGTATGGTACATTTTAGTAGCTCCTGGGTGCATGGCATAAGCCGAGATATGTGCTTCATCGAGAATTTCTTTCTTCAACTCCACACTCTTAGGCACAAACATTCTACCTTCTAGCATCAACATGCCATCCGAATCCCGAACTCTGAGGTCCCGCCTCCTTCCTTGCTCTCGAGCTTGAATAAGTTCTTGAGTCTCCTGGTCAGTTACTTGGGCTTCAAGCACCCGATCAACAAGTATCGGCCTAACTTGGAAATTAGCAAGTAATGCCACATCTCGATCTTCGGCTTCTAGCCTTACCCCCGTAGTACGCAAGTCCACCAAAAGAGGAGCACGACTAGCGTACAACGCATTAATACGGCCCTGTGACTTCCTGCTAAGTGCATCAGCCACTACGTTCGCACGACCAGGATGATAATCAATCGTGCAATCGTAATCGCTGAGCAACTCCAACCACCTCCGCTGACGAAGATTGAGTTCCTTCTGAGTAAAGAGATACTGGAGACTCTTGTGATCCGTAAAGATCTTGCACTTTTCTCCGTAAAGATAGTGCCTCCACAACTTTAACGCAAAAATGATAGCGGCCAACTCCAAATCATGTGTAGGGTAATTCCTCTCATGAGGTTTCAACTGCCGCGAAGCATAAGCAATCACCCTACCATGCTGCATTAATACACATCCCAAACCATTCAAGGAAGCATCGCTGTAAACCTCGAAATCACCACTATCGTCTGGGAGTGCCAAAACAGGTGCATGAGTGAGACAATGCTTCAACTGTTGGAAACTCCGCTCGCACCTATCATCCCACTCAAATTTGACATCCTTCCTCGTTAACCTCGTCAACGGCAAGGCAATCACCGAAAAATCCTTAACGAACCTCCGATAATACCCTGCCAAACCAAGGAAACTTCTCACTTCGGTGACGGTTCGCGGTTGCTCCCAACTCTCTACCGCTGCAACCTTCTGAGGGTCAACCAAAATACCCTGAGCAGAAATGACGTGTCCCAAGAACGCAACTTGGTCTAACCAGAACTGGCACTTGCTAAACTTAGCATATAACTGGTGTTCCCTCAACCTTTTCAACACCAAAGTAAGATGTCGAACATGCTCCGCTTTCGACTTAGAATACACCAGAATATCGTCAATGAAGACAATGACGAATCTATCCAAGTAAGGCTGGAATACTCGGTTCATCAAATCCATAAAGGCGGCTGGTGCATTCGTCAATCCAAATGGCATAACCAGAAACTCGTAATGACCGTAACGAGTCCTGAACGCCGTCTTAGGGACATCATCCCTACTGATCTTCAGCTGATAGTAACCAGACCTCAAGTCTATCTTAGAGAACACGCAAGCACCTCTCAGCTGATCAAACAAATCATCGATACGAGGCAATGGATAACGGTTTTTAATCGTCACCCGATTGAGTTGCCTGTAGTCGATGCACAGTCTCAAAGTTCCATCCTTCTTCCTCACAAACAACACTGGAGCACCCCAAGGCGAAGTACTAGGCTGGATAAATCCCTTATCTACTAACTCTTGTAGCTGAACTTTCAATTCCCTTAACTCCGCAGGAGCCATACGATAAGGAGTTAAAGAAATAGGATTGGTACCTGGAATCAACTCAATGGTGAACTCTACGTCTCGATCTGGGGGTAACCCAGGTAAATCCTCAGGAAATACATCAGGGAAGTGTCTGACCACTCTCACATCCTCTATTCTGCTAGTAATAACCTCATCCAGCACCACATGAGCCAGATACCCCTGACAACCCTTAGTTAACAACTTTTTCGCTCGTAGCGCCGAAATAACGCCATATCTCACCCCACTCTGCTCACCCACGAAAGTAACCACAGGTAGTCCAGGTCGGTGAAACGTAACTACTTTCCCGTAACAGTCAATGTTGGCACGATAGAAGTGCAACCAGTCCGTGCCCAGAATCACATCAAAGTCCACAATATCTAACGGGATAAGATCGGCTGACAAAGCAACACCCTCTACGATCACTGGACACCCCGGGTACACACAATCTACAACGCAACTCTCTCCCCTAGGCATAACAAACTCTAAATCATACCCTAGGGGTGTGGGGCGAGGTTGCGTCGCTTGAGCAAATGTATGAGAAATTACGGAATGTGTAGCTCCACAATCAATTAAGACTCTAGCAAAACAACCAAGAATGTTCAACGTACCCATAATCAAGTCTGGGTTGTTCTGGGCGTCCTGCAGAGAAATATTGTGAAGACGCCCCTGTCCCTGCTGACGCCCACCGCGGCCTCGGCTCGCCTGAACACCGCGTCCCTGAGCACCACGCCCCTGACTGGGCTGGCCTGACTGTCTCGAAGATCCTGCACTGCTAATGGCAATCTCCCCCTGCTGATACTGTCCTCCCTGATACCACTGTGAACCACCCGCTGGGGCTGGAGGATACGGCATATAGCTGCCTGAATACTGGGGATAGCCACCCTGGGAATAGGGATCCTGAGGGTACTGATACTGCCCCGGAGCATAAGGGACAGCATCACCCTGATAGTGGTAAGCACCACCTCGACCCGTCTGGCCGTAACTACTAGGACCCTGGATCTGTTGGAGTGGTGCAGGCGGTGGCATAAAGGTCTGCTGTGGTTTCTGCTGCTGCTGACCCTGGGGACAATTTGCCGCTCTATGTCCCACCTGTCCACATGTGAAACAACCGTTGCTACCACGTCTACACTCACCGAAATGTCGGTTGTTACACCTGCGGCAAATAGGGGCTCTGCCTCGCCCACCATCGCCCTGCCTCTGGCCTCTAGCGCCACCAGAAAATCTACCTCCACGACCCTGCCCAGTGGCACTGAAGCCACCACTCGAAGAACTAGAACTAGCTCCACCTCTCTTGAAGTTCTGAGTCTGTCGGGGCCCGAGCGATGCCTGACCTTTGCCTTTGTCATCTTTCTTCTGGTTGCCGTCCTTCTCTTCATCCGTATCGCTCGACATATTCTCAGAATCCTCGATCCTCAACAGTATCTCATAGAAGTCCCGATAAGTCTCGCTGTGGACCGTAGACGCCATAGAACGCCACTTCTTCCTTGTGCCCAGACGGAAAAGACGGAGCATCTCCGCCGGATTACCAGCGACATCAGGGTGATAACGGGACAAGTCCGTAAACTTACGGTAGTACTCATTCGCTGACATCTTCCGCTGTTTCAGTTCGGAAAACTCCTGCTTCTTTCGGTCAATGTACTCAGGGGGTACATATCTTCTCCTAAACAACCCCGTAAACACGTTCCAATCAATCCTCTGATCCGGAGTCAACCTACGGAGCTCCTGCTCCCACCAAGCTGCCGACTCCGTATCTAGAAACCAAGCGGTCGTCTCGACCCACCTCTCCATAGGCAAGTTCCCCTGATTATGTAGCACCCGGAAAGTCTTCTCTATGTGTTCTAGCCAGCGCTCTGCACTCTCGGGTCCCTCACTGCCCTTAAACTTATCCAACTTCAGATTGTACATGGTCTCCAGAGGAGTCCTCTGGGGAGGGCGCATCACTGCCTGAAGGGCTGTAGCAAAAGCTTCCCCCAACTGAGTAATATCGGGGAACATAGGCTCAGAAGAGCGACGGGGTTCCCGACGAGGCGGCATAGTTCTGACAGAAGACACCAAAATTATTAGAATACTCACAAGGACACAGGACTGCCAAACCTAGGCTCTGATACCAAACTGACACACCCCGACCGAGATCGGAGCGTGCTGGCCGTCACACAAAGGTGACGTAGCCATGTGCACGTGCGGAAGCTAAAGTAGTAATATGAAAGTACGAATAATTAAAAACTAGCAAGCAAGTACTAGAATGAGTGCTAGTTAGTGCGATACAAATTCAGAGCAGGTCTATAGCAGTCCAATTAAAACAACAACAGTAGTACGCCCGAAGGCGACCCTACAATGGGGAGTGTCTGTCAGAACGCCGAAAAGCTCTCAAGGGAAACCACCGCAACGGCTAAGCAACTAGAACCTGGAGGGGCGCAAAACAAAAACGTGAGTGGGCAAAAACAAAGCTCTTTGAAAACCATTTCATAAAATACTTTCTAACCCCTCGCCGTAAAACCTGTATACTTCCCAGAAAATAAACATATGTACGTATGTGTAAACATGCAAAACATGCTCAAGGGTATACCAATCATGCTCAAGATATGCCATGCCAAAATCTCAAAGTGATATGCAAGTGCCCAGGTATAATCATAATCAATATCATGAAATCAGGCAGCCGGAGTCACCTACGTGACCTGTACGGCTACATCTAGAGCTCAAATCTCAATCCCAATATCTAAACCTGCCCACGAGTCGGAACCACCTAAAGTGGTCTGTACGACAGGACTGGGTGTAAATAAGTGCTACGATCACGTGAAGCCTGGGCGAATAATCGCGGGTCACCTACAAGTCGGAACCACCTAATGTGGTCTGTACGACAGGCCTGTGCACCTAGCTTGGATCCAAGCTGAGCCTAAGGTGCGGGAGGTGAACATCACGTGAAGGCCTGTGCCCTGCTCAGGGCGGGAGCACTAACACGGGGGTACAGGTTATGAGCTCTCTAAGCATCTCTATCCACTATTTAATGCAATCGTTAAATAACTCTTACCTGGCACTTACCTATGCCTCCACAGCACCCACATATAAATATGTATATGCATGCTACTACTAATGAATGTGATGATGCATAAACGTTAATAATAACATGCATGGCATAAGGCAAATAACCCTTTTAAATCAATTTCTGGGAATATAAATGTATATAGGTATATACGGAAAACAAAAGCCCACTCACTGGTATGTAGAAGGGTCGTAGCCCCCCTGTCTCGCGTGTGCACGCTCGTCCTCTGGGTACGTGTCACCTAAATGCGAAACAACTATAAAAACGTTAACTTTAAAGCACATAACCCGTTTCTCGTAATAACTTCTCATACATTGCTCAAAATGGACAAATGAATATACCAACGTGCTCTACACAACCTCAGGATCACAACCATAATTTTAAAATAATTTTTGGACCCCGCACGCGCCCCCACGCGCCAGCACAGGCACGGACCTACGCGCCCCCACGCGCGGCCACGTGCACAGCACACTGACGGCGTCAGTTGACGCCGTCAGGAATATTCCGTCAAACTGACGGAATATTCCGTTAAACTTAACCCCTGCCGTCAGGAATATTCCGTTAAACTTAACGGAATATTCCTGCTTCTTCTCCGGCCAGCCCCCGACGCCGGCGCCGTCGCCGTCGCCGGCACCGTCGCCGGAAAACCTGCAAATCGCTATAACTCTCTCGTTTCTCCACCTTTTTCCACGTTTCTTGCACCAAATTAAAGCCCTAAGCTAGTAGAACATGTCCCAACAAGTTTTAAGGGCTAAAACCACGAGATTATACCTGTCCAAAAACTCCAAGCTCGGCCAACCTCGAACCAGGCCCTCCCGACGTCCAAAGTCGTCCAACGAGCTACTCCGACGCTCCTGGGAACCTCACAAACACAACCACGAGCTCAGAAAACCCAAAAACTTAATGTACAAGCTTTGCATGAACAGTACCCAAAACGGAGTTTAAGAAATCGACGTGAAAACATCGATGTTCTTACCTGAAAAGGGTATATTCGTGCTCCCCTCGACCTCACGATCACAAATCCACCCTTGGTTTCCTCGATCTGCTACGGGATAATGGTTCTTGGTGTGTGTCCGTACATGTACAGTGGCAAAAGGGAGCTCGGGGGAGAGGGAGACAGGGAGAAGACAGAGGGAGAGAGAGCAGTGTCAGTGTGTGTGTGTGTGGGAGTGTGTGTGTGGTCCAACACATGCCACACCACACAAAACAACCCACAACGTGACAAAACAACCTAAGGGCAAAAAGGTAATTTCACACGTGCGTTTAATAATCCCGGGACGGGATGTCACACCGGCCCCTATATCGACGTCATTGCATATGATCCTTTAGTTTTGTAAATTAACAAATGCATTTCTTTGCACAATTTTTTTGCAGCGGATAATCACATATTTAACACAAGATTTGATGGATGAATCTGATGTGACATTTAGTTTGATTTTTAATTATTTAAGCAAGAATTTTTATTACAAATGATCATTGATATTTATGCAAGCCAGCACGATATTTTATTATTATTCATATTATCAGATAGAGCTCACACATTGTGTGTGGATAATTATAAGAAAATAAAACAATAAAGAAAACTTACATAAAAATTGGTTTAAAATTGATGGAAGGAGAAAATGTATGGAAACCGGAAAGGTGCCGGCCAAAGGCCTCCGACCGTCAAGTTAGTAGGCAACATTTGAGAGTCAAGCAATAAGTAAGAGAATAAGGTATATACAATAATTATGTTATTAGAGATGAACCCTAAAAGTGTGTATTTATAACAGTCAAAATAGAGTCTTTTTAAGATATAGAATCCATGTCAAATCGGAAGAATTCCAGTGGATATTCAATAGTAGATATTACGTCCTCTTAAAAAATGTGGTTACATGCAGTGCACTCTAAATCCCTAGATTGTGGGAATTTTTAAGAAGTGTGAATACATGCGGCACGCGCTGTTCTTGTTCTTATCAGGATTCCTGGTGATCGAAATTCAAATGACGAGGCTCCATTCAATGTGGTCATGCAATGTCCAAGGCATTGGTGTCTCGTAGGAGTGGTCCCATTGGTTTTTTTTTACCGAGAACACGTGTGGGTCTTCTATAGTTTATCAACTGAAGTGTTGATTCTTAACAAAGTCTCCTAAATATGACCCATAGTGGGAGGGAGTCCAGTTGCAGGAGCTTCATCATTTCCTGGGATGGTTGTAGCATCAGGGTTTGGTTACCCCCACCAAGAGCAATGAAGATGTCATGAAGCGGTTTTCTCAGCAGGGTGAGGGATGCGTCGGTGAGTGGATTGTTTCCCATTACTGTGTTAACATTAGCATTAACTGAACTTTCTTCACCAGTCATGGTTGTGGTAGTAGAGTGATTTGGTCAGGAAGATCTTGAGTTCAACTCTCAACGAAAGCACCAATTGTTGGAACCAAATTCGCTAAACACCATGTGTGAGGAGATGCACAAAGTCGTTTAGCCTGTAAAACAACAAAAAACCATAAACAGCCAAGGATTGGAGGTGCTGGCCAAAGGCTCTCAGACGGTTAAGTTAGTAAGAAATATTATGAGACTTAAGCAATAGGTAAGAGATCAATAATTGCACTACTATAGATGAACACTAGAAGTGACACGCCCTAACCCCGATATCCCCACATGACACGCCCCAATCTTGATGTCCCACGCAAGCCATTTATGAATGCAAATGCTGAGAACATGTGAAACATGCATATAAATTTCGGTGGAAATACTAATATAATAAAATAATATTCAACTGCCAACAATGAAAAGATCAGAGCATATTCTAATTCAGAATACAAGTGGAAGGTACTATTACAATGATGTCAAAGCAGAAGAGATGGCACGATGTCATTGGTAAAGGAATGCCTTGTAGCTCAGGTTGTAATCCTCGTTCCTATGTCATGAGGGGACGTAAAACAAACATGAGTGGTCCAAGTTGATATATATATATATATATATATATATATATATATATAATACTGAAACAGTTAATCAACATACGAACCCCCAAAGTTTTATGAAAACATATAACATAATAAGTAATAGGTTTTCCAAAAACCCTAGCATGCCATAAAACCTTTCATGAAACATATCCCGTATACAGTGTGCAAACTAGTGGTATCACTATCAGTATTTCTCGGCCCGAAACCAATACATATATCTCTCGGCCCAAAGCCATCAACATATATCTCCCTCGCCCGTAGGTAGAACAGTGACCACTAGATATGCACAAAATCATTTAACATAGTCTTTCCAAACATAGGTACATATATCTCAAAACATATTCATAGCATATAGTCATCCATCATATATACTACAAAGAACATCAATTCGATAAAATATGACATATCAAAATATTCTCAGTAAGCATAATATCTCGTAAAACATTTCATAAAACGTAATCATTAAATTATGCTTTTCATGTATGCATTTCTACCATTAAAACATGCATTTTAGAAGGGGTCCACTCAAAGATACTCCGTCGTTGAAGAGCCGTAGAAAAAAAGAATGACGGAATCGCTGCTAATAATTGCACCTAGGCACATATAGGGTACAATTAACAAAACTATACTCAAACGATTGAATTTCGAAAAACAGACGTCATAAACTAGTTCAGGACGTCGAAAAACATAAAAAGGGACCTCGGGTAGGTCATGCGTCGCCTCACGCACTGCCATGGGTGGTCGAAAAATTCGATGGCGTCGCCTTGGACAATGGCATGCGAGCTCCACACGTCGGCACTGATGACCCTTCACGCATAGGTTTACACGCTTGGGGTTCCTAGGTTCTTTGGGTTGGGCCGGATTGGGCTTAGGCTTAGGTTCGGTGGGCCTGGGCTTCACAACTAGGCTGGGTTCTAAGGCCCAAAGGGTTTTGGGTCAAAGGGCCTTGGCTTGAAAGCCCGGCCTAAGTGTTTTTGGGTTTTAAAAGAAAATAAATAAAATAATTAAAATTAAATGGGTTTGGGTTTGGGGTTAACGGGCCTAAGGCCCGAGTCCTATACGGCCTAAAGGCCTAAACTAGCAAGGGTTTTGGTTTAGGTTACGAAAGCGTTTGGGCTCGGGGTTTCACGGGCCTTGGGCTTGGAAGCCCAGCCCAAAGGTTCTAGGCCCGAAGGCTTGGGTTGGTTTTTCGCTGGGGAAAGAGGTTAGAGCCTTCCATGCTTCGATCGACGCCAAAACTCCACCTTACCCTACGATTTAACTATGAAATTGAAGGTGGAGGTAAGAGGAAGGGTTTCTTACTTTTGGATCGTTGAGGAATGGCCGGAGATGGCCAGAATCTTGCTCAAAAGTCTAAGGATTCGCCAGGGTTCTTTGTGCTTTACAAAGGTGAAGAGGAAGAGAGAAAGAGAGAGAGAGTTAGCACGGTGATGGTGGTGGTGTTGTCGTCATCGATGGATCTCCTTGGGTGTGGGGGTGTCGTCGCCGCGAGAGAGAGGGAGGGTGAGTTGAGAGAGATCTGTGAGAATGAAAAAGAGTGAAAGAGAGAGAGAGAGAAGAGTGAGTTAAGAGAGACTCGAGAAAGAGAGATAAGGGTGAGTTAGTGGGCTGCCACGTGGTAGTCAAGGAGAGGGAGATAATCTAGAAAGAGGATCCGAATTGGGTAAGAAGTGAGGGACTAAATTGTAAATTCAATAAACCTTTAGGGAAATTGTGAAATTTACAATAATTTAGGGGTGGGGTTTAACAATCTACCTCCTTAAAAGAAATTTCATCCCCGAAATTACAACCTTAACTAAACAAATATGGGTACTGGTTGCTTATCAAATCCTCCGTTTCCCATGTTGCTTCTTCGATGGCATGGTTTCTCCATAACACTTTTACTAATGGGATGACTTTGTTTCTCAGTTTTCTCTTGTCGGTCGACGATCGCCACATGCTCCTTGACATAGCTTGCATCCTAATTTACTTCCAGCAGTTTTGGCTAAATAACATGAGAGGGATTTGGCACATACTTTTGAAGCATAGAAACATGAAAAACATTGTGAATCTGCGCCAACTCTGGTTGTAGCTCCAACTTATAAACAACTACACCAATCTTCTTTGTAATTTGGTAGGGACCAACATATTGAGGGCTCAATTTCCCTCGCTTACCAAATCGAACCACACCTTTCCAGGGAGACAACTTCAAGAAGACAAAGTCACCGATCTTATACTCACAATCCCTGGAATGTCGGTTCGCAATACTCTTCTGTCAGTCTTGTGCTGCCTTCAGATTTCTCTTAATCAGTTAGATGTTAGCATTAGTGGTATCAACAATTTTTGGCCCCACTAACACCCATTCACCAACCTCTATCCAACACAATGGTGTCCGACACGTATTCCCATACAGTGCCTCAAAAGGTGCCATGCCGATACTGGAGTGATAGTTGTTGTTGGAGGCAAACTCAACCAACGACAGATAACCATCCTAACTACCCTTCCACTGGAGAATAGACACTCTCAACATGTCCTCCAAGGTTTGAATTGTCCCCTCGAACTGAGCACCTGACCACAAATCCCTATACCCGTAGTTTAAATTAGTTAAAATAGAATATTTCTTATGTTCAAAATTATGTCTTTCCCGCAAGCTTGAGCATAGACATATTGGCTGGAGTGGATGTGCTCCCTTTATGCACCACCTGAGCACAAATCGCTCTACCTGTAGTTTAAATTAGTTAAAGTAAAATAATACCCTTTCCTACAAAAAGTTAAAAAAATACATCATTCCTCGCTTCCATGCATCCAATTGATTTTTTCACTGTCATCCCTAAATACTGAAACTTAAGCAAAAGATGTTTAAACCTAAACATAAAAAACTCAAACTGCCCACATCTAAAAATTCATCATTCACAGATCACGCTTGCCAAAAATTTGACAAATCCAAAATCACTTAGGCACTAACCAATTGGCAACTTAATATGGCACTAACTACTCTTTTAGGCTTGTTTAGATCTTTGTAAAAATTCATATAATTGAATAAACTTGAATGGTTGTACAAGAAATATGTGGATATACTGATCATACTTTACCCAGTTTCATAAGTGCTACTGTTTGCTGAAGTTAAAAGCAGTGGAAGTGCAAACCCGATGAATTTTTAAATTCCTAACTAAAAATTAAGAACTACTCAAACTAATCTTGCTAAACTGTACTTGGTATGATTAAGGCCTCGTGAAATGTTGCAGTAGCTCTACTCTTATCTAACTCTATTTGAGCTTTTGCATAAACTCTTTGTTAAATTCGGTTGTCCAAAGCTTTATCGTTAACATCTTGCTCAAACGCATGTGTGTGTGTGTGGTGAAGTAGAACAACCATGAGTTCCTTATGAAGCAAAAGAAATCAAGCAGAAGGTGGTTCATTAGAAATCTCACCAATTTAGGGTGGAACTCATCATTTGATGCAAGAGCAAGATCCACCTTTCCAATGATATTCATTTTATTTGCACCAAAAGGAAATATTACCAATTAGGATGTGTGGAAATGGAAAAATGTGATGATATATAGCTGGCACGATCTATTCAGCAACTATAATTGCCAAATTCAGATTTCGTAGAAAACCTTAAAGAAGTTGGGGCATGTTTGGTGGGCTGGCTTGGATCCCCTGGCCAAGTTGCACCATAAAAGGAAGTAAGATCAAGATTTGGAATGTGCTCTTGAGTTCATTATGTTTGTTGTAGAGGAGAGACCATGATACATGAGCTTAGATTTCCTTGAATTACACATAATGTCTTTCATTTCTAAGTTGTATAGCAAAGTAAAAATCCAAGGTCCATTTCAATCAATGAGTTAATAAAATTCTGAAATTTGGATATGAATTTTTACAATAAACTCGTTGGTTAACTGGACTTCAGAAACATAATTTCTAACAAAATAGACATACAATTTTCATATGTTGTTTCAAATTTAATTAAGCTCTCTCATTTTCTTATTGGTAAATTCCTCATTGTTTGGCTTTATTTTATGAACTTGACTGGTATGAAGAATGTCTTGCGTACAATCAGAAATTTTGCTTAAGGCAAAGATTGTGCTACACTACATTCCATGTACAGTAATTGGACTTGTAACCGGGTGATTTCCATAAGACCAGGTTAGCGATGCAGTCACAATTCCTGCCACGAGAGCCTGTTCAGCAATGGTCACAACGGAACTTTTCACCTCGTTTAAGGATTTGAAGTTAAGAACTTCAGGCACCGCTTTGATGTCAACATTTTCAGAATTTTTGGAGATACTGGCCTGGAGTTTGCATGGCCACCATTCGTAACTCTTCTCGAAAATTCAACTTTAGGTGGTTCCCTTGATATTACATTAGCAAACATTGAAGGGTAATTGTGATCCTTTGGTGTTCCTTTGTTGGAGCCAGTAGGGCATGTGTTGTATCTCCCAATATGAGTTTAACACGGACCTCAACAATATAAAACATGCAAAGCAACTTAATGTAATCTTTTTTAGAAGCATCGTACACAAGTCCTAGCTGCTTAGCTCCTACAGGATTAAGATGTCTAGATCCATAACCAAATTCGCCTGGGGAAGTGCTTGTATCATTCATGGGCTGAATCTGTAGTTATAAGAGTTGACTTGAGGGCTGCGAAGACCAATCCGGGTGGAATTCTTAAATGTATGCAGCGGCAGCAGTGTTGAAATTTTGGATAATGGGGGCCCGTGGGGTCCATTCTAAAGACACCGATACTCTCCCAACTTTACCACATGTCCAATTCGTCAGGTGTGGGGTTTTGCCACAAAAAGCCTCGGTATCAGTTAAAGTGGGGTAATCATATTTAAACCACCAATGTGGCATTTTAACACTCTCCCTCACGTGTAACCCCATTTAGTGGTTCACACGTGGAGATCCACACATCGGCAATTGAAACTCCACATTTAGTGGTTCACACGTGGAGATCCACATATCGGCAATTGAAACTCAGAGGTCGGTTCTATGTTAAGAGTCCAGTTAGAGGTCGGATCTATGTTAAGAGCCTACACTTGTTTCCAATGGAACTCAAAGGCCGACTTTCTGTTAAGAGTCTTGGCTTGTTTCCTTCTTGGTGACAAACTTATTGGCTAGCACAAGCCTAAGCCTTAGCTCTGATACCATGTTGGATTTTTGGATCGGTGGGTTCGTGGGTCCCCACTATAAGTACACTGATTATGTTCCCAACTTTACCACCTACCCAATCTGTCAGATGTTGGGTTTTACCACAAAAAACCTCGGTATTAGTTAGAGTGGGGTAATCGTATTTAAACCCATGATTTTCTTTTTTACCCACCAATATGGGATTTTAACAAGCAACAACGTGGGGGTAAGCCATAGAGGTTCCAGATAGTACACTGTACTTTACATGCCTCTCATCGTAAGGGCTTGCTGAAACAGAAGCATTTGGGGAATATGCAGCCAAATAGCAATCCCTAGGGCAAAAATATCTGGCTTCAAAATTTCTGGTAAAATTATATTAGGACTGTGCAAAGAGAAGGAAGTGACATTATGTGTAATAGGATCTCTTACGAGTTACGACTCACTTTCGAATATATTTGCTTACTTTCTAATGTCACTTCCTTCTCTTCACACGATCTGTTAATACAATTTCAACTTTTTTGTTTTCATTAGGTTTAGTGAATTGGTTTAGTTGAGATAATTTATCACCATGGAATAAAAGAGATTACTTGTTTCAATTTTTGTTGAATTTTTTTTTTTTAATCTAAAAGTATAACCTTATGCATATTTTGAAGAAGAATTGGTACTCAAAAATTTTACAGGAAATTAATGTAGAATTTTTAGTTTTTCCGGTCAAATGAAAATCAATGAACCAAATATCAAGGGTTTAGAATTCAGGGACACTTATGAATAGAGTAAGATAAAATTGAGTTTAGAGTTCTAATAATTCTTGTTATTCTTCTCCTGTTGGGAGGTAATACATATACAACTCCAAACCTTGTGATGCAAGGAATATTAAAGGAATTACAACCAAAGTAGGAAACACACCTATATTCCTAACTCTCCTAGGATGTTGACTCACACCAACACTCCCCCTCAAGTTGGTGCATAGATATCTCCTAAGCCCAAGCTGTCGAGTGAGTCCTGAAATTTTCTAGCCGAAAATGCATGTGTCAAAACATCTGCTAGTTGTTCATCTATCTTTATAGACGAAACATCAACCAGCTTAACCTCCAGTTTTTCTTTTATAAAATGCCTATCCACCTTAACATGTTTAGTCATATCATGTTGCACCGGATTATTAGCTATCTCTCGTGCTGCTTTATTATCACAATACAATAGCATAGGTCCTTTAGGCTTAAAGCCTATTTTAGTAAGTAGTTACCGAAGCCACAGAAGCTCATAAATACTATGTGCCATTCTTCTGTACTCAGCCTTTGCTGAAGACCTTGCCATCACATTTTGCTTCTTGCTTCTCCAGGTCACAAGGATTACCAGCTACAAATGTAAAGTAGTCTATAGGACAAGTGCAGCTAGAGAAGGATAGTTGAGACACAAAAGCAGCTAGAGAAGGATAGTTGAGATCTTTCGCTGATCCCTTGTCAGAGCCTATAGGACAAGAGCTGTTATCTCCCGATACAAGTCTAACTTTGGCCTCATCCAAGATTGAGCAGAGCACCTTTATGTAATCAGCTTCAGATGTTTCGTACACAAGGCCCCGGATTTATAGCTTTTACAGGATTGATATGTCCAGAACCATGAGCAAATTCACCTGGAGTCATAAGAGATGATTTGATGGCTGCTGCAGACCAATCAGGGTGGAATGCTCGTATATAGGCAGCTGCACCAGCAGCATGGGGGGCAAGACATGGAGGTTCCAAATAATATGCTGTATTTTACTCGCCGCTTATCTCCAGGGGTATCTGTTACAAGAGCAACTGGCGAAAATGCAGCTAAAATATCCACTCCCGGGGCACTTAAATCTGGCTTGATAATTTTTCAGGTAAAATTAAATTTGGTCCCCGTGAGGAGCAGGAACCAACAATTGGTGCAGAAGGATCTTTTGCACCTTCACTATCTAATATCTTGGCTCGAGCATTGTCTGTGGAGCTGATGTACAACCTGACCACTTCATAATCTTTGGATCTCAATCTGGTTGCAGGCAATGGGACAATAAACGCAACATCATTTCTCAGAACATTGCTTATAATTGAACCTTCTGCACCAGCTCGATGTGTCTCTTTATGTCCATTGAACTGATCACATAAAACAATCTTTCCCTTAACTAAATCACTGTCTAGGCATCCTTCTTCACACATCGTAGCAAGCGATTCCTCGCATTTACTTGACGCATTTTTTCCGTATACCAAAGAATAACTTGTTCTGTTAGATGTGAAAGAGTTCACCGAACTCCCAATTAGTGTCCTTCCATTTCCAAGGACAACCTTGTCAATTATTTGGGGATCTGTGCTACTTGCTGCAACTGAAAGTATCCAAGGTGCTACACTTGATACAATACCCAGGGAAGGACCTTGGTTGCCTGCAGATTGTGCGACTAGTATCCCTTTCTGCATTGCATGAAAAGATCCAATTGCTAAGCATCCCGGTCAAAATTAGAGGCGGTATTGCTTCCAACTGAAATTGTAATGATGTCAACTCCATCGGCAATAGTGTCATCAAAAGCAGCCAAGATCCCGTCCATAGCACACCCATCAGAACCGCAAACTTTATATGCAGCAATTCTCACTGAGGGAATGCCTCCTCATGCAGTGCCTTGCGCCATTCCATAAAAACTCACACCCTTTACAGGGTTCCCTGCTGCGGTTGAGGCAGTGTGAGTTCCATGACCAACCTCATCACTAGCTGTGGACTCAATGTAAAATCGAGCTCCAATGATCTTGTTGTTGCATGTGAATTTTTTGCCTCCTTAGCAAACTCCTTTCCACTTCTTGGGAGCAGGACCAAAACCTTCATTTTTAAAGCTCTCTGTTTCAGGCCAGATTCCACTGTCGATCACACCAATAACAACATCACTTTCAGCAGAAAATTTTCGTTTGATCTTCTCATTGGGCCCGATGAAATTCCAAGATCTTGTTGTTTGAAGCTTGTAAGTTGTGCTCGGAAACACAGAGACTACTCCCTTCGTGTTAGCAAGCCTTTTTCTTTCTTGGTCAGTGAGCTTGGCAGCGAATCCATTGAAGCTCCTTTTGTAGCTTCTTATGAAGAAATTTGTAGCAGAGCTGCTCTCTACAACGCTTTCGAGAATACCAATGTGGTGAGACAATGGCGAAAACACCTCATTGTTAGGACCTGATCCCAGATACACAATATATGGCTTTCTATCTTCCTGATCAACGGCTTCGCATGCCGAGTTCCTAGCAAGTAAGAGAATAATGAAGAAAGCATACGAATACAGGTGAGCTCCGTGATTTGCCATTGTTTTTGTTTCGATGATGAAATTCGTAAACGGTGACAACTACTTTATATTGAAATTAGATAGATAATACCTTCTCGTAAGACACTTCTGATAACCAGTTCATTCAATGTATGTATTTACTATTTAGTCAACCAATGTATAAATGTATATATTGATTCAATCTATTACATGTATCCAATCTACCTAGTTATTCAATGCACACTACAATTGTATAATATGTATTACATGTATTTCTTTTTTTATTTATTCTGAATGCATCTTTGTAATTACTAATTACATACACACATCATTTAATTTCCCAAACTACAATTTCAAGTTCATGTAGCATGCATTTTGCGATATGTTCGAAGTTCATAGGACACGACAAAGCTTCCAAATTATAACATCAATAATTTCTACCGTTGCAAGTTCTTTGAATTTGGTATGTTATTTTCAGGCTAATTAACTACACAGAAGTGTACAAAGGTACCAAATAAGGAGAAGAGAAAGCAGATATACTAGCTTTCACCATGACAATAATACTAGAGGGGATCCTATTTCCATATACCTGTGGTACCGCTGGTGAAATTTAACAACACCGAGCTTTCTAACCACACAATTTTCTCATCCACGATTGCCAGTTGCTGTAGCTGGCCAATCACTTGGATTCACTGCACAATCCGCACCAGAAGTGGGAGTATGATCATGATGAATTTGGAATATTATTGACAAAGAATACTTGTTGAAAGAGCGCTGTTAAATAACGAAGAATCAACATGACACTACAAGTCTACAACAGCTGCAAAATAGACATCAGTTGGACGCAAGCATAATTCATTGCACGTTCCAGTTCGTATCTATAAAAGAGAAGATTGAGATACAGTATAGGAAATGGAAATGGTGATTGAGTCATCTTCCATACATTACAAACTACACTGAGAAGCACTTACAGAAGACTTGTCACTAAAACTAGCTAGTAAAAAGACCCAAACAAGATGAACTGATTGTAGCAGCAATTAATTTCCAAGATCAGCAAAGCAATCAAGTTGCAGAAGCAACTGATTGTTTAGTGCCGGAACAGAAGATGAGCACAAAACTGATCGAACAGTAAATTTTAGGATGAAAGCTTAAAATAATGGCCTTCTGATCAAGGTCTGTAGATATTATGTGCATTTGCAACTAGTAGCGGCAGGCAAGTTATAACATTGTTAGCCTGAAATTTGCACCATGGTTTGGTTCCAAGAACAGAGTTAACGATGAAGGTAAAAGGGGGACAAGGGATCATATTCAGATTTCATATCTTGATCTCTTAATATTTAAAAGACAGAAACAGCTTAGGTTAAAGATTTTTGTTACCATCGGACTTGGATTAACAAAGATGCTTTCTTCTGGATAATCAGAGTCTCGCTTTCAAGTAACAAATGCTCCATGGTTATGGTTTTATTTATCACAGGAACTGACTAGTAGGTAGGAAAATGTGTCAGATACAATCAGAAATTTTCCTAGGTTTGCAACAAAGAAGTTATGAAATAAAAACAATGCGGTTATGATAAATTGTGCGCGCTGCGTACAAGAATTGGACATGTAACAGTGAGTTCCATTGGACCAAACCAGTGGCACAGACACATATGATGCATCTGGCAAATCTTTCCCATCAACGGTCACAGTGAAAGCCTTCTCCTCATTCAACGACTTGAAGGAAAGAACTTTAGGTGCCACTTTGATTTCAACTTCCGTAGTTGGGAGGATTTTGGCCTCTTAAGTGGAGTTTGGAAGGCCAACATTTTTAACTGTTCTGCTAAATTTAATCTTAAACGATTTCAATGGTGTAACAATAGCAGCTAGCGAAGGATAATTGAGATCCCCGCCGATCCTTTGTTGGAGCCTGTCGGACAAGAGCTGTTATCTCCTGATATAAGTCTAACTCTGGCCTCGTTCAAGGTTGAGCAGAGCAACTTTATGTAATCGTCTTTAGAAGTTTCGTAGGCGAGACCCGGATGTACAGCCTTTAAAGGATTGATATGTCCAGAACCATAAGCAAATTCACCAGGATAATAATTGTAAGAATTATGCATGGGCCAAGCAGTAGTCATAAGAGACAATTTGATGGCTGCTGGAGACCAGTGCGGGTGGAATGTTGAATATATGCAGCTGCACCAGCGGCGTGGCGGCAAGACATGGAGGTGCCAGATGGTATGCTGTATTTTACACGCCTCTTGTCTTCCGGGGTATCTGAGAGGACAGGAGCCACGGGTGAAAATGCAGCCAAAATATCTACTCCTGGGGCACTTATATCTGGCTTGATAATTTCAGGTAAAATTATATTTGGTCCCCGTGAGGAGAAGGAAGCAACAATTGGTGCAGCAGGATCTTTTGCGCCTTCACCTTTGAATATCTTGGCTCAAGCGTCGTCTGTGGAGTTGAGGTAGTGTTGTGCCTTGGCCCGTTCGTTAGTGCGGAACCGAGATTCAGATTACAACCTCACCAAAAATCACACACAGTTGAACAAAATAAAATACAAGAAATAAAGACACAGAGAAATTTACGAGGTTCGGCAAAAACCTGCCTACGTCATCGGAGAGATATTGCTCTTCACTATGAGAAAAACAGTACAAGTTACACATGAGTTAAATCGACATAACCCAATCCCATATCCCTTGTACACCCACTCACAGAATTTTCCCAAGAGCCTCACTCTACCCCAAGAGTTCTTTCACAAGAGATCTTTCACTCTAGCTCTCTTGATTTCTCTCACCCTTGCCCTTGCTCTCTGCAAAAAAGAGCTCTTTCTTCTCTCTGCAAACCGAGCTCTTTTTTCTCTCTAAACCGAATTGAGCTCTCACACTCTTTTATTTCCTTTTTGAACCAACACCCATGGGTGTTGAAGAGAACATTTTGCTTTTCCCTTTTTTCCTCCTTGCTTTTCCCTTTTTTTCTCCCCAAAACAAGGAAAGATGTTTTCTTTCTTTCTTTAGCCGAAAGGTATTTTGGAGGATAGTCCACTTGGCCACAAACTCGACCTGACCACTTCATAGTTTTTGTAGTTTAATCTTGTTGCAGGTAGTGGGACAATGAAGGCAACATCACTTCTCAGAGCATCCCTTAAAATTGAACCTTTCGCACCAGATCGACATGCCTCTGTTTGTCCATTGAGCTGATCACATACTACAATCTTTCCCTTAACTAAATCACAGTTTAGGCATCCTTCTAGACACATCGTAGCAAGCGATTCCTGGCATCTACTTGATGCATCTTTTCCGTATACCAAAGGATAACTTGTTCCGTTTGTTGTGAAAGTATTAACCGAACTCCCAATTAGTGTCCTTCCATCTCCAAGAACAACCTTGGTAATGATCCAGTGATCTGTGTTACTTGCTGCAATTGTAAGTATCCAGGGCGCTACACTTGATACAGTACCCAGGTTGGGACCTTCGTTGCCTGCAGATTGTGCCGTTAGTATCCCTTTCTTCACTGCATGGTTAGTTCCGATTGCCACAGCATCCTGGTCAAAATCAGCAGCAGTACCACTTCCAACTGAAATTGTAATGATGTCAACTCCATCAGCAGTAGCATCGTCAAACGCAGCCAAGATTGCCTCCGAATAGCACTCGTCGTGATTGCAGACTTTATATGCAGCAATTCTTGCAGAGGGAACCCCTCCTCTTGTAGTGCCTTGTGTTAGTCCATTAAAGCTCACGTCCTTAACGGGGTTCCCAGCTGCTGTTGAGGCGTGTGGGTTCCGTGACCTGCCTCATCCCTCGCCGATGATGAATTGTAATGCCTTGCTCCAATGATCTTGTTATTGCAAGTGAAATTTTTGCCACCTTCACAAGCACCTTTCCACTTCTTGGGAGCAGGACCAAAACCTTTGTCTTTAAAGCTCTCCGATTCAGGCCAGATTCCACTGTCGATCACAGCAATAATGACATCATTCTCGACAGTAGGGTCTCGTTTGATCTTCTTATTGAACCCGATAAAGTCCCAAGAGCTTGTTGTTTGAAGTTGGTCGCTTCTGCTCGGAAACACAGAGACGATTCCTTTCATGTTAGCAAACCTCTCTCTTTCTCGGTTATTGAGCTTTGCTGCGAATCCATTGAAGCTCCTCTTATGGTTTCTTATCAACAGATTCGAAGCAAAGCTACTCTCCACTACGCTTTCGAGAATATCAATGTGGTGAGACAATGGCAAGAACGCCTCCTCATTAGGAAGAGATCCCAAGTACACAATGTATGCCTTTCTATCTTCCTGATCAGCGGCGTTGGCGTGCCGAGAACAAGAACAACGGAGAAAGAATAAAAAACCAGGTGAGCTCCGTGCCTTGGCATTGTTTCGATGCTGAAACCACAGCCATTGACGAGTACCTTATAGCAAAATGAAGGACAGAAAATTTTCATCTGCATTAATTTGTATGCAGATTTTACTTCCTTCTACGTTCATATACTAATTTAGCCTTGATCCTGGCCCTAATCATTATTAAAAACGTTGCAAAAAGCCTAGATTTGACTTCTCTTGGTGGCATAAATCTAATCTCCATTAAAGCTGCAGATTTGGTAAGTTATTTCTGTCTGCTAAGTAAAATAAGTGTACAATTTTCTCCCCGTTGATAAAAAAATAAAAACAATAAAAATGAGCAAGGGGACGCAAGGCTTAAAACTATAGTATCTCATATCAATAATTTCGTTTTATGTAAATTGACGCATAAAATCTTGTATTTCAAATGCCTAGTAGACAGCTCGAAACAGCTTGAACTTGCACCAAGTTCGACCTATGTTCGTATTTCCGACTCGTGAAAGAAACAAACCAAGCAAGACAAGCTTGAACATTCGTATTTCCGACTGGTCAAGTTCGTGAGATACCAATATAGTCGCCCTATCGTAAGAAGTAAATTGACTTTCTTTTTCTAAAACGTGCTATAAACTTCATCTATGTCGACCTAGCCTCCCACTAAGTTACAAGCATAATAACGAATAAAAAATAAATAATTATGTGATCATTTCAAAAAACTATGTTTGTACTTTTTGCGAATTTTATAGTAAATAGCTCGAAACACCTTTATCTTGGTATCGAGCTTGAATGTTTTAAGCTCACTTGAGCTCGGCTCATACGAGGCTAATTTTATCTAATCTTGAATGAGGATATTTTAGGAAGTTAGGTTAGGTCTAGATAAGAAATGTTTATTTCATTTAAATAAGATGTTCATTGGCCCACTAAGCATACACTAGTCATTCAAATGTATAGAATAAATCGAAGCTGTACGTACCAAATAACATATTCATAATGAACCATTCATTTATTGATATGTTTGGATAATAACACGATCTCCAATTAGATTGATTCTTGTAAGAGTGATCTTCAAATGAAGACTAACAAATTGAACGGTTCCAATCGTTGATTTATTCAATCAAGATGCGTTACTTGCAAATGGGGATATGTTCATCCCCATCATAGGGGATGCAAGTATTATTCATCTCAAAATACTCTTGTTCTTTTGTAAATTCTTCCAAGGAATTTACAAAAGAACAAAAGGGTAACCTAAAATACAAGAAAGGCATTTTCTTGGCTTTTGCAATTCTCATGGAAGCTTCTACAAATGATGCAAAATTTTGTAATGTTTGTGTACAAAATCTCACAATAGAACACCAAAGATAAAACCAAGAATTGTTAATCATGTGCTCATCAAACGCCAGAAAGAAATGTTGTCCACATACATCTACCTTAAATCCATAAATCACCGTATGTGACCTATAGCTCAAGCAGTTACGAACATTCACATTTGTAATTGTATATATAACCTGTATAGAAACCTAGGGTTCTAACTTCTACAGCATCAATTAGAATTATAGGTGTCAACATCAATATTTTCTAGAATTTGGCTGGGTTGTGAAAATAAGTTCGGGAAGAAAAGGGCACGGTGGAAGAGACTAGCCTAAATCGAGACCATGAGCACAGAAAAATTATCTTTTAACTCCAAAAACGTAGCGGTCGATTTTAGGATGCCGGCAAGGTCACCGTCCTTCGCTTTGGTTCCGCTGGAGGAGGGAGGGAGAGAGTAGGAGAAGGAAGGAGGGAAAGGAAAGGAATGAGAGGTAAAGGAGTTCGAGGATCCAAAAGTAGAGATGAGAAAAGGGTAAAGGTTATGTTCTATGTAAAAAATCACAGTTGGTCGGCAAGCAAAGTTTGGATGTCCAAAAGCTATATTCTAAATGCCAGCCGACCGAAGAACATAAGGTAAGATGAACACTCCCATAATTTACAGTTGCACACAGGTCATGAACAAACCTAAAATATAAATGACAATTATGGAATCCAACGAACGAAAAGTAATCATACCTCGGCCAGAAATATATGCAGCAAGAAGCAAACGGGTAAAGAGATTACATAACTAAGACTCCAACAAGCACAATTTTGAAATCAGCATGTCCTAAACAACACAGCAAACACTGACGACAATTAACATGAACCCAACAGAGGAACAAGAACACAAGATCAAGCTCATGATTGAAAAAGGATAAAACGCAACCCTGTTACGAGAGCTCTTATTTAAAATGCAGAGGAAATGAAATGAAAAAAAATGCACCGGATCATTCAATTCTCACAGAGATCAGTGAGAACAGATAAGAACCCTCTGTTTGGTATCTTAATATTATCCGGTCTTTCATTGACAGTCTAAGAACAATATAAGTACCTTGATATATGTACTCGTATATCTGCGAGATTACTGTATACATTTATACAATTTCAAACTCATTCTGTAGCACAACCGAAAATAAGTATGAATTCCTTGTAACTGCATTTCTCCTTTTCTATGGTCTTTCCAATTAGGCAATTACCTACCAATCAGAGACTGCCAAATCCTAATTCTATTTATGTCTAGATCATCATATCATCAACACATCCACCAAGAAAAATACCCACATAAACATGTAAGCGAAACTCATGGAATGCAAAAGAAATTCAAGAGTGGATAATTAACACATAAATAAATCCAATCTCAATACATTTCATAGTTTTGCAACCCTTTGCAGTGATAGTGGAATACTAATTATTTACATTAGCATTAGGGAGGACAGAAAGACCTCTCCCCACTGTATAATACAATCAGACGTACCCATACTAATTTGCATTTCGATAATAAACCCTATTATTCAAAATGCAGTTCAACGAGTGAATGAACATCCATTCCCTAAAGATGCACAATCAGCCAACCGAAAAAAGAAAAAAAAAAAAAAAAAAAAAAAAAAAAAAAAAACCACAAATCATTAAGCATTACCATCAACTATTCTCGAGTATTTATTTATGAACAGCGGAGCGTCTAGAGTATGCAGCAAACTGGCATTTGACAATTCAGCAACTGCAATCAGGACACCGAATCAAACCGTTTTCATTGCATTCGGAGCACCTCTTGAGCATTCCTTCATCTTCATCAAACACCTTCCTACTACCACTGCAATTCACACAAGGCGCGAACCGTGCATCCCCGCAACCTTCGCACACATACCCGGGTTTCCGAGTGGGAATCCCTTGAAGTATTTTCGCCAATTCACCGGTTTCAAACAGCTGTTTGATCACCTCAGCACCTCCCACATACTTTCCCCTTATAAATACTTGTGGCAAACTCACACTCTTCTCACCCAGAACGCTCTGCAACTCTTTTCGATACGCCGAATCCATTGATATGTCTCTCTCATCAACCCAAACCCCAAACCCTCTGAATATCATCCTCACAGCATAACAATCCTCGTATGTCCTCCGAACTCCTCTCAAACTCGTGAAATACACCACTATCCGATCATCGGTGCCTGGCAACCGTATTGACAGGATCCGAAAATCGGGCGCCATGGATTTCGACAAGGCCATTGATTTCGACGGTCGTAGCTTGACCGTCAGGGATTTAGACTCGTCGGGGTTTCGTGACACGGGTTTCTCCGTCTCGAAAAAACTGCAGAGCTTTTTGACCTTCCCTTTGAAGGAGCTGCTGGCGGACCGCACCGTCTCGATGGAATTGTAGAATTTCTTGAAAGAATTGGCCTGGTGATCGATGGAGGCCTGGAAACGGGGCTTTTGGGGGGCATCCATGGGGGTTGGGTACATGCTAAGCGATCGATTGAAGAAGTAGGTGGGTTTGGGCTTACCCGCCAATTCGACCTTATTTTGGAGATCCGCCATCGACCCAGATGAAAACTCACCGGGAATTTGAATCCTTTGAAATCTTTACGGGGGGTATTGCAACGCTAGGGTTTGAATTCAAATTCGAATTCGATCGAGAAATGGGCAGAATTGACCACACAAGTTAGGGCTAATTAGAAATGTCAAAGAATGACTTGATTATTTTCTGCCAACCGAAGAATCAATGGGTCGATCTGAGGAAAAAAAATATGACCTTGCGGAGGAGGGCGATGGAGGAAAGAGGCGTGTGACGGTGGCGAATGGGAGAGATATAGGTAGGCAGTAGGAAGAACTAGAAGACGAGGGAAACGGGCGTTTGTTCGGATGTGGGTAATTTGTTGTGTTGTCAAAAGCGACTGTTTCTTTCGTTTATCCTGTTGTGTTTGTTTGTGAGAGAGAAAATGGCTTTTGAAAGAAGGGTGGGGGGGGCCTTGTTTTCAAAGGTAGGCATTTTTATTTTATTATTTTGGTCTTTTTATTTATTTTATTTATTTTTTTGGTTTTGATTATAACAATGCTAGGCATTTTGATTATGTCTGTTTGGTTAAAAAAAATATAAAGATTTTATATTTTATAAGATAGAGAGAGGTCCGAAATCATTTGGGTGTCTATGATTTGTTTTAGGGTTCACTTATATATATTGTGTAAAATCTGATAAATAAAGCGTATGTATACTTTTCATGTCATATTTGTTCAACTAAAAATTATTGGTTGGTATAATGACGGTGAGGAAGAGGGTGAAATGCCTTAATGAGTTTTTTCAGTCCCAAAAAAGGTAGATGCAATAACGAAACCACCAGCTAGTTCTTTTTTGAAAAAGCTAAAAAAAAAAAAAAAAAAATATTGGCCACACATTAACAAACAACCGTTAAAAGGTTCGGTTTCTTTCTTTGAAAATTATAGGAAAATAATAAATTACAAACAGATTTTCAAGACACAGTGTTCAAAAGTGTGGCTATATTTATTACAACTAAACTAGAATGGAGAACATGGAAAGATATATAATCAGAAAATACGTTTTATTTGCAGCAATGAAGCCCCATTGATGAACTCCTGATCAAACGAGGACGAGTCTTAGAAGAATTGGACTTCGAACGCTGTGAGTACCATCCGTCCACACCAACGACGCAGATACATACGTACGTGATGGTATATCTCTTCCGGAAACTGTCACATTGAAGGTCTTTTTCTCATTCAAAGACTTGAAGGAAAGAACTTGAGGCACCACCTTGATGTTAACTCCCGGCTTCGAGATGGTCTTTGCCTTGTATGTAGAGTTTGCAAGGCCAACATTTTTAACTGTTCTTTGAAACTGAATCGAAAACGAAGACTCTGTTACAACTTTACCAGCCAGTGAAGGGTAGTTGAGATCCTTGGCCCATTTTTTGCCAGTCCTTGCAGGGCAAGGGCGTTTGTCTCCGGAAATAAGTCGAACTTTGGACTCATCCAAGATCGAACAGAGCAACTTAATGTAATCATCCTTAGAAGTTTCGTACACAAGGCCCGGATTTAAAGCTTTTAGAGGATTGATATGCCCAGAACCATATGAAAATACACCGGGCCAGTAGGAACCGTCGGTGCTATTCGCAGGCCCAGCCGTAGTCATGATAGATGATTTGATGGCAGCTGGAGACCAGTTGGGGTGGAATGTCTTGATATACGCAGCGACACCAGCAGCATGTGGGCAAGACATGGAGGTTCCAGATAGGAAACTGTATTTCACATGCCTCCGGTCTTCAACACTCTCTGTGAGAGGAGCAACAGGTGAATATGCAGCCAAAATATCAACCCCCGGGGCAGTTATGTCCGGCTTGATAATTTCAGGTAAAATAAAATTAGGCCCCCGAGAAGAGAAGGAAGCAACAGTAGGTGCGGCAAGATCTTTTATGACTTCACTTTTTAGTAGTTTTGCTCGTGGTTTGCCTGTGGAGTTGACGTAGGACGAGTTGACGTAGGACTTGACAACGTCAAAATCTTTGCTGCTAAAACTTGCTGCAGGTAGTGGGACAATGCCAGAAACATCAGGGATGATACTCTCACTTAGTGCACCTATTGCGCCGACTCGACGGACCTCGATACTACCAAAAGCCCAACGACATACCACAATCTTTCCCTTAACTAAATTAGGATCTAGGCAACCTGCATCACAATCCCCGCATTCACTTGACGCATCTTTGGCTTCCATCAACGGAAAACTTGTTCCTTTTAATTCAAAAGCGTTCAAAGAATTCCCGACAAGCGTCCTTCCGTTTCCAAGAACCACCTTGTCAATGATGCGACGATCTGTGCTACTTGCTGCAACTGTAAGAATCCATGGTGCTACACTTGATACAGAGCCCTCATAAGGGCCACTATTACCTGCAGACTGTGAGGTTAGTATGCCTTTCTCCAGTGCATGGAAAGCACCGATTGCTATAGCATCCCGATCGAAAGGAGCTGCACTTGTGCTTCCAATTGAAATTGTAATGATGTCAACTCCATCAGCAATAGCATCATCAAAAGCAGCCAATATCTTGTTTGTAGCGCACACTTTAGAACCGCAAACTTTATATGTAGCAATTCTCGCGGAGGGAACGCCTCCTGTTGCAGTCCCCTGAGCTAGTCCGTAAAAGCTCACACCCTTTACGGGATTTCCTGCTGCGGTTGAGGCAGTATGAGTTCCATGACCAACATCATCTCTAGCTGAGGAACCAACGTAAAACCGAGCTCCAATGATCTTCTTGTTGCAAGTGAAATTTTTGCCTCCTTTGCAAACTCCTTTCCACTTCTTTGGAGCTGGACCAAAACCTTCATCGCTAAAACTTTCGGATTCAGGCCATATCCCAGTATCGATGACACCAACAATAACATTGCTCTCAACAGTAGGATTTCGTTTGAGCTTCTCGTTGAAACCCAAGAATTCCCAAGATCTTGTTGTTTGGAGTTTGTAAGATGTGCTCGGAAACACAGAGACAACTTCCTTCATCTTAGCAAGCATTTCTCTTTCTCGGTCAGTGAGCTTTGCCGCGAATCCGTTGAAGCTTCTTTTATAGCTTCTTACTAAGGGCTGGTTTGATATTGCCGTGCTTTGAAAAAAAGCTGCTTCTGCTGTGCTGTGAGAATAAGCAGCTGTGAAATAAAGCAGCAGAGTGTTTGGTAAACTTTTTTGTAAAAGTGTTTTTGAAAAAAAAAAAGCAGTATTAGAATGTTTGGTAAACTTTTATGTAAAACAGATGTGAAAAAAAGCCAGTTTTTCAAAGCTAGGTTTTGCAGCTTCTTGTTTTTGGCTTTTTTTCATCCAAAACTGTGAAAAAAAAGCTGAAGCTGAGTGTTTACCAAACACAAAAACAGCTTCCAGCTTTTTTTTATAGCAGCTTTTTTCAGAATCACCTCAGTACCAAACCAAGTCTAAGAGGTTCGAAGCAGAGCTACTCTCGATAACCCTTTCGAGAATACCAATGTGATGAGACAATGGCGAGAACACATCATCCTTAGGAAGTGATCCTAAGTATACAATATATGTCTTTCTATCTCCATGATTGACGGCTTCACACGGTAAGCTCACGAGGAGTATGAAAATAATGGACATAGCATAAGAAACCAGGAGATCTCCGTGCTTTGCCATTGTTTTGTTTCGATGCTGAAGATCGTAACAACTGACGAGTCTTATGTATTAGGATGAAGGTCAACAAAAATCTTATCTTCATTGGTATCCAGATTTTCTTTCCTTTAAGGATGAATATTTTTCAAACGATTTTATTCCTGGGCCACAATTTTCATGGCATGAAATTAATTTCTTTCCATGCAGGATGAACGAATTCCAAATGTTTAATGCATTTAATTAAGCTTCTATGCAATTTTGATTTGTCAACTATGACCAAGAAGAAAGTCAGATTCAACCAATTCTTCGAAATGTTTCATTTTATTCTTGTTTTCAAAAGCCGTATCAATGAATAAATATTCCATTTCAATTCCATTTTAATTAGAATCACATATGATCATATCGCAGGCTTCCAACATGAACAAACTTATCTAAATTGGAGCTGTATGAATTCACGCTCCTCCAAATCCTGTCTTATTGATTGTCAAGATCCCTTGTACTTGTGATGCTAATATTTTCTTATGGATAATGCTAGGATGACCAAATTTATAAACAAAATTTGCAAACCAAATGATGTGTCACCAATAGGAAATAAGCACCTTAATCAACACTAAAGTAATATTTCAATCATCAACACTAAAGTAATATTCCAATCATCAACATCCACATCATTTGCTTTACAAAATTGAGGGTCTTAACAAAACACTCCTGCTACTATTAACTTTTAACATTAAAGACATTTTTACTTTAAAAAATCATTTTTGATACTATTTACTTACAACACCTTTTGTCCCTTTGGGTAAAACTTAAAAATTTTCAAATCTTTTTTCATCAGTTTTCCTTACAAAAATTTGGTCTCCCTACCTTTTTTTTATTTTTTTTATTTTTTTATATATACTAGAAACTTCATCATTCCCGCAAACATGGTCATAGTGACTAGAGCAGGTGTACCATAAACGACTGTTGGTAGTCGAGATCAAATGATCTTGCCATAAAATCACACGGGTGCGACGAAAAGGATGGAGAGATCGAGGCAATGGGTGAAAGACATCCAAACAATGTCGCGTCGATCTCTGCTGGGTTCTCGGCCTAGGTGTCGCCTAGGTGCTAGGAGGTAGAATGACACCGCAGTTTAGGCCAAAAAGATCAAATGATATTGCCGTAAAATCTCATAGGTGCGATGAAAAGGACGAAGAGATCAAGGTACGGGATGTCGTTCTGATCTCTGCTGGGTTCTCGGACTTTGGCTCGGCTCGGCTTAATTGCACAAGCTCAAGCGGTGGGGTTTAGTAGCTTACTAGTGGCGCATCTTTTGAGTTTTTACCACGCTTCAAACTCTCCAGACCTTCTAGTTCAAAAAAGTTTACCAACAGTACAGGAAGCATAGAATAGCAGGCAATGGAAAAAGGAAAATTATCGTAACTATAACCAAATCGAATAACAATACTTATAAGGTTCACACTGATATTCGATCATAGTATACATATGAAACACGGAAATCAAAGCACATTTGTAAAAATGCATGCGTACGTGTGAAAGATGGAAATCAATCAAATCAAGCGTAGAAACTCTTGAGCTGACTCCCTTGAATGGAATAAGTTGTCCATGTAGCGTATTAGAAGATCCAGTGCAGTAACTGTCCTTTGCATCAAAACAAAAGTCGATGCCTCTGATAAAATAGAATACCAAACAAACTGTGTAACCATCAAATCCAACCCTAAAATACCCATGTACATATAGCATTCATAGTAAATTCATGTTAATTATATATGCTCAATATCTGAACGTAAGAACCTGCAACCGGCCACGGTAGCTACCGCTACCATGAGCAGTCAAACCTATCAATCCCAAATCTCTAGCCTAATGTCAATAGATATGAGCTAGTCTGCTAGAAGCCTGGTTTGGAAGCAGATAATATGACAATGATGAGTTACATACAAGAATAGTCTTACCATCTAATTTTAGCCTTTTCAAGAACAGTGACTTTGTAGGAAGGGTGTGCAGTGCTCCCGCAACAGCCTTTCTGGTGGCCCATCCGTGGTAGGGGTAAAAAACTTGTTTATATGCTGTCTTAACCGGATCCATGATTGAATTTCCGCTGCCCACGTAAAAAAGAAATTCAAGTTATAAGTAATTGAATCTGTGATAGTAAAATAACAGCTAGCTGCAAAATTATAGAGACATACAAAAATTAGAGATAGCAGTCATTGATTTAGGGTTTGCTCTTTTGTGAATAATTAATTCAAAGATTAGTCAATAAATAATTATGTGCCTTAAGTAGAATATTTAAGTCATGGTATAATGGATATCACGAGTTTAGAACGAGGAGTTTATGAGCTCGTTTGGAAGTAATTTTAAAATGACTAAAAATGAGTTTGTTGAGAGTACTTTTGAAACCAATCCTTAGTAAAAATACAAGTAAATCCCGAAAATGCATTTGAAGTGCTCCCTACAAATATCACCTAATTGATACTTCTTGCAAAAAGCACTTTAAGTGCTCTTGAAACCCAAAAAAACTTTCATTAAAAGTGCTTTTAGTCATTTTAAAAACACTTAATTAATATTAAATATTAAAAAAAATTCATGATGAACAGAAATATAAATTAAGTGGATATGAGAAATAGAACATATGAGTGGACATAGAAGCACACTTAAGATGAAAGTGCATTTGCAAACGAAAATTATTTTAGACATGTTAACGAAATAGTGAATTCAGAGAAGATCGAGGCTAGGTTTGAGATAAGTAAAACCTTGAGGCCATAGTTTGCTCGAATATTATCTTAAACATCTCAAGTGAACGTTTCACTCTGATGAGAATTCTCGAACCACTACTATGGCGCTTAATGGTATTCTGTTGTATTTCCCGGTCAAGCAAATCTTCTAGGGTATTAACTGACATTCCTGCCTTTTCAATTTCACTAACCTGGCAACCACCACATTAACCAAAATTTAATTAGAAAAAAAAAAAAAAAAAAAAAACCAAAGAAACACTCACATCAAAGGGAAGTATATATGAACAAAATCAAAAGAAAAATATAAATAATTAAGATCATCTTTGAAATATGTAAAATGTCTTAGAATGTGTATTATGTAACTTAAAAATATATTTGAAATTCAGTGCAGCTGAATTTCAATATCAAAATTACTCACCCTCACCAGAAGATGTAAAAAAAAAAAAAAAAGTAATTTTTAGATCTCATGCATAAGAATAATAAGAAATATTTAGGAAGTTATATAATTGAGTTTTTTATTTAGTATTTTTGCCTTCCTTTTATTATTTTAACGCAATGAATAAAATATTCATCACATTAAATTTAAAAAAAAAAAATCAATAACAAAAAAAGTTAGATGCATTTCATTTTCATCATGAAATTTATATTCTCCTACTACAGCAAAACATGTCTAGAGTTATAAAATGTTCATTTACATTCTCAATTTTACATCCTTGCACAGGAAGTTGCTCTAAGAAATTAAATTAGCTGAAACCATTAAATCAGCATGTGGTTCAATATCTTAGTGTATATGGTGTTAGGTTTCCACCCATTCTCTCCCTCTCCTAAATTATTGTAATAGTTTAAAACCCTCTCCCTCCCATTAATAATAATAATTTTTTATAAAAAGAAAATCCATTAAATCAAAAGGAAATATGAGCAAATCAATTATATAGTTGAGGAACACTTAATAAACAATAAGGATGTATATAAAATAAAATTTGGTCCCCTTTTATTGTCGTTATAGTATCTTCTAATTTTATTATTTATTTAAAAATGAGTAACTGATTTAATCATGCGTATATTTCCCATGACTGAAATGCACCAAAGAAATCAAAGCACTCATCAATCACAATCCACCGAACCCTAAAGAACACCCAAGTTTTACATCAAACTTTTGAAATTTAATTCAAATGTAGAAGACAATGACAAGTTTGCAACCTAAATATCTCCATCACCAAAAAGCATCAAACTCTCAAGTTTAAGAGATGAATAATACCATATCAGAGTACTCTATGTCGGCGAACTTCATAGCGACGCCTAAGTGTCGAATGAGAGGAGAAACGAGACGACAGGCTTGGGTGAACTTGCCAATTTCCATGGTGATCGGTGCCGGAGAGTTCAGCTGAGCGGCCAGTTGTTCGAACTCATCTGCCAGCCTTGTCAGAATTCTCTCATCTTTCCTTTTCACTACCGTTGCCATTCTATAGCTTCTTTTCACCAAGTCTCTGCCCCTCTCTCAGACACTTTTATTTTATAGGAATTTGGAAAACTAACCAAAATTTGGACCCCAAATAAAATTATAGCCACCACTTTAAAACCTTAAATTTATGATAATTATAATTAAAAGTTGATACGAAAATATTAATATACCCTTAATCACTAAATTCTACTCTTTTTCTAAAATTATAGCTCGAAAACGGCATAAATTTTAGGAATATATGCTCCTCATATTCTCTTCTTCAAAGAAATTCCTCGTGTCCTTATTTGCAGTGGCTATCCAAAAGAGGAGCCTGGTGCAAATGTTTGCAGGGTTTCTCCATCCTCAGTTAAAATCAAATTAACTTGCCGAAAAGAGAAGTACCTTCTTCATCCGGGTTTTGATTTCGGATTTCCGGGATTTGTTGTAAGTCCTCCTCTTTTCGGCCTGCCGAGCTCTCTTCACAGCAGAGTCGGGCTTCTTCGTGGCGACCTCACAAACAACGGAATGTCGAACCGGCCTCTGAAGTGCGCTCACAGCCACATACCTTGAAAATAGTCAAGAACCTGCACCAACGATTAAAAACAGACGAACACAACATGATTGAAGAACACTGATCGGATTTGGAAACGATCTAATGTTGGGAAAACCGTATAGAAGTTACCTGAGGCACTGAGGAATCGTTTTTTACCAGCTTCGACACGGCCTTCGCCAGAATCGTAGCAAAAAAATTCGGAAAGCGGAGGAACGTAACAGGAATGTACTGCCGAGAAAAGGGAGAGATGGGGGGATTTGATGAAGGGAAAGAAAGGGGCATGGAAACAGATGGAAAAGCAGTCGAAGCAATCCACGATGATCAACGCGTGTGCGCCTTCACTGTGCAAAGCGGCGATATTTTTCAAAATATCTCACTATACACTTCAAACCTTTTATATTAAAAAAAAAATACACTTATGAAAAATGTAGAATAAGATTTTTTGGCATGTGCGCCCTTCTACTGTGCAAAGCAGTGATATTTTTTCAAAATATTTCATTCTACACTTCAAACTTTCTATATTAGAAAAGAAAAATACACTTATGAAGAATGTAGAATGAGATTTTTTAACGTATGCACCCTTCCACTGTGCAAAGCGGTAACATTTTTCAAAATATCTCATTCTACACTTTAAAATTTTTATATTAGAAAAGAAAAATACACTTATGAAGGATGTAGAATGAGATTTTAGAAGTGCCAATAATATTTCCCTTTCGTAAACAAATTAAAATTTCCAATCTGAACGGCAGTGAAGAGGCTGTGGCAATTTTGTAAATAACTCAATATCTACCCCAAGTCAGTGTTCATTTGAACAGTGCAATTGGAATCCATACTTTAGACTTAAGTAATGGCACGGCACACATGTTGACAGTGCTTTAAAAATAAGTAACGCTAATTACATCAAATTTATAGATCAAATATGCAAATCAAATAATATGTTGTCAATAACAAATAAGCGCGTTAATCAACACTTAAGTTTTTCCAAATGGAATGTCATTTATTTTAAAACTAAAAAATATATAATACAAATTTCTTTTCACAGAGTATAAGGTCCCAAACTCCTTTTACTTGTATCATTCAAGAACGCTTGGTATGTTCATAATTATTTGTCGATTTTCCATAACACTCATGCCTAGTTCAGGGAACAACCCGACAAATATGTCTTTTAGTTAAGAATTATTTGCCGCACGTTAACAACCAACTTGGTTAAAAAGTGCTGGGGGCTCCATGTTTGCTCTAGTGCTATAGTTTTTGCAGCAAGAGCAATCTGTTTGCCCTACATATCAATTTTGATATATGCCTGAGGCCTCATTCTGTAGTGCGACCCTCGATTCAGTTTTTATTAGTTCTATATTAGGAAGAAGTTGTATTAGGTTGATGTTGTGGATAATGGGGCTGGACTTGATCTTGTCGTGAGATCTTTGCATTAAAACAAGAAGCTCCACAAATAAGAAATGCTTCGCATAAATTAATAAAATGTGGTGAGATACTTGCATGTAAGGGAAAATGTGATGCTGAAAATTTAGTAGAATATGAAGCCCCATTATTTTCAGTAGAGTATGAAGCCCCATTGATGAACTCGTGATCAAGAGCTATAGTTGGTGGCGCTTACAAGAATTGGACTTCGAACGCTGTGAGTACCATCCGTCCACACCAACGACGCAGATACACGCGTAAGTAATGGTATACTTCTTCCGAAAACTGTCAGATTGAAGGTCTTTTTCTCATTCAAAGACTTGAAGGAAAGAACTTGAGGCACCACCTTTATGTTAATTCCTGGCTTTGAGATGGTCTTTGCCTTGTAAATGGAGTTTGCATGGCCAACATTTTTAACTGTTCTTTGAAACTGAATCGAAAACGAAGTCTCTGCAAGAATGTTAACAGCCATTGAAGGGTAGTTGAGATCCTTGGCCGATATTTTGTCATTCTTTGCAGGGCAAGGGCGTTTGTCTCCAGAAATAAGTCGAACTTTGGACTCGTCCAAGATCGAGCAGAGCAACTTAATGTAATCATCCTTAGAAGTTTCATACACAAGGCCCGGATTTAAAGCTTTTAGAGGATTGATCTGCCCAGAACCATACGAAAATACACCGGGCGTGTAGGAATCGTCAGTGCCATTCGCAGGCCCAGCCGTAGTCATGATAGATGATTTGATGGCAGCTGGAGACCAGTTGGGGTGGAATGTTTTGATATACGCAGCGACACCAGCAGCATGCGGGCAAGCCATGGAAGTTCCAGATAGGAAACTGTATTTCACGTGCCTCCGGTCTTCAAAGCTCTCTGTGACAGGAGCAACAGGTGAATATGCAGCCAAAATATCAACCCCCGGGGCAGTTATGTCCGGCTTGATAATCTCAAATAAAATACGATTGGGCCCCCGTGAAGAGAAGGAAGCGACAGCAGGTGCGGCAAGATCTTTTATGACTTCACTTTTTAGTAGTTTCGCTCGAGGTTTGCCTGTGGAGTTGACGTAGGACTTGACAACGTCAAAATCCTTGCTTCTAAAACATGCTGCAGGTAGTGGGACAATGGGAGAAACATCGGGTATGGTACTGTCAGTTACTGCACCTATTGCTCCAACTCGACGAGCCTCGATAATGCCTATAGGCCAACGACGTACCACAATCTTTCCCTTAACTAAGTTAGGGTCTAGGCAACCTTCATCACAATCGCCGCATTCACTCGACGCGTCTTTGCCTTCTATCAAGGGAAAACTTGTTCCATTTAAATCAAAAGCGTTCACAGAATTCCCGACAAGTGTCCTTCCGTTTCCAAGAACAACCTTGTCAATGATGTGACGGTCTATGCTACTTGCTGCAACTGTAAGAATCCATGGTGCTACACTTGATACAGTACCCATATAAGGGCCGTCGTTCCCTGCAGACTGAGAGGTTAGTATCCCTTTCTCCAGTGCATGAAAAGCACCGATTGCTATAGGATCCTGATCGAAAGGGACTACAATTGAGTCTCCAATTGAAATTGTGATGATGTCAACTCCATCAGCAATTGCATCATCAAAAGCAGCCAATATCTTGTCTGTAGCACACTCGTTAGAACCGCAAACTTTATATTCAGCAATTCTCGCAGAGGGAACGCCTCCTGTTGCAGTTCCGTGCGCCAGTCCGTAAAAGCTCACACCCTTTACGGGAATTCCTGCTACGGTTGAGGCAGTATGACTTCCATGACCAATCTCATCTCTAGCTGAGGAACCAACGTAAAACCGAGCTCCAATGATCTTCTTGTTGCAAGTGAAATTTTTGCCTCCTTTGCAAACTCCTTTCCACTTCTTTGGAGCTGGACCAAAACCTTCATCGCTAAAACTTTCCGATTCAGGCCATATCCCAGTATCGATGACACCAACAATAACATTGCTCTCGACAGTAGGATTACGCTTGAGTTTCTCATTGAAACCCAAAAACTCCCAAGATCTTGTTGTTTGGAGTTTGTAAATTGTGCTCGGAAACACAGAGACAACTTCCTTCATCTTAGCAAGCCTTTCTCTTTCTCGGTCGGTGAGCTTTGCAGCGAATCCGTTGAAGCTTCTTTTGTAGCTTCTTACCAATAGATTCGAAGCAGAGCTACTATCGGTAACCCTTTCGAGAATACCAATGTGATGAGACAATGGCGAGAACACGTCATCCTTAGGAAGTGATCCCAAGTACACAATATATGTCTTTCTATCGCCATGATCGACGGCTTCACACGGTAAGCTCACGACGAGTATGAAAATAATGGACAAAGCATAAGAAACCAGGAGATCTCCGCGCTTTGCCATTGTTTTGTTTTGATGCTGAAGATCGTAACCACTGGCCAGTCTTTTATATTTGGATGAAGGACAACAAGAATCTTATTCTCTGATATCCAGACGATTTTATCCCTTGACCACAATTTCCATGGCATGAAATTTAATTTCTTTCCATGCAGGATGAACAATTCCAAATGTTTAAATTTGGAATAAGATCCTATCCAATTTTGATTTGTCAACTAACTATGACCAAGAAGAAAATCAGATTCAACCAATTCTTCGAAATCATTTTCATTTTATTCTTTTTTTTCAAAAGCCACAAATCAATGAATAAATATTCCATTTTAATTAGAATCACATATGAACAAACTTATCTGAATTGGAGCTGTACGAATTCACGCTCATCCAAATCATAAGGTAGGCTGTCAACATGATCTGTGTAATTTGTTATGATATTATTTCCTTATATCCGAAATTGCATCGTTCCGGCAAAAATGGTCAGATTGATTTAAACATATGTACTCTCCCTATATATGCATACAAGTTCAAATTTCTCGCCCCAACATTCCCCGCTTCTATACATGCAATTATTTTTTCACTAGCAACCTTAAACATTGAAATTTAATCAAAGGGTTAATCTCAGTTTACTACCCTAAAGTTTCTTGGTTTTCAACATTTAGTACATGAAGTTGTTTTCGTCCCAATTTGATACCTAAAGTCATAATTATGAGACACTTTCATACATCCGTTGAGTTTTCCGTCAAAACCTCCGTTAGCTGATGACGTGGCACCCGCGTGGACAGTGTTTGGGACGCCACGTGTCATTATGGGCCCATGTAAATATTAAAAATTGAAAAAAAAAATTAAATTGTTTTCGTCCCAATTTGATTAGGACGCCACGTGTCATTATGGGTCCATGTAAATATTAAAAATTGAAAAAAAAATTAAATTGTTTTCGTCCCAATTTGATTAGGACGCCACATGTCATTATGGGCCCATGTAAATATTATCAGGCCCAAAAACATTTTTTTAAAAAAAAAAAAATTTAGGCTACTCCTCACCCCCACGACCCCTTCCTCCTTCCCTTATCTCCTTTCTCTCCTCTGCACCCACCTCTCCTACCTCACCTTACCCCTCACGTTAATCTCCTACCTCACCTCACCCTTCCCGGCAACCAATTGGGCAAATGCTTACTCGATGGTGCATCCCCAATTTGCTCGAAATTCGGGATCAATTTTCATTGCTTGATCACTAGAAATCGAGGCAACGGCTGTGCAAACGGGATCTCCTCAGCCGAACCTACATACTCCACAATGCCTCTTACAATCCCGAACTCTATAAGACAATGACCCATCTCTGCCGCACCCAAAAACCCTTGCGATGACTCCAAATCCTCCAGCACCCTAATAATATCAAACATATTGGACTTGGTTCTTCCCGCCAAATTGGCGTAAAAACTCGACATCTTCCTTAAGTCACAGAGGTATCGGATGGCAATGTTGGCCATGGCGTCCATCATAGACTTTTTGAAGCTCTGAAACCCAAAGCTCTCGTATATCTATGCCACCCCAACTGTCGACACTGCCCTGCCAAACTCATTGGCTCCTCCTCCAGCTGCTCTCCTCGGCACATCACTATTGGGTTGATTCATGTTTCTGCTACTGTCTGCATCTCCATGGCTCATATTCAAACCCTCACATCACTCAGCTTTTTCTTCAGCTCTCATATTAATTGACCCGTGAGCGCATTCCGGCAAGAACCCACAAATTTCCCCTCCTTTTCCCTCATTTTCTCGGCAGTCAAACAGAAACTTATAAACAGTGTTCTAAAAAACACCCTAGGCGGCCGCCTAGGCAGTGCCTTGGAACCGAGGCGATTTTGTGCAAAACAGCTGGAAAAATCGGGGTGGCTTTAAGCGGCCGCCTAGGCGGCTGGGTGGGTTTTTTTTTTTTTTTTTTTCGTGAAATTTGTTTAAGTCTAAGTTCTAATTATAACTTGAAAATTTGTTAATTTTATAGAATAGGTGTGTTGTGTATCAACTTAAATTCCGATATGCTAAAGATAAGTAGCTTACATTACTAAATTCCCTTATTTTCCTCCTATTTTCCATTTTATGTTGTTTTAAATTGTGAACTTGTTGTACATGTGTCATCCTACAATACTCCTCACTATGGTTAAATGGCATAAATGCTTACTGTGTTTTTAAATTTTGGACTTGTTGGATACTCTTTTTGCATTTGATCATTCTTTTATTATCTTATCCATGGATTTCATACAAGTATAATTTTTTGTAAGTGTCAATATGCACTTATTTGCAAGATATACAAGAAATTTACCTAAATTCGCCTAGGCCTCCTAGGCAGGCCTGCCTAGCCGCCTAGGCGCTAGGCGCTAGCCTGCTGCCTGACTAGTGCCTAGCACTTTTTAGAACCTTGCATATAAAGGGGGAAAGAAAAATCGAGCTGGGCACTTAGAAACCCTAGAAAAAACCCAGAACACAAAACTCAAAGATATTCAAAAATTGAATAGGAGAGGTGTGTGCGGGGAGGGTGGGTGCAGAGGAGAGAAATGAGAGAAGGGAAGGAGGAAGGGGGTTGTGGGTGTAAGGAGCAGCCTAGAAAAAAATTAAAAAAAAAAAACAGTTTTTGGGCCTAATAGCTAGGGTTAGAAGATGAGATAAAAAAAGGAAGTTTTAACGAAAAGCTCACGGTATTGTTCACTTTAACGAAAAACCACATTTTTACACTAAAAAGTCAATCCCGATACTATTCACTTTACCCTTTATTTTGTCCTTATCATTAAAACTCAAAGTTTTCAAGCCCTTTTTTATTAGTTTTCTTATAACTACATTTTTTTTTTTTTAATATTTACATGGGCCCATAATGACACGTGACACCCAGTAATTGTCCACGTGGATGTCACGTCATCAGTTAACGGAGGTTCTGATGGAAAACTTAACGGATGTATAAAAGTGTTTCATAATTATGACTTTAGGTACCAAACTGGGACAAAAAAAAAACTTCATGTACCAAATGTTGAAAACCAAGAAACTTCAGAGAAGTAAACTAAGATTAACCCTTAATCCAAAGACGCATAACCCCTTACCTGCGAAACTTAACCCCCTGCCCTATATCAACGCCATTGCACATGATCCTTAGTTTTGTAAATAAACAAATGCTTTTCTTAATTTGTGCAATCATTTTGCAGTGAATCACCACATTTTTTACATAAGATTTGATATATGAAATTTGGCACAACATATAACTTGATTTATCAATTATTTAAACAAGTTATTATTATAGATTATCATTGATATGCCCATATATTAACCATAAATGACTCGACTGCATAAGGGATGAAATGATATTATCGTAAAATCGAACAGATGCGACGAAAATAATAGAGAGGTCAATGTATGGGGTATGTTTAGACCCAAACTAGACATTGGGCCTAGAGCGCAGCCTAAGCCTGTGTGAAGCCCCTGGAAGGCACTAGACCTTCGAAGCATGGAAAGCTGAAGACGGAAACTCAGCCCATAAATCAAGATATTAAGCAATGTGACAAGATTGGGTGGCAAACCTATGCAACCGGACATGCATAGGGCTTATTACGATAGGTTTTGTAGAGGGCAAAAACACATTTTTAAGGCTAAAACCTTGTAATTTCAAGGAGGTTGAGTGTGAAATCACCACTTGTCTATCATATCAAGCAGGGGGACTTAACTTAGAAGGAATGAGGTTGCTATAAAAGCTACAAAAGAACATGAAGAAAAGGACACTCAACTCATCTCTCAGAAAAACACTTAAAAGCTTTGTTATTTCCTTTACGTTCTATTTGCACCCCCATCCATTCACTTTAGTTATAACTTTGTTGTAGCCTTCCCGCATTATCGTTTTAAATTGTAGTCATTATTGAACTCTTTTCCATCCCAAAGATTACCCATATTCTTTAAATTTGTAGGAGTGCCCAAGAGGCAGGGACTTGAGCCCAACGACGTTTAGAACATGTCTGAACTCATTTGTTTACTTTCTGTTGCATAGTAGAATGATTTTGAAAATTTTTGGTGTTTTTATTCCCTAACTGTAACCACTTAGCTTTAGCATCTGATTTCCTGATTCCTTAGGGATTGAATGAGTTGTTTAGAAGTACTGTTCTAAAAATCCCCACCTAGGGCCTAGGTGCCAGGTTGTTGGCCGCCGCTTCAATTAATCCCTAGGCGTTTGAAAATCGTGAAAACGCGTCTAGACCTGCTTAGGCGCCTACCTAGCACACCTAGATCAGCATAGGCACCCGCCTACGTCATGATTCTCACATATACAGAAAATAGATAACTTTCCTTTTGCAATTTATTTTTTCAATAAAATGAAAGAGAATTGTTGAATACTCAAAGAAACACTTATTATATGTTTGTTCCTCTTGTTTTCAATATGTTTTAATACTATATAATTTATATGCTATTTTATTTGCAATCTATGTGTTCTTTGAAGTATAAATAGACATTTATTTATACGACATATAATAAATCTACTTAAATCCGCCTAGGCGCTAGGCCCCAGTCCATTGACCGACTAACACCTAGTATCTTTTAGAACCTTGTTTAGAAGTACTCTTTTCCTCCTCAGATGTTAAGGGTTAGGGTTGACAACCATTCTTTTAGATTTAGCATCAACCAAGTTATCCTGCAAGTTTCTTAATTTCAAAGTAATGTTCTAAACACTTGTTTGTTCCAAACACTAATCAAATACTTAAATGTACCAGCACAAACTCTGAATTGATCATTAGGATTGCCATCAAATGACAGACCAAAGCCTTTTTAACCGTATCTTGAAACTCAGAGTGTTGAAGCCACATAGCCTCAAACTTAAAAAGTGAACCTTCTTTTAGGGCAAGTTTTATACAAGGTTAAGCAAATAGGGTTGTGATCCGATCCAAAAATAGGGAGGTTATGCAAATTAAAATTAGGAAATAATTTAACCAACTAGGATTAACAAGAGATCTATCAAGTCTTTCAAAGATCACAATATGATTCTTATGACAATTAGACCAAGTAAAAGGGACATCAGAAGCATGCAAAGAAACAAAATTTTCATCTCTAAAAAAATTTGAAAAATCAATCATATAATTTGTTCACACTTTGAGTTCTGCCAATCTTTTCCTCTAAAGAAAATATTGCATTGAAGTCACCAATTAGCATCCAAGTTTGTCAATGGGAGTAAAAAAAGAATTCAAGCCACAATTGTAGTTATTTTAGTGGGTAAGAATAAACAAAAGTATCATACTGTTGTAAACAATGGGATTGTATGCCCACATGCCAATAGTATGTCTATCATAGGCCTAATAGTGTAGTTTTGTAAGCTTTCAATGAAGTTGCTCTATATATAGGGCACTACGAGTGATCAAAACACACAGTAAGAAAAGAAAAGTTGGAATAATATAAGTACCCTTCCATTTCTCTTTCATCTGCAATCATTTTGTGTTATAGTTACGAAACAAAATATGTGTGATATATTGCACCCGTTTCACCCTTGCACTTAGCAAATGTTATTTCTCTAACTTTTGCCTATTTATAACACGTTATCAGCACGACTATCTAACCATTTCTCATTTCCCTTCGCCAAAAGAAAAAAAAATGTTTCCTCCAAGGATTTTAGTATTCTTCTTCTTCATCTGCCTCACCTGCTGGATATACCCTCGCGAAGAACTGCTAGCTCTATGCCTGCTTTTAGTTCTCAACATAACAATTACTTATATCTTTGATTTCTTGTTTGGTGTAGTTCTTGATTACTAACCCAGTATTTATTTATGTTAATTTTACTGTGATTGAAGATGGTGCGGTATCATCGCCCATCTTGAACTGCAGGTTTAATTTTATTGCAATTTTAGGTGGTGTGGTATAATCGCCCACCCTGCCCTACATATTTAATTTTTTCTACTGCTTGAGTGTTGCGGAATAATTGCCCATCTTATGTTATTTTATTTCAATGAGAGGTGATGTACAATCGCCCTCCTCATTAATCATTTAAATCTCGATCCTGAAGTTTCAAGTGCTTATCATTTTGACCTGAAGATCAAAATGAAAAATTTGTAAGAACCAAAAGTTTTAACAATATATTCCTCCAGAATACGTATTATTGCAAGTTCTTACACACCTCATTTTTCTTTCAGAAAAGAAAATGGCGAACTTGGCAAAGCTTGATTTTGTTGCCCAGAATATTACTGAGAAGAACTACCTTACCTGGGTAATGGATGCCAAGATCCATCTGGAGGTAGGAAATCTTGGAGAAACCATAAAGGAGGATAACAGTGCATCCTCTCAAGATTAGGCGAAGGCCATGATCTTTATCCGTTGCCACCTTGATGAAGGACTGAATAACGAGTACCTCACGATTGAAGATCCATTAATTCTCTGGAAGGCACTGAAAAATAGATACAATCACCAGAAAATGGTTATTCTTCCAAGGGCTCGTTATGAGTGGACTCACCTAAGGATCCAGGATTTGAAGACAGTGGCTGAGTACAATTCTGCAATGTTCAAAATTAGCTCCCAGTTGAAGCTCTGTAGAGAAACAATCATTGAAAAAGATATGCTGGTAAAAACTTTCAGCACTTTTTATGCCTTCAACGTGCTCCTGCAGCAGTAGTATAGAGAAAAAGCCTTTACTGAGTACAACCAGCCGATATCTGTACTCCTTGTAGTTGAATAAAACAATAAGCTTCTAATGAAGAATCATCAGTCCCGACCTACTGGATCGGCACCATTACCAGATATGAATGACGTTTGCCTTGATGGGAATACCACATCTTCTCGTGGCAATAATTACAAATGAGGACGTGGCCACAAGCGAGGCTGCTGGAACGGGAAAGGCAAGAACGATAGTGTCCTGTTTCACAACTAGGCTCCAAGGCATAATTCAAGCCCGAGCTTCAAGAATGCAAATCGCCAGAAAAGTAAAGCTCATATGAACACTCCTAGAAATCCTGAAGAAGTTTGCTACAGGTGTGGTGGCAATGGGCACTAGGCGTGTACCTGTTGTTAGTGTTCTAAAAAACACCCTAGGTGGCCGCCTAAGCGCCTTGGAACTGAGGCGATTTTGTGCAAAATGGCTAGAAAAAACGGGGTGGCTCTAGGCGGTGCTAGGCAGTTAAGTGGTTTTTTTTTTTTTTTTTTTTTTTTGTGAAATTTGTTTAAAGTCTAAGTTCTAATTATATCTTGAAATTTTGTTAATTTTATAGAATATGTGTGTTATGTATCAACTTAAATTCCAGGATGCTAAAGATAAGTATCTTACATTACTAAATTTCCTTATTTTCCTCTTATTTTCCATTTTATGTTGTTTTAAATTGTGAACTTGTTGCACATGTGTCATCCTACAATACTCCTCACTATGGTTATATGGCATATATGCTTAATGTTTTTTTTTTTAATTTTGGACTTGTTGGATACTCTTTTTGCATTTTATCATTCTTTTATTATCTTATCAATGAATTTCATACAAGTATAATTTTTTGTAAGTGTCAATATGCACTTATTTACAAGAAATACAAGAAATTTACCTAAATCCTCCTTGGCACTAAGCGCTAGCCCGCTGCCCGACTAGCACCTAGCGTTTTTTAGAACCTTGCTAATGTAAGACAAGCTTTGAATAAATTTAATTGATGACTTCACTTGGGGCACCCATTTGTGACACGCCCCGATCCCGATATTCCCCGAATATCAGGATAGGCACGTGCTGGCCGACATCCGAAGGTGACGAAAGTCATTTATTGAGTGCAAATGTTGAAAACAAGGGGTAGATAAGACTTATAAATATAAATAATAATGACTATGCAATTAAGGAACGTGTTCAGAGTATACAACTAACTAGAACACTAAAGGAAATAATATAAAATTGAATGAAACAAATGATGGATCCTACACTGAGAGAACTTGAAGATGTCGATGCAGAAATGCCTGGACGCCGGGATTGTATGCCTTGATTCTAAGTTTTGAAGAGGGCGCAAAACAAACATGAGTGGACCAAGTTGAACATACATATATTGAAAAACAACTACATAGTATAAAGTCATCCATCATCTATACTATAAAGAGGTGTTCTAAACATGTTATAAATATCATATCGTCATCCATCAGATATTCTATAAGAACACGGGTTATAGGAAAATAGTAATAATTCAAACTTGCCTCAATAAACATGTTATCTCATAAAACATAGTCATCAAATCATGCTTTTCATGTATGCATTTCTACTATCAAAACATGCATTTTTAGAAGGTGTCTACTCACAATACTTAGCTGTCGAAGAGCCACGCAACTAGCGAAGACGGAAACGCCACAATTAATTGCCCCTAAGCACATAAAGGGTACATTTAGTCAAACTCTACTCAAACTATTGAATTTGGAAAAATAGACATCGGAAACGGGTTTAGGATGTCGAAATTAGCCTAGAAGAGATCCCGCACGAAACTCGAAAAGTCAACGTTGACCTTTGACTAGTTAAAGTCAACGGCGACCTTTGACTATTCAAAGTCAACGTTGACCTTTGACTATTCAAAGTCAACGTCAACGGGTTCGGGTCGATCAACGGGTGAGGTCAACCCGAGTCAAAGGTCAACCAGGTTTGGGCTTAGAATAAAGGGTTTAGGTTAGGGGATTAGGCCCTAGGATAATTGGTTAATGGGTTTAGGCTAAAGGCCAAGGGGTTTAGGTTTGAAACTGGGTTGGGATCATAGGCCGCCCCAAAGGCCCCTAAGAAATTAAAATAGGAAATTGGGTTTGGGTTTAGGGCCTTCATAGGTAAGGCCCAAGGCCTTTAATTTAACACACCAAGAATAAAAACAAAAGAAAATAAGGGTTGGGTTAGTTTTCAACGGGTCAAAGGCCCTAATTTTTTTGGCCCAAGGGCCTGGTTCGAAGGGGTTTTGGGGCTTGAAAGCCCGGCCTAAGTTCCAATTGTGGGTCGCTGGACCCATTCGAAAGAGAAGGCCAGAATTTGGCCGGAAATTAGACAAACTTTAAATGCTCATAACTTTGTCAATACTCAACGAAATCGAGTGATTCAAAAATGAAAATCGTATCTCTCGAAGAGACGAAGAGAATGGCACCTCACAAGACATCTAACTGGCTGTGGTTTGGCCAGAAAACGCCTCAAAAGCCTCAAAGGTCGTCGGAAACTGGGTAAGATTCAAATGGATATAACTTCTTCAATACTCAATGAAATTGGGTGAAATAAAAAAGGAAAGTTATAGTACTCAGCGAGACGAAGAGATTGCTACCATGCATGCTGGCCAACTCGCAGTGGTTTGGCTGGAAAGTGCCTCGAAAGGGGCAGTGCTCCTCACCAAAAATAAAACCCTGAGGGTGTGATCGGGGCCCAAAGCAGACAATATCGTGGTATGGTAGAGTCGAGCTTGGGATGTGGTGGGGGCCCGGACCGAGATGTGACAATTTGCATGGTCATGGTGTAGTCAAGTGAGCGGGACATCGTTTTTTGTTTTTTTTTGTTTAAACCTTAGACTAAAATATAATAATTTTTTTATATGCCCAATGAAACTCAACTTCAATCTCATTTTCTGTTCGAAACAAAATCGCGTAATTTTGCATTCTGAAACTTAAGATTCATTCTAGATTCCTGAGATTCTATTGATTTTCTAAAATGAGATAGAATGTGCTTACGTGGAAGGGTAAAAAGATAATTTTGAGTTTCATAGTATAATTCTGTAAAAAAGAAACTTATAAATGCCAGTTATAATAAAATTACCATTTTACCCTTTCACGTCAATACATTCGTCTCTTTTTTAACATTGACAGATTCCCATTTGCATTTCAACTAACTTGTCCTCCTACCCCCATCAACTATAATAAGGAGACTGATAGTTCATAAATTTATAACCAACTAAAACACAATAAATAATCTACAATTTTTTTATGAACTAAGATTATCTCTCATCCTCTTTCCATCTCCTTCCATCCCCTATTCTTACATTTTCTATTTTGTCTTTCTCTTTGTATAAAAAATTAATATAAGATGTTGACGTGGCTTAACTGTGACCGTTCAAATAGAAGGGGATGAAAGGGGAGAGAAAAAAAAAGAAGAGAGAGAATCCTACTCCTTTTTTTATTTCAAACAAATAATCTGCAATTAATATTGTCTTTAATTTACATAGAAGCAATGTTCTAAAACACGGTCTAGGCAGCCACCTAGGTGCTAGGCGGCGGTGCTCAGCCACGATTAACCCGAAATCATTTATTAAATCAGCAAGGACATTAAGCAGTGTAAGGCGGCCGCCTAGGTGAGCTCGGCGGACCTTGGGCGGTTTGGGAAAAAACTTCTATCATGAGACTCACAACCTTCTCTCGCTGTCTGCCTCTCTATTTTCTAAAAGAGAAGTCGAATATGGTGAGAGAGAGAGAGAAAGAGAGAGGTAGATGAGATTTTTGCAATCGCAAGGATGGGTGATGGTCGTCTGCCTCTCTATTTGCTAGAAGAGAAGTCGAATATGGTGAGAAAGAGAGGTAAAAGAGATTTGTGCAATTGCAAGGATGGGTGATAGTGACGGATTGTTGAAGGTAAGTCTACAATTGCAGAAATAGGTGAGGAGGCAGGTTGTAGAAGATAATTTGTAATTGCAGAAAGGTGCGACTGCTTTAGGGTTTTAAGCACTTAGTAACTTTAGCTAGCATTTGTTGCAGAGCCAACCTTTTATTTTATTGAGAAGCCCAACAATATGGGCTTACAAAATGATACAACTTTGGAACTTTACATGTATACCTATATATATTCTTTTTTTTTTTTTTTTTAAATAACATAGTATCAATGTTTATTTATATATATATTATGTGGTAAACTTAATTAATTTATATGATGTTTTACTTAAATATATCTAGTCCGCCTTGGCTCCGCCTAGCCGCCTAGACGCTAGGCCCCAGCTCGCCATCCGACTAGCGTGTAACGGTTTTTAGAACCTTGCTTGTTGTACCCCAAAACATCTGATGGATGTGTATCAAGCCTTCCTCAAAGAGAAGGGTGTTGAGGCCAATTTTCTCAACCAGGCTAAACCAATAGATATACCTGATCCAGTGTTCGATTGATCAAGACAATTGAACACAACCCATCTGGATGTTTCGAACTTCATTATTGAAAGAGGGAATCCGACTGAATCATTTATGTTTGATGTACTCTTGTTATTTGTACTTGTAGTACAATGCTCGCATTTTCAATTCAATAAAAGTGGTATTCCAGTATGAATAAACTGTTTTTAACTATAATTTCATTACTCTTAGAACATGGATAAGAATTATGGTTATTCTCAAAACAAGAGTAATGGCAGAGATATTTGTCTTACAGATAGTGCAACCACGCATACAATACTTCAAGATCGAAAGTATTTCTCAAGCTTGATACTTACAAAAGTAAAGGTAACAACAATATCAGGGCAATCAAATGTAATTAAAGGCTCAGGAAAAGCCCAAATCATGTTTCCAAATGGAACAATAGTGTCCATACAAAATACGTTGTATGCTACTTGATTTACTCAAAATTTGTTTCGTTTTAAAGATATACGTCTAAATGGATACCACATTGAAACGAAAAGTGCAGAAAATGTGGAATATCTATGCATTACCTCCAATTATACCCAGAAGCATATATTGGAGAAGTTGCGTGGTTTATTGAGTGGATTGTATTATACATACATAAATACAATTGAAGCACATACTGTAATGAACCAGAAGTTCATTGATTCAAAAGTTTACATGCTTTAGCATGACCATTTGGGTCATCGAGAATCCACCATGATGCGTAGGATCATTACCAACTCTAATGGACATCCATTATTGAGTAGACACATTGCTATTTTAAAAGATAACCCTTGCAAGGCTTGTTCTTAAAGGAAGTTGGTAACTAAATCATCACAACTAAAGGTTGATGTTGAATCCTCTTCATTTTTGCAAAGAATTCAAGGGGATATTTGTGGCCCTATTTAACCACCTTGTGGACCATTTCGATTTTTTATGGTTTTGGTTGATGCATCTACGTGATGGTCACATGTTTGCCTATTGTCTACCCGAAATGTAGCTTTTGCGAGATTTCTTGCTCAGATAATTAAGTTACGAGCATAGTTCCTAGATTACCTTGTTAAGTCAATCCGACTTGATAACGCTAGTGAATTTACATCTCAAACCTTTGATGATTACTGCACAACACTGGGCATTGATGTTGAACACCATGTTCCTCATGTTCATACTTAAAATGGTTTAGCAGATGCATTTATAAAGCAGCTTCAATTAATAGCTCACATTTTGCTCATGAAAACAAAATTGCCAGTTTTTGCATGGGGACATGCCATCTTACATGCTGCATCATTGGTTCAATTGAGACCCATAGCCAACCACCAATACTCATTAATACAACTCATGTTTGGGCATCAACAAAATATTTCACATTTACGAGTTTTGGTTGTGCTATTTATATGTTTATTGCATCGCCACAACACATTAAAATAAGACCTCAGCGTAGACTGAGAATTTATATGGGTTTTGATTCATCATCTATCATTAGATATTTGGAACCCTTAACAAATGATATGCTTACAGCTTAGTTTGCGGATTGTCATTTTGATGAGACAGTCTTCCGGTCATTAGGGGGATAAAAGACAATTCCAAATGAACGGCAAGAGCTGACATAGGTTGTATCTACCTTATCTCATTTTGATCCATGAAGTAGTCAATGCGAAAATGAAGTGAAAATGATTGTTCATCTTCAAAGTATTGCTAATCAAATGCCAGATGCATTTATGAATCTTCGAAAGTGACAAAGTCACATATACTAGCTGCAAATGTGCCTGCAAGAATTGATGTCAATGTTGGACAAAATAAAGTGGCAGTGAATGATTCATCCAGTGCAAGCCTGAAGCGTGGTAGACCTTCAGGTTCAAAAGATTCAACCCCTTGAAAGAGAAAGATAAGGGCACAGCTCAATCCAAATGAAATCATTTAGGAAAAGAAAATGAATGACAAATCCACAATTGATGATTCTGAACTTTCTAAAAAAGAAAATGTCCTTGATGAGACACATGTCCTTGAAAAGACAGAGGTACATGAAAGCAAAGAAATCTTCAAAAATTATGCATGTACTAACGAATTATGAGATCAAAATGAAATAATCATTGACGACCTGTTCACTTTCCCAATAGCCACTGAAATATATCAAGTGATGATATTGAGCCCCTCTATGTTGATGAATGCAAACAAATACATAATTGGCCTAAGTGGAAGGATAAAATTCAGGTAGAATTAAATTCCTTGGAAATGCGAAGTGTTTTTGGATCGGTAGTCCAAACCCCACCTGGTGTAAGCCCCATGGGTTACAAATGGGTATTCACAAGGAAACGCAACGAGATTGCAAGATATATAAAGCACGACTCATTGCACAGGTTTTTCACAAAGACCTGGAATTGATTATGAAGAGACATATTTTCCTATAATGGACGCAATTACTTTCTGTTACTTAATAAGTTTGGTGGTTTCAAAAAAACTTGACATGCAACTTATGGATGTCATCACTGCTTCTCTATATGGAGAATTAGATACTAACATATATATGAAAGTCCCAGAAGGACTTTAAGTTGCCTAAAAAGACTAACAAACCATGAGATATGTTCTCAATTAAATTAAGACGATCATTATATGGGCTGAAACAATCTGGACGAATGTGGTATAATCATCTTAGTGAGTATTTGATCAAAGAAAGATATACCAACGATGTCATATGCCCTTGTATGTTCATTAAGAAATCAAATAATGGATTTGCTATAGTGGCAGTATATGTCGAAGATATGAACCTAGTTGGAACTCTTGAAGAGCTCAATAAAACTGTTGAATATCTGAAAAGTGAATTTGAAATGAAAGACCTCGGGAAAACAAAATATTGTCTCGGCCTGCAGATCGAGTATTGTGCTAATGGAATTTTGGTCCATCAATCAGCTTACATTGAAAAAATACTAAAGTGATCTGGCATGGACAAGGCTTATCCACTTAGCACCCCAATGGTCATTCGTTCTTTGAACATTAAGAAAGATCTATTTTGTCCAAAAGTAGATGATGAAATCGTCTTTGGCCCAAAAGTACCATATTTGAGTGCAATAGGTGCTTTATTGTATTTAGCACAATGTACTAGACCAGATATAGCTTTTTCAGTCAACTTGTTAGTAAGGTATAGCTTTGCTCCAAAAATTCGTCATTGGAAGGGAGTCAAAGATGTATTACGATACCTTCGTGGGACAACAGACATGGGTCTCAAATTCACAAATGACCAGATCCTTGTTGGATATAAATATGCTGGTTTTATCTCTGATCTGCACAAAGCCCGCTCACAAACTGGACATGTGTCCACTAATGGAGATACAACAATTTCATGGCGCTCAACAAGGCAAACATTAGTTGCTACATCTTCCAATCACTCGGAAATACTTGCTTTACATGAAGCAAGTCGTGAATATTCTTAGTTAAGATCAATGATCCATCACATCCGGAATTCATGTAGTCTACCTTTAAAGACAGACACTCTAACTGTCATCCATGAAGATAATGTAGTCTGTGTTGCCCAAATGAAGGAATGATTCATCAAGGGATTCATCAAGGGCGATAAGACTAAACATATCTATCCAAGGTTTTTCAATGCACATGAGCTTCAAAAGGCTATAGTTATTGAAGTCAAACAGATTTGTTCCAATGAAAATTTGGCATATTTGTTCACCAAAGTGCACGTTTCAAGCTAATGCAGGGAATCGGATTACGTCGGCTTACCAATCAACTAAAATTTAAAGAATGCGGAATCAAGGGGAGATACAATTCAATGGGAACATCCATGATACATGCATGTTATACTCTTTTTCCTTCGATTAGGATTTTTCCCACTGGGTTTTTCCTATCAAGGTTTTAACGAGGCAACATAAGCATGTTTAACACTCTATCAACAGTTCGGGTAAAGTTGTACTCTTTTTCCTTCACTATAGGTTTTACCCAATGGGTTTTTCCAAGCAATGTTTTAACGAGGCAATTGATGTTGATATGTGGGCATCCAAGGGGGAATGTTGTAAATAATGGGATTGTATGCCCACATGCCAATAGTATCTCTATCATATGCCTAATATTGTAGTTTTGTAAGCTTTCAATGAAGTTGCTCTATATATAGAGCACTGTGAGTGATCAAAATACACAGCAAGAAAAGAAAAGTTGGAATAATTTAAGTACCCTTCCATTTCTCTTTCATTTGTAATAATTTTGTGTTATAGTTACGAAACAAAACAACGTGATATATTGCACCCGCTTCGTCCTTGTACTTAGCAAAAGTTATTTCTCTAACTTTTGCCTATTTATAACACATACCACTCTACATCCTACTTTAAGTCTTTTAAGGTACAATGAATGAATCTACATTGAAAAGCAAAAACATTAACTAAAATAACATAAGAGTTCCAAAGTAGGCAAAGGCCTCCAGATTGGCCAACATTTAGTGCAACAAAATACTTATAAAAAAACCATTATAAATACCCCTAGGCACCTTTGTAAAGCATGATTTGGGTTATGTTAAACAACACAGATCTACACGAGGGTCTTAGAGGATCTTCACGTACGTACTTTTAGGCCTCCAGTGGTCATGGGACTACCTCAATGTACATCTGTCTGTTTTACTTTCTACATACTATTTGTTAATTTGTGTCTTTTTATGTTCTTTAATTTATTCGATTCAGCTATGAAAAATTGAGAGAAAATGTGTGGATGTAAAACAAAAGTGTGTGAATAGTACCACCCTTAAAAAAGTGCAATTTAAATGATTAAGAAGTGTAAAATATACCTAATTAACTTTTAAAACAGTAATATTAAGAAGACCAAAATTTTAAACATAAATAATGTGTTACCAAAATTTGATCCTTGTATTCTTCTTTTTAAAAATTCGTAAACGGGCGAATTTACTCTCTTAAGACTATCTCTAATGGTTGGGCTAAAAGCTAAATTTTTTAGCCCGGAAACAGCTTTTCTGTTCCAACCATTCTGGGCTAAAATTTTAGCACAAAATTATTAAATAATGAAATTAGGCTATTTTTTTCTTAAATTAAATTTAAAATAAATAAATAAATATGTAGACTATCGTAAATTAATTTTATGAACATTTTAATCTAAAAATATTTAAATTATGATAAATATTGAAAAATCACTAAATTTTCCACAAAGCAAGCCTTCAACTTTTACTGATCTTTCAACCCTGAGCTAACTTTCAATTCACGTTCAACTTATTTTGATTTGTGCCAACTGCACCATCTTCGCTAACAGAAACTCATGCCAAACATAAAGCAACATCTTCCTCACAGGTCCAATTACGACCTCTAGTATGCTCTATTGCCATATTGAACAATTTGGAAATGGAAAGAAATGGTAGAAAGATAAATTGGAAGAATTATAGGAGAAAATTGAGTCTTGTGTGGATGTTTGAACAATACATAGGTATTTATAGAATTTTTAGGTGAATTTTGAGTTAAATATTTTTTTTAATTATTTTAGCCGTTGGATTTAAATTTAGGTCGTTAGATCTTTTTTTTTTTTTTTTTTTTTTTTTTTTTTTTTTTACCATTAGATTTGATTATATTTGATCTCAACCATTGGATTCAATGTATTTTAAAATAACATATTCTAAAAAAAATAAATTTGAATCTAGACCGTTGGATCAACCAACGGTCCTTAAACCCCAGCCATTGGATGTCAATTATAGTCGTTGGGATGATGATGTTGGCCGACAACCAGCTGACTGCGGGGCCCACCCCTGTCGGGAAAGCATTGCAGGCCTAGTGCGTGGGGCGCATACGTGTGTGGGCAGGCCGAGAGTGGCCCAAGTTCCAGTGAGTCCACTCGCATGCAGGGGAATTTGGGGGGTATTTGGCCTAGCTTTGGCATTTGGCTTTTAGCCCAAAATTTTGAATTGGGTTGGAGTGGGTTGGGGGGGGGGGGGTGAATAGGGGGAAATTTAGCGTTTAGCTCATTGTTGGAGATGGTCTTAAGTTAGCGTTTAGCTCATTGTTGGAGATGGTGTGAAGTGTTAGCTGCGGAGTTGTAATTTCGACCGTTAGGATGGAACCAACGGCGTCGATGTACGTAAGCGGAAAACTCAGCCGAATTTGACTGAACATGAACCCGCTCGAAGAGAGAGAGACCCAACTGAAAAATCAGGGACTGCCCTTACCCCGCTTGAAGAGCACAAGCTCTCGCTTTCGTATTCGGATTCCAGAATGCTCAAATTTCTCAGGTTCCTACTTCAAATTTAATCCCTCTCGGATTCATACTTTCCGTCTCCACTCTTCTTCCTCAAGAAACGAATCCGCTTCTGGCATTCTACATACATCCTACTGCAGTTCTCAGAACTAAATTCTGGGTTGAGAAAGTTATCAAATCCCAGTAAGTCTCTTTTTTTTTTTTTAATAGTTTGGTTTTTATTTATTAATTTTTATTAAATTCCATTATTCAGTATGGTATACTGGTTCAATTCCATTATTCAATTTATGGGTTGTGAAAAAAACCCTTTTTTTATGTCTTTTTTGCTGTATTTGTAGATTTTTTATTTGTTAATTTATTTTAAACAGATTAAATTTTCGCTCTTTACATGCTTTATTACGCTCTAGTTGTTCAAGTCTGTCGATTGTTTGATGGGTTTTCTCTCAATTCATGAAAAGAAACCATATCTATGAGAAGGCCATGCTGTGTTAAAACTCTAAATTTCCACCCCTTAGGCCTTCATTGCCTTGAATTCATAGCCAGTCTGACTGCTAATCCCAATTGAATTCGATTTCAGCTCAGCGGAAGGCGTTTAAATTGGTGCAACTTTCCACTTCTCTGTTCTCTAATCCTGGGGTTTTGGTTTTTGTTTTCTTTTCCCTTTAGTACTTTGATTTGGGGCTACAATGATGTACCCTGATGCACAACAGCAACACCACCAACAACAGCACCCACAACATCAGCAGGAACATCCTCAACATCAGCAGCAGCATTTGCAACAACATCAGCAGCAGCATCTGCAACAACACCAGCAACAGCATTTGCAACTACACCAGCAACATCAGCAGCAAGGTGGAGAATTTCATAGAGGCCCGCCGCCACCGGCCCTAATGATGCGTCAGCCGTCGGCTTCTTCAACTAATATGCCCCCAGAGTATCACAACCAACCTGGGCTCGCTCCTCCTTATGATGGTTCGTACCAAATTATGCCTTTGTCTTTGCTATTTTGTTCTGGTTCTTTTGGGTTGAAAATTAATGCAAAAAAATAAAAATAAAAGAATTTTAAGTGTAGGGAGGTACCTAAACAAGAATTTGGTTGCAATTTACTTCTTTTTTCTGACTGGGATTTTCAACTTTGGATTTACAGTTTTAAAGCGCCACGGCTTTGAATAAAGAATCTGTAAATTAAACACTTAGAACTGGTTTTGGATCTTGAAGTTCTTTAGATTTGCAATTTAAAAGGGTATGCCAGTGAGGTGGAAGGTGTAAACAATATTTGAAATTAGTGGTTTAATTTTTCTAAGAGGTTTAGTGCAGAATTTAATGAATTTTCCTTTTTTTTTTTTAATTTTTTTATGTATAATGAGTGACAAATGGTTTGTTTGTTGCAGCTCATGCTGACAGTTTTCCTGGAAAAAGGATGAAAAAGCTTACACACAGGAGGGCAGTTGATTATACTAGCACTGTCGTGCGATATATGCAGGTAAAGTTTTCATTATTTTGCATTATACTTTTGTTCATGTTTCTTTGACTTTCCTACAGTCATCATTTCAGCAAGAAGTCATCCTTTGATTTGATGGGTACATGTAATTTGGGTGTGCATTGATTTGTTAATTTTTTTATGTTATTTAAACCCATGTATCTTAAAAGTTATGTCCTGCAATATGGTCTTATCTATGCTTAAGGAAGGGACCAGGGTTTTAACATCTCTTCCGGGCCAGAAAACAGTCCAACAGACATCCCTGCAACAACCCAACCACTCCTACGAAGCACAGATCAGAACAGAAACCACCACACTAAAATTAAAAATAAACTCCCACCCAGAGGTTAAACTCACAAAAGATCACTACGTTATGTCCTTCAGATATTTTTGTTTCATTTTCAGGTGAACATAGCCTTTAAGGATTCTGGTTGTCATTGTCTTGTAAACTTGCAAATTTATATTAGTGATCAAGTATCCTAAAATCATTCATTATTGTGTTCAGATTCGAATGTGGCAGCGCGATGCAAGGGATAGAACGGTATTGCAACCCACACCTGCAGCAGCAATTGATGTCAGTAGTCCTTGTTATTTCTATTTCATTTTTTCTTTGTGTTCAAGAAATTCTTAATTGGAAGCATGATGGTAGTCCAATTGTTGTCTGAACTTGGTTATATGTTCATTTTGCATGAATATTGTGTTTTCAATGTAGATGTTGCCGTCAGTTGCCTACTCAGATAATCCATCCACTAGCTTTGCTGCAAAGTTTGTACACACTTCTTTAAACAAGAATCGTTGTCCGATTAATCGGGTTTTGGTAAGTTTCACTACAATTCAGATTTGGTCAAAAGAAAATCTAAATCCTCTTTCTCTATGTGTTTTTTATGTTTTTCTGTGCATCCTTCATTGAGCATGTTGATGTTTTCTTTTTGAGTTTGGAGTTATGTTGTTTGGAGGGAGATTTGAACTTGGGATCCCTATTTTGGAGGGAGGTGTGACTACCGGCTGGCATATTTCCAAAAACTTTTCAATAATGAATAATCTTATTGTTCAACTATCATTTCTATAGTATTGTTGTTTGATTGACACCTGACATCAATGACATGTAGACGCTGTTGAGAATAACCTCCCTCCTAAGTGGAGGTGCATGGCTTTTGAAATTCCCATGAATTTACTCATGGTAAATGGATGTGGTTGGACATGTATTGACACAATTTGACAGAAAGACATGCATTATTCGCATACTGGGTTCTTGGTATTGTATTGAAATTAATATAGTGGTTATTTAGCTGGTGTATTGACGGATAATTATGGCTGGCTCAAGAGAGTTCCATTAGTGGAACAACTGGGTTAAATTTTGTGTATTTAATGCAAGTCGGTGCATTGGTACAAGGAAGTGGCTACTGATTTCTAGCTGCTTCTCGTAAGCCCTATACAAAGGTGGAGGCCTTGGTCGTTTGAAGTATGACTCAGATGGGAATTATCTGAGTGCATGGGATACAAAAGTGGATTTACTCTTGGGTGTGTTACAGGAGTGGGTTTACTGTTGGGTTACTAGAGAGGATATTTCTCTAGGTTGAGAGAGTGATCCACACGGTTTTAGGGAGGGTGTACAAGGGGTGTATCCTATTGGATATGAGCTCTGGTGTTAAACACTTGAGCGGTTTTACTTTTAAGGTTGTATTCTCACTGGTCGGCGCGTAATAGAAGAGTTTTGAAGGATTATAATGGAGTGGGGGTAGCAGAACTATGGGGTAGAGTAAGACACTGGGCAGCCCTCTGGGCATCAGTTTTGAATGAGTTCAGGGATTATTCTCTTTCTCATATAGTGTGGTATATGTTAGCAGCCGTAAAATGATTTTGGTTGAGGTTATGTTACTTGTAAATAGATCTACTTGAGAGGCCTTAGCTAGTTTTGCTAGATGGTGGATTTCTTATCCACTATTTTGTAATTCATGTTATTATTTTAATAAAGTGTTATCATTTCTTCTCAAAAAAAAAAAAAAAAAAAAACAAAAAACAAAAAAGGGAATTTTTTGTGTCATTTTATTGGTTTTGTTGTTGAGCTATCCTTCTAATTTTCGCTGACCTCATCCTCTCTCTTTTTCTTTTTACAGTGGACTCCTACAGGAAGACGTCTTATTACTGGCTCTCAAAGTGGGGAATTCACTCTTTGGAATGGACAATCATTTAACTTTGAAATGATTCTTCAGGTTAGTAGAAGAATTTTGAGGATTATAAGGGAGTGAGAGTAGAGGAACTATGGGTAGAGTAAGATACTGGGCAGCCCTCTGGGCATCAGTTTCGAATGAGTTTAGGGATTATTGTGATGTATGTGTTAGCAGCCGTAAAATGAATTTGGTACAGCTTTAGTTACTTGTAAAGTAGTCCTACTGGAGAGGTCTTAGCTAGTTGGTGGATTTCTTAGCCACTAGTTGTAATTTCTTCTGTTGTTATAATAACTTTCTATAGTTTCTTCTTGAAAAAAAAAAATTAGACGTCCATTTCTTTTAATTACTGTCCAATGGATATCAGAATGAGAGCTGATTATTTTTTCTTCAATTTCTAGGCTCATGATCAAGCAATCAGGTCTATGGTGTGGAGTCATAATGACAATTGGATGGTCTCTGGTGATGATGGCGGTGCAATAAAGTAATTACAGATATGATTTTTTTAATTTTTAATAAGTTCTATTAAATGAAAAGTTATGATAGTTTAACTTGTTCATACATATGGGTGTATTTGTTAGGTATTGGCAAAACAACATGAATAATGTAAAGGCAAATAAATCTGCTCATAAAGAATCTGTTCGCGACTTAAGGTAAATTCTCCTGTTTGCATAATATTATTCATTCTGCTTCAGACATTTGTTAACTGGGCCGTTGTAACAGCTTCTGCAAGACTGACTTGAAATTCTGTTCCTGCTCCGATGATAATACTGTTAAAGTTTGGGACTTTGCACGGTGCCAAGAAGAGCGCACACTGACTGGTAAAGTGCTTTGACTACACAATGGATATAGCCTGAGCTTGTTGAGCATGGGTTGCTAGTTCAATCCAAGTACTTCTATATGATGTTATTGGTATGTTGTTATCTGTACAATAAAAGAAATGCATACCCTTCATCCAAAGCTCTAAACACATAGACATCCATTTTCTATGTGAAATTGAATTCATCTTAATATTATATTTTCTCTCTTTATTTATTATTTTAAATACGTTTCCCATTCAGATTTGTAAGGGAAAACCTTAGGATCTATATTCCTTTTCAATGTAGCTTTCATAATTGGTAACCCTGGTTGCCTACCAGAAATTTTCTGGTTTTGGCAATGGATTGGAATGTTGTGACAGAAATATACTTTATTTCGAAGTGTTAGATTGTTTCTGGGGATTTCTTGTTTTCTACAACAACAACCACCACCACCAAGCCCTATCCCACTAATTGGTCGGCTATATGAATCTTAGAACGCTATTGCGCTTGGTTTAGCACCAAGTTTTCCGTTAGCTCCAAGTACTCCATATCTTTTCTTAAAGTCTCTTTCAAGCTCTCTTTCCAAATACTCCAATTTCTTGTTTTCTGCATTACGTATTTTGACACCCAGTAAACTGGTGTTTATTGGGACCTGTTTGTTTATTTACATTTTGTTGTATTGAGAAGTGGGAGTTGCTATATATTTAGTTAATTTGGGTTAGTATGACTTGAGATACATCACATCAACCAAGTTAAACATATACTATGGCTGGTTGAAAATCACAAGTTTGTGAAATGAAGAGTCCATTTCCTCAAATTTTTGTTAATGGAGAGGATGTTTACCCATTTCAGCATGTGCTTTGAGTATGCGTATGAGAAAAGCTTCTAAGTGGGATCTCGCATTGCGGGACCCCTAGCTGTTTGAACAGCCAATATAGTTGTTTCCCTCCCTCCTTAAATGTCAGGAAGTATTACCAGGGTGTAAAGTTGGGTTAGCTAGACCATAAGACCAAAAGGGGTTTTAACTAAAATTTAACTTCGAATGGCACAAAATCTTGTTTAAAGAGTGATCCCTAGTCTGTAAGTTTGGGACTGCTTTGATGCTTCATCTAAATGCATAGAGCATGTAGCATTCTCAGTACTCGGGATATGTTGTTGATCTATTGTTGGAATACTTTATTGGGTTCAAAGCAGAAAATCCATGAACAGATTATCTTAGATTCATAACTGCATTAAGTTTCTTTGTTTTTAAAGTTTTTGACGTCATGTTCTTGGGATTTGCATGCTTAAGAAGTGCATGGAGTAACCTTAGAATTTCTCTATGTGGTTTGAACTCAGGCAGGCCATGGTTGGGATGTGAAGAGTGTTGACTGGCACCCTACTAAATCTCTACTAGTTTCAGGTATTTGCAAAAATTCTCTTCCAAGTTGATATCGAGATCTTATTGTAAGTCAATGTTCGATTACTTCAATATGGTTGGGTTACACTGTAGGTGGGAAAGACAGTCTTGTTAAACTTTGGGATGCTAAGTCAGGGCGAGAACTCTGTTCGTTGTAAGTAGAGAGATATTGCAGTTAAACCTGTAAGTTATTTATTATTTAAATTTCTATTAAAATGTTATGCATGTCTTTGCAGTCATGGCCATAAAAATATGGTGCTCTCGGTTAAATGGAACCAAAATGGTAACTGGGTGCTAACTGCTTCGAAGGATCAAATCATCAAGGTTGGTGGCCAATTTTTTTTTTCTTCTGAACTGTCACTTAAATTGATAATGGATCTCTTTGTTCATTGAAAATTTATAGTTTCCTCCTGTGGCTGATGATATTGTTGCACCCCATACTCTCAGGTTTATGACATAAGGGCCATGAAAGAACTTGCATCCTTCCGCGGGCATCGAAAGGATGTGACTGGTCAGTGAAGTTTCTTCTGATACCTTAGTATTTCTCTTATCTTGTCACTAATAGGTGCCACCTTCGATGTTTCCTTAATGCCTTGGTGTTTGGACTTACCTTTTTTGGTTATCCTGATCAATCCATCTTAATATTCTTATCTCTGTGTACATTTTTTTTTTTTGGATAGGAAACACAATGACATTAAAGAGAGAGAAATAGTTTTCACAAAAAATAAAGAGAAAGAATTAGCATAAAACAGTGTAAAAGATGTTCACCAGATCAAAGATCTGGAGAGCTCTAAAACAAAACAAAAAAAATTAGCAAAGAAACAATGGACACTTATTACAGCTGCATTCCTATTTGAAAGCTTGCAAAGAAAGAACTCTCTCGCAAAAATAATCTACCTGCCCACCCGCTCACATTGTCAAATACCCTTCTTTGACTCTCCACTCATAGAATATCTCTGAGCAAACCCTGATAGAATTGCTTAAAAGAGAACCCTCTCCGACAAATACTCCGCCTCACCACCCACTCACATTGTCAAATGTCCTTCTTTTACTCTCCACTCATATTACATGAAAAGCAGCCATCACACGGCGCATCTTCCTAGAACCATAGCCTTCTTCCTCTTGCCATAAAGCTAATGCATCTCCCAAAATAAAGCCTCTCTCATGTTTGATAACCCAACTTAGATGGCCTCACTGAACACCTTTAACCAGAACCATAGTCTCTGCTACATTCATACATTACCCTTGCTTTTATTAAAAGTAATATTGGCCCCATAATGAATAGCTAACCTAATGACAGTTCTTTTCAAATGATTTTGTGTTTTTTCTTTCACAAAAGGATACCTCCATTTCATCCATCAAACTCTTATCATCTATTTTCTCGAAATTTTGCCTTATTGGTCCCAAGTATCCCATTTTGTTCATCCCTGTTGGATTGTTTTTATTATTTCTGGTACTGTTTGGCATTATTGTTGACTCTTATTAAATTTCTCATGGATGAGCGTCATTATGATTATTGTTTGTTGTAACTTGTATTATTAGTATTGCAAAATATTTCTGTTTGGAAAACTTCCTCCCATTTCCCTTGCATCTTTATTATGCACATGCCTCATCAATGGAGGGCCAAAGTTAATGTGCTCAAGATATTAATCAACATTTTATATGTATATATTGTATAATATTTATGGTTGTCATTCTTTGAAATTTTGTCAGCTCTGGCTTGGCATCCGTTTCATGAAGAATATTTTGTTAGTGGGAGTTTTGATGGATCCATTTACCATTGGATTGTTGGGTAAATTCTATTCTCAATCCTAGTACCTCCTATGATCTTCAGTTTCCTTTATGATTTACTCTTAATTAAGTGCACGTATGTATTTTCTAAACCTTTTAATTTTACATACTTGTCTTTGTTGCAACACGTATGTATTTTCTAGAAAGAAATGAATGGTTTAGAAAGTAAGGAAACCCATATTTTAATTCTATTAGAATTATAAGGCAACCCTTTGAACCAAATTAGTCATATAGATATGGAAAGTGTAATCTGTTATCAGGAAGCATATATGGAACTGATCCATCTTGAGGGGAGAAGGGACAGTATCAGTGCTTCTTGGAACTTAAGTATCACAGAAAATGCTGGAAATAAATAAGTGAGGAAAAATAATAGTAAGATATCTTATGAATTAATAATAGTGAAATATAAATTGCTTTATTGCAAAGACGTATTATTGACAAAAAAAAAAAAAGAAAAAAAGAAAAAAAGAAAAAAAAAAGACGTATTACATATTTACAATTTATGTCCTTTTAGATGACTGGAGAAAATGACGATATCTTCAAGTTTTCAGTACGAATTACTATTATTATGTTCATATGGATCTTCATTATAACTTGGAAGTTTCTGAAAGCTAAAATATCCTGATGCACAGGCATGAAACTCCCCAGGTTGAAATTCCCAATGCACATGATCACAGTGTGTGGGATCTTGCATGGCATCCTATCGGTTATCTTCTCTGCAGGTATGTATTACTTGTCTTCATAACATGTTTTCTGTTCTTTTTTTTATTAAGATCTTCCCCCTTTCAAACTTTTATGTTATAGATGTGAATTGTGAAAATTGCCAAAACTGGAATGCTCCCAAAACCAATTCACTTTATCATTAAGTTTACTTGTAAAATGATCTCCTAAGATGGCCTACCTTTGATTTTCCCTTTGTGAATGCAGTTGCCTCAAAAGCTATGTCATTAAAGCATTCAATTTTTGACAGAGCACTTTGTCCTAGGATTTAGTGGCAATTCCAAGATGCTCTGATGATTTTTTCTTTTCTTTTTTCCTTTTCCTGTGTAAATGAATCTCAAGCGAACTAACATATAGGAAACCGGATGAAGAATAGAAACTATGTTGGGTTTGTCCTTAATCACTTTGCTGGCTGTGAGATTGCTGTTGTAAATTTTTATGTGAAAGTGGAGCATAACACATCATAACGTGAGTTTGCTTCTTGACAGTAATGCAATTTCGTACAAAAATTGCTAGAAGTTTAGATCAACGGGAACCACCTATTTTTAAAACCTTGTGATTTGTCAGAGGAGGCATGTCTCTGGAATAAGAACATTCTTTGTGCCCTGAGTTGTTTCCCTTAACTTATGGATTGGATCTTATTTGTTTAATATGAGTTGTGTCTTTGTCTACTACCTTTACCAAAATCCAAATTCTGTAGTGATTGGGCTTCATTTAGATGTGTCTAATGTTCGGCCAAGGATCAATGAGCATATGGATCTTGATGTTTTGGATTTTTTGTTATGGAATAATATTGGTGTACTCTCAACAAGCTAGTGTCACAATTATCTGAAATACTGTTTTGGTTTGGCAGTGGCTTCATTTACTTTTATTGTTCTTCTGCAGTGGTAGCAATGATCACACTACGAAGTTTTGGTGCAGAAATAGGCCAGGAGATACTGGTCGTGATAAATCTAACACCAGCCAAAATCAAGGTAGTACTTTGCCACCCCCAAATCAAAATGGTAAACTATATAGCCCATTATCTTATCAAATAGAAGTCATATTTTCAGCATTTTACGTTTGACTTGTGCAACACCAAGCATGACTCAACATTTCCCTTTAAGGGTATTTATTTAAAAAATAACTAATGTCGTCAGCATTTAGGATATTTTGTTTTCAAGTTTGGGTATGACATGGTCTTAATACTCGATATGCTACGTACAGGGGGTCATATTATAGAGAAAAATGCACATATAAGTGTGTGCGTGGCGCACACAAAAACCCACCCTCCCACACCCTGCATATGAATTTGTACTTTAATTAAGGTAAATGCGTCCTGAATTGATCAGCGCATCATGTTATTTTTATTTTTCTCAGGTTATGGTGAGCAAAACCCTGCTTTTGGTGGTCGCATGACTAGTAATTTTCCAGTACCTGAAGGACCACCAACTCCTGGACCATTTGTTCCTGGGTTGACTCGAAATGAAGGAACTATTCCAGGTGTTGGAGTTGCTATGCCGTTATCACTTGATGCATCAAATCAGGGGGAGCAACAGCAGCCTCATGCACTTTCGATGGCGTTAGGTGCTCCACCTCTCCCGTCTGGTCCACACCCCTCTCTTCTTGCTGTGAATCAGCAGCAACAATATCAGCAAATTCCTCAACAGATGCCACAACACCAACACCAACACCAAGGTCACCCGCAACAAATGCCCCCTATGTCTATGGCACCTCCAAATATGCCACATTTGCAGCCTCCATCCCATTTACCCTTGCTGCCGCATCCTCATTTACATCGACCGCCACCCCAAATGCCACCACTTGGTATGCCATCTTCAGGGCCTGGATCTATGCCTTCATCTGTTCCTACCTCACATTCAATGCCAATGGTATGCCATCTTTTTTCACAGAATTATTTATTACATTTATTCACGTCTTATTTTTATAAATTGGATCCCCCTGGAATATTGTTTTATAAGTTAGATATTCTTACTTCAAGAAATAGTGAAGATTGCATTCGGTTTTAGAACGATCCTTGTTGCCTATGTACTCCTGGAAAATCTCGTAGTTGGTGGTAATTAAAATTAGTTTGGTTCCTTAGGGAATTCAAGGTACAATGAATCAGATGGGTCACCCATTGCCACAAGGTCATTTTATGGGCATGAACCCAATGCACTCGGGATCTCTGCCTACAAGTGGAGGTTTTCCAAATGGTATGCCAAACATGCAGAGCGCAACAAATGCAAGTGGAGCTCAAATGTATCCTCAGGGTGGCACCTTCAATCGGGGTCAGCCTGGGCAAATTCCCATGCATCCGGGGTATAATCCTTATCAGGTAAGACAATAATTTGTACCTTGGTGGTACAGAAATTTTCATAAATCTCAACATTAACTCGGGAAAAGCTAATTTGTCCTTGTCTTGCGTATTGCAGTCTAGGGGTCAATCTGGTATGCCCCAACCTCCACCAGGGCCACCAATGCACGGGCAAACACCTCAGTAGACCATTTTATATCGGCCTTGACTTTAATCCTCCCGATCTCCTCTCTCCTTTCTCCCCACCCTCTCTTCGGGCCAGCTTGTTTACATGTAAATCCTGTCATACGGCTTGGTAGGTTTTTCCTTCGGCATAGAATTTAATCATTGAGATAACTTGGTCGAGCAAACAGAAATGTTGCACTTGGCGTTGTGTGTCTGCAGGTGGTTTTCTAGTCTGCCATCAAATCCCAGGTTAAACCCGGACAGAGTGGAAGCTCCTCCTAAGATATACGTCTTCTGTTCGTTTTTTTGTTTATGTACTGCGGCCTAGAATCGACTCAATCGAGATCGCTTTGCTTGAGCAAACAAGAGATTTTATTTAAATTGTCTTTTAAGGCAATTTTTGGCCTCAAAGTGGCGGCGCTAAGAGAGATTCCGGACACTGTAGAATGTGCCATCCAAATTTTGGCAAGCATTTGCTATGTTGTGACCTTGCTCCAAGTACCCCAATGAACTCCTTTCTGAGTGCTTTTTTGTCCCTCCACCAAAACCTTGATGGTAGTCTTTCTATTTCCTTGCATAGTTTGACCGGCAGTTTTAAGCTTGACATTGCAGAATCGGGTAATGCCGAGGCCACAGCTTTCAGTAGAACCTCTTTACCCGCCGGAGATAAGAAATGTTCCGCCTAGCCATGAACCCTCACCTCCACCATTCCAGACATCGTCAGAACCTTCTCTTCGAAGCACTGTCCGCCTGCAATCCGAGATGATCTTCATCACTTCCATCAATTGCTTCTTAGGTCTTTTTGTGTGCTCTCTCACATAGTCAGACTATTTGCCGAGATTTGAAAGCCATGTAGACAACCATCTTCCCTCCTCCTAATAAGTGCAGATAAACGCTCCGCACATATTAAAAACAAGACTGGAGATACTGGATCACCTTGTCTTAATCCCCGACTTGGTTGAATAAGTCCTGAAGGTTCCCATTGACCAGAATGCTATATGTCACAGATGCAACACAGATGGAAAACTAGATTTTTAAACGACATATATCGACTGGTAAGAAATTGAAGTGAATGGATCTTTTGCATTGATGAACACAGAATTATAATCAATTTACACAAAACCACTAGTGAGAGTGGATCCCAGAATTTCAAAATTTTGAAGCATCTTCGGTTGCTCCTCTTCAAACAAGGTTTGAAGTATGTCACATTCCGATATTTCCAGATTATCGAGAGAGGTGAGATTGTTAAGTCTGTTGGGTAGGAACTTGAGATTTGGCAGTCGCTGAAGCTGAAGAGAGGATAAACTGATAGGCAACAGCCAATCCTCTGGGAATGACACCAGTCCTTGACAACCACCAAAGGCGAGGTTGGTGAGACAGGTGAGTCTGTGCAGCCCCCACTCGAATGAAGGCTTGAAGTTTTCACAATCCATGATCGACAATGAAGATAGATTAGTTGGCAATCCACCATCTGGAAATGAGACGAGACTAGGGCAACTTTCTATGCATAGTTCTTGAAGAGACGTGAGGTTGTGCATACGTTTTGGTAGGGACTTGAGGCTTCTACAATCAGAAACTTTAATTGCTTTCAGCATGGAGTTTGGTAGGTCAAATTCCGCGATAGACTCGACAAGTGGACACTCAGTAATTTCCAAATTATTGAGATGAACAAGGTTGTGCAGACCTTCAGGTAAGAACTGGAGGTTGGTGCAGTCATTGATGATGAGCTGTTTAAGGTTCATGACTACGCCGGATGTTACTGCAGGGAGACCAAAAGTACCTCTCGGAAAGGATGTAACAGAAGGACACCCGGAAATCTTAAGAAACTCAAGAGAACTATTATTGTGAATCATGTCCTTTGGAAGGGATTCCAAATTTTTGCAGTTCTGGATTTCAAGTTCTTTGAGTGTGCTGGGAAGGTCACCTTTCGGAAACGACTTCAGAGAAGAACAGCCTTCAATTACCAAGTACTCAAGCGGAAAACACAAGTCAGTGCTGTTCTGAATCTTCCATTCTGGTAGGAGTTGGAGAGCATCACAACCCTTGATCTCAAGGCCTCTAAGCGTGGAAGGAAAACCTGTTTCCGGAAAGCATACAAGTGAAGGACATCTCCAAACTTTAAACTCCTTAAGAGATGAGAGTTGGTGCAAGCATTGTGGCAACTCCTGTAAGAATGGACATCCTGAAATTTCCAAGCGTTGGAGGTGCTTGAGATTTCGCAATCCAATCTCATTAGACAAAGTGACCATCTCGCTGAGATGCACAATCTTCAACTCTTCAAGAGCTGTCAAGTGTTGTAGAAACCCTTCAAGTAGACGTGTTGGCCCGGGAATTTGATGCAAATGCATGTAGGTCAGCGAGGAAAGTCCAACTATACTTCGTAGTATCTCCTCATTGCACTTTTTAAGTTCCAACTCCCTGATCAAAGGGAGCTTGGGCAGCTCTGTTAGTTCTTGACATCCATTTATCTCGAGGACTTGCAGAGACGGAAATATGCTAGGTAATTCCCTTAGGTTGGGACATGTCCATATAAAAAGCTCAAGGAGGTTAGGGAATTCTCCGCGTTGCTCTAAACGATTATCTGTCTTTGAAAGGCTTGGAAGAGCAATCAATTCCTCACACCACTTAATTCTCATTTTTCTCAAGGCTGAGAAGTTCTGAGAGAACTTTTTGAGCTTTGGACAGTTTAGAATTTCAATCTTTTTCAGGCAACAGAAATCTTCCCGTCCTTCAACCCCAGAAGAAGACCACTCCTCCCAGTTTATCATGTAGTCAAATTTTAGGGTCTCCAACGACGGAAATGGAAGGACAGATGAATGGTAATCCCCATAGAACTCGACGCCTATACTTGTTATGCCCTCCATCCCTTCAACAATGAGGTCTTTTAGTGAAGGAAGTTGCCCGAGTGCCGGCAGTCGTGTACACTTCCTGCAGTTGATGAGCTTTAAATATAGAATATTGGAGAACAATGGGGACGCAATCCAACTGGGGAATTTTGTGCCTCCATAGTCTTCAATCGTAACTTTTTTTATATTTTTATGAGGTTGCAGCATCTCGAATACAACCATCTCAGATCTTTCATTTCTTGAACCATCCATACTGTTTCTCCTTTTCAACCTTAACTCATTGGCCTCTTGTTCATAAGCATCCATGGTTTCCTTAAAACTCGGAAATCTCGTAACACTATGACCTCTGATGTTGAGATCGTCTAGGATTCTGTGAACTTGTGGCATGTCAGAAACATCCTCTTCATCTGTATCAGCGAGCGAATCATCAGAACTGTCACTCCATTGGAACACCAAGTGATCAAGTCCTTCCTTGCCCTTCACATTAGCCTCCATTGCATCTACAAAATTCACAACATTCTGCAGTCCTGAAATGATAAGGGATCCCTTAAGTTGCAGCATGTCGCTCAAGTCTTTAATTCCACAGCCATTCTCCCGACCTACCATAAAATTAGACAAGGATTGGAGATTCTTCAGTCTACACATTTGCAGTGGCATCTCTTTTAATCTGCTTCCGTCAATATGAAGATGGCGTAGGCTTGTCAGGTTCCCCATTTCTGCTGGCAACTTAGTGAGAGAGCGACATTCTACTAATAACAATGTTTGTAAATTGCAAAGCATACTCGTAGAATCAGGCAACCTTTTAATTGCAGTGCGAGAGAGGTCCAGATAGCGTAGATGCTTTAAATTGCCTATTGTATCTGGCAGTTCAGTAATACGACAAGCATTGAAAGATAGCACTCGCAGATATCGCAACTTTGGAAGTAGATCACGAGGGACTTTGTTAGCCAAATAGCTAAATCCAGTTCCGTCTGTTGGATCCAAATCATCCAGCGGAAGGAAGGTGCGTAAGCACTCAAGTCTGCTGAAGGAGTCAAACCTTGTAGTGAACTCACGTTGGCGGCGAATATATGAAGAATGGCGAGCCTTCTCATATGCTTTGTATTGATTGCTGTCGTCGACTTTATCCTCCAATCTGAAACAGAACTCTCCAGAAACAAATTGAGCTAGCTCTTTCATGAGGTTGTGCATTACAAATCTTGATCGATTGTGAAGTGATTGTTGAAAGAATGATCTGGATACCAGCTCCTGAAAATACTCCCCACCGACATCTTCCAAAGTTTTATTTCCTTTTGGTTGCTCAAGCAAACCTTCCGCCATCCACAACAGAACAAGTGAATCTTTGTCAAATTCAAATTCCGTAGGGAACAAGGAACAATATGCGAAACACGGCTTCAAATGTGCAGGAAGGTGATGGTAGCTTAATCTTAAAGTCTGAAGGATGTTACTTTCATCATCTGGTAGATCCCATATTTTCCTACTGAACATATCCTTCCATTCATCTTCTTCCCTTCTAGAGTGCAATAGGATTCCGAATCTTTTCACTGCCATGGGCAAACCATCACACCTGCTGACAATCTCCTTACCAATGGCTTCGAGATTAGCATCAATGATTCGATTCTCAAATGCTTGGCTCTTGAACAATAAACAAGAATCTTCAAATGATAAACCTGTCAAATGATAAGCTGGAACCGTACCCATGCTTGATGCAACATCGCTGTTTTGCGTTGTTACAATTATCTTGCTTCCGCTTCTCCCTGCTCTGAAAGGAATCCATGAGAGATCCCAATCATCATTCCTCTCGTTCCAAACATCATCCAAAACAATCAAGAATCTCTTTCCAGCCAATTTTTCTTTCAAACAAACTTGAAGTAGATTCAAGTCATCAAGATCAACATTTTTCATATTGACAGACTCGAGAATTGTTTTCGTCACCCTCACTGCATCAAAATGATCAGACACAAACATCCAAATTTTTAAATCGAAATGCTTGTCCACTCTTTCATCATTGTAAATCAGTTGTGCAAGAGTCGTCTTTCCAATTCCAGCCATGCCAATGACAGGAACTACACCAACCTTTCTACTAGTTGGTTCATCACATAACAAAACTCGAATTATCTCCTCTTTGTCACAGCTCCTGCCGTAAACACATGATTCATCTACCAACGAAGTTGTTGGTGATCTATGTCTAAAGGCTAGAACATTGTCTTTCAACCCCAGAACATTTTTATATTGGGCAATCAATTCCAACCTCTCAATTATCTTTACCAACTTATGTTCGATCCCTCTACTAGATGGACTGAGAGAGGTAGAAATACGGTTCCAATTCCATACCTGTTTAGTGGTGGCCGGAGATTCAGCTGCCATCTTACAAGCCAAGGCTTCGCTAGCGAGATCATCTAGTAAGTCCTCGGCATCATAGAGCGCATCTTTAGTCATGTGCAACCACTTCTTCACAGCAACGTTGTAAAACTGCTTCTCCTCGGCATCATTAAGCAGCGTCGTAACAGTCAGAAGAGTGACCTTCAACTTGTCCAGCAAGTCATCGTACTTCCTCCCGCACAGTAAGCCTACAAACTCATTGGAAGCCAATCTGTCAAACAAAACTTGAAGAAAGGCAGAAAGAAAGGCCTCTCCGATAGCCATTGTTCCTTTCCAGGTAAGAAAAGTGAAGGGAGAAACAAAAAGCACTTCTAGAGGTTGATTTCTAACAGTGAATACTTTTGGCTTATGCTTATGCAACTTCATAAGAAATGCTTCTTTTTTTTTTTAAGCTTCCTGGAAGTTGCGTTTGCAGCTGCCAGGCCAGGCCAAGTCAACACAATACTTCTATGTACTGATGTTTTTTCTAGATGGTCAAGTCTGCCGGCAAAGAGTCAATACAACACAAATTGTTACAGGGTCATTAAATTAAATTCCCAGAGTATCCCTATTTCTTTGATTTCCCCTCTTAACCTTCATCATCCTATCCTAGTGTGATCGTAATCAAATGGACGCAGTCAGATTGTAACATTCTGTGTATAACAATATTTAATGTATAAATGAACAAACTATATCGTAACGAATGAGTTTCTCTTGGCATCCTTTACATTTCTAGTGATTTTCTATCATTTGAATTTCGGAAGTTTACTGTACGGAAGATTTTATGTTTGTAGTCGACCAGTGATATGAAACTTTCCGATGACATTTTGATGGGGAGTTGAGTTCTAATGGATAGAGTCACCCGAAACGCTGCATGGATTGAGTTCTAATGTTTGTAGTTTTTATATTTTTGGGAATTGTTATTGGCACTCCAAAAATCTCATTCTACGCTCCAAACTTTCTATATTTTGAAAGAAAAATCGAATGAGATTTTTAAAGTGCCAATAACATTTCCCATATTTTTATTTTTTTTATTATTTTGGTTAACTGGAATTTATAAACAGGGCAAAGATGCCAAAGACAACGAAAGCCCACAACAAGGCAAACAAGCAAATAACAAAGCTGGAAGTGTAAGGGGAAGAAAGCCGGGCACTACCAGGAAACAACTAGCGTCACCCCTTGCACAAACAAAGAAAATTAATGTGGGCAAGGCAGTCCATCTTTATTAAGTACATGAACAAGTGAAGATGGGTGTCTGTCAACCCAAGTAAAGTCACACAACTCCACACAACTGCATTAAAGGAATTGCCAACTTTCTTACACCTTGTTAAGATGGGGGTTTGTAGTTTGACTCCATTAAAGCTTCATGTTTTAATTTGACGAGCACAAAGCTGGGGTTTGACATTAGCATTACACGCTGGCAAACCATCGCACCTTATTGTTCTTTGTAAACGAATTACAAAGATTACATATAGAGAATCACAATTTGTTCAAGAAAAAAAATATCAAATTAACCCAGAGAATTAAATTTGGTACAAAAAAAATTCAAATATTAATAATTTCTTTATGATAACGGGAATAAGAACAGTGGTTTTCCAGAACAATAATGAGTTTAAGAAGAAATTTAAAAAAAAAAAAAAAAAAACTAATGAAAAAAGGTTTTAAATTAATCTTTGCAATTAATAAAAAAAATCATCAACTAACTTTATTTAATGATTATTGCCAAAAACAAATTTGAACTATATTATTGCTAACTCATCATCCTTCTCTTAGTATAGATAATATCGATTGTTCAAATAAAAAATCATTTACTAAATTCCGCCCACCTCCCTCATCCTCCTTTCCTCCTTTCCACTCTTTTTTTTTTTTTTTTTTCCCCGTTGTCTTAAGAGTTTGTTTGTTTTTTTTCTTTTTTTCTTTTTTCTTTTTAGAATAAGAGAAAGAATTCAAATTGATTACATTTCCCAATTTTATTTTTGTTGTGGTGTTTCCCAATAGTAGTTAAGATGATGAGAGATTTTTCAATGTACTCGGAATACAAGGTGGTACACCACGTGTCTCTATACAAGTGGTGAGATTCTTGTGTTAAAAAATTAATAACATAAAAAATAAAATTTCCCACCATTTACATAATAACACATGTTGTACCACTTGTGTTACGAGCAGAAGGACAAATTTCTCCAAAATGACACCCAAGCTAAAGAAATTGGATGGAGAGCTACATTTAATTATTGTAGGTATGTAAAAAATGTGAGGGAATTTTAATTTGGTAATTGAAAACAACTTTTTAAATATAATTACTGAAGACATAATCGGTAAGATCCCACATCGACCAACGGTGAGGGGGTGATATGCCTTATATGTATATACTCCCCTCCATATAGCACGAGGCTTTTTGAGAACTCACTGGCTTCGGATCACATAGAAACTTCAAAGTTAAGTGAGTTTGAGCGAGAATAGTCCTAGGATGGGTGACACCCTTGGGTAGTTCCCGTGCTGAAACCCAAAAACAAAACCGTGAAGGAATGGTAAGTCGTGAGCGGACAATATCGTACTACGGCGGAGTTGAGCTGGGATGTGACAATTTGGTATCAGAGTCACTCTGCCGTTCGGTGCGGATGCGCTAGCGAGGACGCTGGGTTCCCCTTAAGTGGGGTGGATTGTAAGATCCCACATCAACCAACGGAGAGGGGGGTGATGTGTCTTATATGTACATACTCCCCTCCCTATAGCACGAGGCCTTTTGGAAACTCACTGGCTCCAGATCCCATAAGAACTCCGAAGTTAAGTGAGTTTGGGCGAGAGCAGTCCTATGATGGGTGACCCCCCCGGGAAGTTCTTGTGCCGAAACCCAAAAACTAAACTGTGAGGGAATGGTAAGCCCAGAGCGGACAATATCGTGCTAGGCGGAGTCGAGCTGGGATGTGACATAATCTTCTCAAAATTTTGATCTAAATGGTTCATCGTTTTAGGCGTAATGGGTGTTTTTACAAGACCAAAAAGGGTCTAAATTTCAAACCTTATGAAACTAAACTAAGAATTAGACACTATTTATAAAACTTAACCAATAAGTAGACACTATTTATGAAACTAGACCAACAAGTAGACATTATTTATGAAACTAGACTAATAAGTAGACACTATTTATGAAACGAAACCCAAGAATTAGGCACCATTTCTAAAACTAAACCGATAGATGGAAACTATTTATGAAATTGGATCAAGAATTAGATGCTATTTATGAAACATGACAAAGAACTAGGCACTATTTATGAAAGTGGATCAATTACTAGACACTATTTATGAAACCAGACCAAGAAAGAGACATTTATGAAATTGTACTAATTATTATACATTATTTATGAAACTGGACCCGATAAATAGACACTATTTATGAAACATGATCAAGAACTAGGCACTATATATGAAATTGGGCCAATAAATAGTGTAGTACCGTTCAATTTCGTAAATAGTGTTCAGTTTCATAAATAGTGTTCAATTTTGTAAATAGTGTTTCAGTTTCATAAATAGCTTAGTTTCATAAATAGTATTCAATTTCATAAACAGTGTCTTTGATGGACACACAAGTCCCACGCGTCTAGTCTTTTTTTTAATAATTTTTTTATATTAAAATTATGCCATTTTCATTAAAAATTAAGTTCTTTTATTAAAATATAAGGGTTTTTCATTAATATTTAATTCTATAAAATCCCAAAATAAAAAACCCTACCAACAATCTAAACACCAATATATATATATGAATTTTCATAATGTATTTGGAAGCGGATTTACGATTTATTGAGCAACAAGCTATCATATTCTTGTTCTTCAAAATATATTCTTCCGTGCATGGAGCTCGACTTGTCTTCTGAACACCTAGGAGTTTGCCTCGTTCTATGTGCACGAAGGCCGCCTTGTCTTGTATGCCTCAGTATCCCTCTCTTCCTCTTTTTACTTGCAATCCTTTTGTGTTAGAATTACAAACTAAACAGTGTGATAAATTGCACCCGCTTCACTCCTGTCCTGGGCAAAAGTTATGACACACCCTGACCGAGATCAGGGCATGCTGGTTACGTCACTTCCACGTGACGGCCAGCATGCCCTGATCTCGGTTGGTATCAGAGCCTAACCCTAGTCGTGGTGTGCCGACGAGGACGTCAGGCCCCTAAGGGGGGTGGATTGTGACATCCCACATTGCCCAGGGGAGTGATCCTTATATGTATATTCTCATCCCTACCTAGCACGAGGCTTTTTGGGAGCTCACTGGCTTCGGGTTCCGTAGGAACTCCGAAGTTAAGCGAGAAGGGGGTTAGAGCATTCTCATGATGGGTGACCCACTGGGAAGTTGCTCGTGAGTTCCCAAAAACAAAACCGTGAGGGAATGGTAAGCCCAAAGCGGACAATATCGTGCTACGGTGGTGGAGCGGGGCCGGGAAGTGATCCGCCCCGGGGCGGGATGTGACAAGTTACCTCTCCAACGTTTGTCTATTTATAACAAAAAGGCTTCTTCTTTTTTTTTGGGTCAAAACCAAAAGGCTTTTTGGGTCTTTGAAAATGGCAAATCCTAAAATTTATCCACACATTTGGAACCAAAAAGCAAGGATTGTTGTGGCTTATTTTAATCTAACAGGGGAGAAAGGGGCACAACAGAGAAAGTAGAGAGAAATGTGTTTGTAGAGTTGTGTAGATAATGTTATTTCCCTACACAGTGCCTTTATTTATAGTAATAAAGGAGGGAATAATCATTCTCCTCTAAGGAATACAAGTCCTGGTAGGAAAAAATAACTAGTATAAAATCTAATCTAGGATTTACACAATCACACTTAAATACAATATTTATAACAGGGACCAAATTTTTCTTTATTTGATCTAGACTTTTTTTTTTTTTTTTAATAAACGATATTATCTGCAATAATGTAGTTCAAGTTCGTTTTTGACAAAAGTGTAGTACTAATTGGCAATTCATCTAGAGTTAAAATTTTCTTCTTTAATTTACTGTGCTTCAAATTTAAATTATTTATCCTTCATTTTAATTTAATTTAAAATATAATATCGATTGTTTTTTATTATTAAATGGATACATATAATAAAATTTTGGGTGCCAATAAAAGGCAAAAAAAAAAAAAAAAAAGAAAAAAAAATTTGAGTAACCACAGCGCAGCACGGAGTCGTAAGTGCCAAGTAAAAATCGAAACCACGTGCGTTCTTATTTTCTGGGAGTAAAAAGTCCGCCAAGTAACCGAACAAACCTCCAAAGCGGGCCCCCAGGAAAACCAAAACCAAACCTCCGCCCGTAGTTCCAGTCCTCATCAAATCATCGCATCCCCCTCCTCTTCGTTTCCTAATTCCCTTCCAATTCGAAATTCAAAAACCCTAATTTATCACTCAATGTCCCCTTAATTCCATGCCCTAATCCTCTTTTTTTTTCTCACTGCGATCCCCAATTCAGTTCCATGGAGGACTACACGTCGTCCTTCTCCGACCACAAGCTCTGCGGCTTCCTCTGCGCCGTTCTCACTGTCACTTCCTCCCCGGACCCCCGCCAAACCCCATCTTTCGGCACCCGCTTCCGAATTTCCCAATCCGACGTCAATTTCACTTCCCAAAACGGCTTCGTCCTTTCCCCCATTGACCCAGTTCCCCGCACCGATGTCTCGGCTGAGGAGCCTAAGCAATGCGAGGTTCCAGTGCGGGAATTGGGAAGGAAGAGGAAGGTCCCGGTGGTGGCGGAGAGGAAGATTGGGATGAGGAGGAGCAGGAGGAGCATAGGGCTGGTGCACGGGAGCATTAGCGTGGTGCACCAGCTCCACGCGTTGGTTGTGAACAAGTGCTTGAGGATCGATGCTCGATTGGTTCGGGTCGAGGCCGGAGACAGTGGAGTGGTCAGGGCTGTGGTGCTGGTCGATGTCTATCTCCCTATTGCAATGCTGGCTGGTTGGCAGTTCCCGAGATCAGGCTCCGTTGCCGGAGCTCTGTTTCGACATTTGAGGTAAATGTGTATATCCATTTGGTTTCGATTAGCTATTTCCCAATTGTTAAACCGAAGAGGGAGAGGGCTGAGAACTGAGAAGGGTAGAAATGAACATTATCGTATCAAGTATCTACATTTTTGTTTCGTAATTTTGTTATCTGCTGGTATAGAATTGGCTTGCATTTCTACAATGTTGGTTCTGGTTCCAACGCTACGCAGCGAATATTTGGACTTTTTATACGCAGCATGATTACACACACATCTTTGTGGATTCATGTGCACCCTCTCATGCTTCTTTCAACAAAACTATCACTTGTAAATAAAAAGCATATACATGTCATCATTCTTTTTTAAAGATTTCCACTTTTGTGTTCTCCGGTTTCTATGTTTTGTCTTTTCTGATATTTAGATGCTGGTACAGAACACTGGCTGGTATGTGTAGAGTTAAAAAATTTCATGTTATGCCTTGTTATGAATCCTGGTTATTCTTGTATGTTGCAGTATTCCCAGGGTACACTTTCATTTTCTTAACTAAGAAAATGGTTGTTGCCGCTTTGAATTTTGTTTTCTTTCTTGTTATTTATCTGTGTGGTTAGATTACACAGGCATCTATCATCCGTCTCACCCTAACAAGTTCAAAAACATCAATTGCAGTTCTGACTGGGGAGAGAGAAGTGCAATGCTCATCAACGGAGATTATCTTGAAAGTACTCTAGGAGCTGACAGAAGCATATGGAATCTTTCAGATTGTCATGTTTTTGGTTGCAAGCTGCATCATGACTTCACTGATTCTTCGAAGAAAAGGCTCTTTGAGCTTCATGAAATTTTTAAGGGCTTACCTAGTATTGCAAAGACAAGAATACCTGTTTCTTCTAGAATACAATCATGTGACGACTCTTTCAGCTCTGGTATTTGGGAGATATCTGATGACATTTTACTTAATATTCTAGCTGCACTAAACCCAACTGACCTTGTTGGGGTGTCTGCTACCTGCCGCCATCTTAGACTGTTAGCCATCTCAATCATGCCATGCATGAAACTTAAACTTTTTCCTCATCAGCAGGCAGCCGTAGAGTGGATGCTACAGCGTGAGAGAAATGCTGGCATCCTGCCACATCCTTTGTACTTGTCTTTCTCAACTGAAGATGGATTTTCTTTCTACATAAATACCATCTCTGGGAAAATAGTCACTGGGGTAGCTCCCACTGTGAATGATTTTCGTGGGGGAATGTTCTGTGATGAGCCTGGATTAGGCAAGACTATAACTGCTCTTTCCCTTATTCTAAAGACACAAGGAACACTGGCAAATCCACCAGACGGGGTATGTGTTAACTGGTGTACACATAATGGAGAGAAAAGAAGTGGTTATTATGAGCTTAATGGTGATTATGTTGCTGACCAGAGAATGCTCATAGAAAAGAGGGACACTGGTCAGAATTCTCAAAATTACATTTGGGATTCCAACTACCAACGATCCAAAAGAGCTAGGCTAGTTCTTCATGATGAGAAAATGACAGGATTTATCAATTCATGTCCTGGACCTACTGGTAAAGGAATGGAAACACCGGCAGCTGCATATTCTGATCCAACAGTGGGTGGGGTTCGATGCACCGGGAGCTTGAGCGGCATCAGTAAAAATCTTTTTCCCACATTTGAAGGTGCATCTAACGAGGCGAGCAAAAGCTCTAGTAAAAAGAGGCCTAGGAAGGTTAAGGCAGATAAGTATGATTATAACGACTCCTGGGTTCAGTGTGATGCTTGCCACAAGTGGCGGAAGCTTCCAGCTAGTATTGCTGATGCTAGTGAAGCATGGTTTTGTAGCATGAATGCTGATCGTTTCTACCAGAGTTGTAGCGTTCCTGAAGAAGCCTGGGATAATTGTCTTCCAATAACACATTTACTGGGATTTTGCACAAAAGGAACCGTTGGAGGAGAGGAACAAAACGTTCGTTTCTTCGTTAGTGTGCTTAAAGAGCATTATCCCTTGATAAATTACATAACAAAGAAATCCCTAATTTGGTTGACTAACCTTTCTCCTGACAAGCTCTCAGCAATGGAGACAAATGGTTTGCGAAGTCCTTTCATAAGCACTTGCACGGCTCCTGGTGAAAATGCTCATGGGTTTCAAAAAATATTTCAAGCATTTGGTCTCAAAAGAAGAGTAGAAAAGGGTGTTAGTAGGTGGTTTTACCCACAAAATCTTGACAATATGAGTTTTGATGTTGCTGCTCTCAGAATTGCTCTTTGTTCACCATTGGATTCAGTCAGGCTGTATCTTTCTAGGGCAACCCTAATTGTTGTTCCATCAAATTTAGTTGATCATTGGAACACTCAAATCCAGAAGCATGTAAGGCCTGGTCAGCTACGAGTTTATGTTTGGAATGATCATAGGAAGCCTAATGCACACAGTCTGGCTTGGGACTATGATGTTGTCATAACCACATTCAACCGCTTAAGTGCAGAGTGGGGTCCTCGGAAGAAAAGTGCGATGATGCAAGTGCATTGGCTTAGAGTCATGCTAGATGAGGGTCACACCCTTGGCTCAAGTCTTAGCTTGACCAACAAAATGCAGATGGCAGTTTCTTTGATGGCTTCAAACCGTTGGATATTGACTGGAACTCCAACTCCTAATACACCCAACAGTCAACTCTCACATCTTCAACCATTGCTCAAGTTCCTTCACGAGGAAGCTTATGGGCAGAATCATAAATCATGGGAAGCTGGGATTCTTAGGCCTTTTGAAGCAAAGATGGAAGAAGGACAATCACGTTTGTTGCATTTACTGCAAAGGTGTATGATTAGTGCAAGAAAGGTAGATTTGCAGGCTATTCCACCCTGTATCAAGAAAGTTACTTATCTTGATTTTACTGAGGAACATGCAAGAAGTTACAACGAATTGGTAGTTACAGTGCAGCGCAATATATTAATGGCTGACTGGAGAGATCCTTCTCATGTGGAGAGTCTTTTGAATCCAAAGCAGTGGAAGTCTAGAAGTACAACTATTGGAAATGTCAGGCTATCGTGCTGCGTAGCTGGGCATATAAAAGTAACAGAAGCTGGTGAAGATATTCAGGAGACAATGGATATTTTAGTTCAGAATGGTCTAGATTCCGTGTCGGAGGAGTATGCTTATATAAAATATTATCTTGTTTACGGTGGCAACTGTGTTAGGTAATCTAGTTGTTGACACCCCCCACAACCACACCATTGGGAGATGAAATATGTCTACTGATTAGAGATCGTGTTTTCATTTTATCAGGTGCAAGGAATGGTGTCGCTTACCTGTCATTACACCATGTAGGCATCTTTTGTGCCTCGACTGTGTTGCTTTGGACAGCAAACGGTGTACATCTCCTGGCTGTGGCAATTTATATGAGATGCAAACTCCCGATGAATTAGCCCGACCAGAAAATCCCAATCCTAAATGGCCTGTTCCCAAAGATCTTATTGAGCTACAACCCTCATATAAACAGGCAAGCATGGCTCTCAAGACAAGTTGAACTATTTTCATTTTTTAGTTTCTTTTGTTTTACTATTTTACTGATGTAGGGCCTTTGGCTTTATGCAGGATAACTGGGATCCTGATTGGCAGTCAACATCTAGCAGTAAAGTTGCCTATATTGTAGAGAAATTGAAAGCATTGCAGGAAGCTAACAGCGAAGTTCATTGCCCTCCAGATGGCAACAATAATTCCTTGCACACTGAAAATTTACTGTCTGAGATAACCGATTCAAAAGGATCAGTGCAAGTCCATGACTTTAAAATGAGTACCAAGACCCATGATACAAACTTGGAAAAAGTGTTGGTATTTTCTCAATTTCTTGAGCATATACATGTCATTGAACAGCAGGTGACTATTAAATACTAATTTATTTCATGAATTTTCGCTGCTATATGATTCTGGCTGTACAAGTAATGGATTTGAACTAAATACTTTTTTGTCAGTTGGCGATTGCTGGTATTAAATATGCTGGGATGTATAGTCCAATGCACGCTAGCAACAAGGTACATATTTTCCCTCTCATATTATATATTCTCTTGTTTGTTGTGTGCTCTTAGTTAATTTGCTTTTCTTTTTGTGTGCAAAATTAATATCCTTTCCTTGTTCAGATGAAGTCATTGGCCATGTTCCAGCATGATCCAAGTTACACAGTTCTTTTGATGGATGGAAGTGCTGCATTGGGTCTCGATTTGAGCTTTGTGACCCATGTATTTTTAATGGAACCAATATGGGACAGGAGGTTATTATTCTCAAATCCCTATTATCATGTTCTCTTCATTTTTCTTTTTTTCTTTTTTTGAATCGATTGTATATATGAAAATAAAAAATAAAAGTCTGACTGCTTTACTCAACTCTGTTTTGGAAAAGAACGTTACTTTCTGTTCTAATGTGGTTTTTCAAAAATCAAAGCCTTTTGTACATAATGGCTTCAATAATTCACAATACAGTAGTCGATAAATTTATATTTCCATATGATATTTAATCTATTCTGTTCATTTAAACGTTATTAGCATGGAGGAGCAAGTTGTTAGTCGTGCTCATCGGATGGGTGCTACTCGTCCAATTCATGTGGAAACTCTAGCAATGCGTGGTACAATTGAAGAGCAAATGCTGGAGTTCTTACAGGTAAACTCATAGCAGTGGTTTCGGTTCATAGTGTTCTAGCGGTCGTTTAGAAGACTTAGCACGTGTTTGATTAATTCTCATATATGATTGTTAGAATATAAAGTGCAACTACAAAATAAATATCGTATCTTTCATCCACATACATGTTTTAGCTGAAATTTATAACTTTGGGGAATATAGGTAAATGTGTGGATAATGTATTTGTGAGGAAACAGTTTCTCTCTCTCTCTCTCTCTCTCTCTCTCTCTCTCTCTCTCTCTCTCTCTCTCTCTCTCTGTGGCTAGTTCTCGTGTAATATGCTTCCTTCATGTTGCTTCAGGATGCTGATGAGTGCAGAAGATTTTTAAAGGAAGAGGCTGGGAAATCTGAGCCTACAGGGGCACGAACTCAGCGTTCATTACACGATTTTGCTGAGAGCAATTATCTGTCCCACCTTAGCTTTGTGCGGACAAATTCTAAGATGTAAAAGGTTGGTGCATGATTTATCTTGATCAGGGTAGTTTTGACTTTAACTTAATTTTTCATTTTCCCAAGGGTGTTAATCTGGATATGGGCTTTTCATCAATCGTACTTGCTCTCTCTTTTCTTAAAGTATGCATTTCATTCCCCCACCAAAAAAATTCCCTCAATAGTCTTTGCGATTCCACTACTTAGTGGGAAAAGGCTTTGTTGTTGTTGTTGTAGTCTTTGCGATTCCTCTTTCACATATGAACTATCAACTGTTACGTGAAATGTCTTTCAATGCAGAATGTTTTGTTTTCCTGGTTTTTATTCTTTTTAATGGTTTGGTTTTCTCATACATTTCATTTTTCACGTGCAGGAATGTGTCCATCTTGTACATGCCATCAATGATATTTTTGACAATTTTAGCATTCGAATTGCGCTACCATTTTTGCTGGCATCGGCTTGCCAACGCTGGTTTCTTTGGAGCAGTACAAAAATTGAACTGACTTACAGATCTAAGGACCAGGTTATGCGGGCACATTAGGAACAACTGGTTTTTTTTTTTTTTTTTTTTTTTTCGCAACAAATGCCGACTTGGCTTGGGAGCATCCTATCATTTTTTATTTCAATTGGAGCATTGTATAACTAATATGTCCGAGAAAAAGTAAATTATTTCTAATAATTAGATTTAAATTTATTTTATCGCCTTAACAAATACTTCATAGGTCGATTACATTTTTACTCTTTCCTGAATCGCATATGGTTTGTCATGCGAAGAAGTGATTCTCTTGTAACCAATTCATTGTTTTAGTGGCGTCACCTGACAAAAAACTGGCGGTGATAAAATGGGGCATATTATAAGAAAAGTGCATCTTTCATATGAACAGAACCCTTTCAGTACATATTTTGGCTGTTGACACCCATTACGCCAGCTGCCGGGACATTTTATTTTATTTTGTTCTATAATTGAAGATGTCATTGACACTCCAAAAATCAAGTTATATGAACAAAAAGATTAAGCGACCGCAATAGTTCAAAGATGAGTCGGCGATCAGAAACTTTCTTCGTTTCAATTCACGGTAACCAGGCACAAGAAAGGAGATTGCCGAAACCTGTTAAACTGTAACTGAATTTTCTGAGCTTTTTATGTAAATAGTTCTCGAGTAAAGGATTTACAAGCAAAGCTATTTCGGAATTTGAATCCAGCAATCAACGTACTTACAAAGAATTTACACAAGCCTGACTAGCCTACTCTGACCGCTTCCCCTCCGGAAAACAAATATCTGCGATGAGTTGACGATACATTTCTCAGGGGAAAAAGAATAAGAAGGATAAGAGCCAAAATTCAAGGGATGAGAAGAAATTACCGCATTTACCTCCTTAAAATGAAAAACTAAAGGGTCAATGCGGTTAAAAACCCTTCTCGCTTGTGTCTTGACTGACATTAGCAGCTCAATGAGCTAACCCTTCTCTCCCCATCGGAATACTGGATTTTTCAACCACCGGCACATTGTACTGCTGATATACTCTACCCCTATTTGCCGCCCACCACTGTTCTGCTTGTTTCTCGCTGAACCGCTTTCGACTGAAAGAATTGAGGCACTTGAAAGTTAGTCATCGTCAATTAAATATGATTGACAGTGTACGTTAAATTATAGTTTGGAACATGCAGGCCTCGTACGCGAAGGACATGACATTTAGGATCCCTTGAAAGTAACGTTACTATTAGGAAAAGTAGAAAAATGAATAAAAGATTAACATTGACATGTGAAATACGTATCAACATTCAGACTTAGATATCAGCACGAATCCGTACTAAAATTTGGACATAATATGTGCAATATGGAAACCCTTTCATTAGTTTCCTGGGCTAGATTAGACAGCTCCTAATTTGTGATATGCAACTAACATGCACGTGATGACACCATTCAATCCACCTTCGAAAACACAAACACATTTATTTTCGATACCTGAGGACCTTTTTTTCAAATTTGGGTGCATGAAGTAATCTGGAAAAAGGGGCATACCTGAAACGAACACGCTTGAGATCTTTGACACCTCCAGGCAAGGAAACAAGGGTAATATATACACCAGGCTCATCTTGCTCAACCCACTCATCCCCTTGTGCTATTTCAGTCTTTGTTCCTCTGTTTTTATGCCTAGCTGTTGCTTCTGAATGTGTCACTTCTGTGTGATTCGAAGTGGCCCGTGGCACATCAGAAATCATCACACTGTCCGATACAACTGAATAAGGTTCATGGAAATTCAATGGACTGCTTGTTTTCTCAACGGCTGTAGTAGAAACTTCATGAGTGGGACTGGAAGAGTCTAACGGACGAGTATCCATGTTTCTTGCCATTCCAATTGGTAACCTTTCAGCCATTTCCTTTAACTAACATAAATGAAACAAGGTACTAATTCAGACTTTTTTATCGAACAGTATTATTTCAGCTACTGTGATGCTTTCTTGCATAATGGGGTTTCGAAATGTCACGACAAAGAACTTAAAATGTTAAAAGTCTATCCTTGGATTAAACAAGTTTGAAACAATCAATGCATAATATGAGATTAGGACTGTAATGTACTTCTGAAAGGGATAAAGTATGCATTTTTTCAGTAGTAGACATGAAACCGACATTAATAATCTAACTTCCATGACCGATCCTGCATTTATATTTCCATATTAGACACGTCACCCTCAAAACTTGAATTTCAGTACAGCAGTCCTAAATAGGATAATCTACCGAGGACCTAAATATACTTAAAAAGTGTAAATTGTTAGTTATATATCTATTAGCTATTTATCATTATTTCCGTATTATTGATGAAGAACTGTAAACTTGATCATATGCACATAGCACCTAAGTAAGGTTGCTGTTTGTTACGAAGTTCCATACATCCTCACTGATACAAAAAACACATTGACTTCATCATAACATTCTTTTCTTTTGCATTTCCCACAGTATGTTAATATCCAGATAAATTACTGCATGCTCTTGAAAAATCAAACTGACCACAACTCTATTTCAAATACTAAACTGTTTAAATTCAGAATGCATACTCACTGTAAACATAAGAATGAAACCTACTTGGGCTGTGAGCGACTTAATTACTTCCTTCGCTGCTTTGCATTTCAGAGTTTCTTCCCCTGCTACTTTCAGAGCCTCCTTCAACTGTTGGGTAGTTTTATCCATCTCAATGTCTTGAAGTTGAGCCTTACGAGTAAGATCTTCAACCTACACCAAAAAAAAAAAAAAAGAATAAAAAGGTAATCACCATGGTAAACTAGAATGAAGGAGATGAAGAAGACATAAGAGAAATATTTCAGCACTGCTCATTGCCCTAAAATTATTGTATACAAAGTACTGACACACAAAGTAGAGAAAATGCCATCGACATCTAGCAGTCCTTGTCCCTCTTAGACACTGAGATATTGCAGAGTTGCATACAGAATCAAATTGTTACTCAAACAGAAAGGCAAGTTATCCTCGGGAAAAAGTAAATTTGCTTTGACCGAAATGCAGGGAAAACTAGATATTGAACAGAAAAGTGAATTTTCATACAGTTATTGACATTCAAAAAAAGACAAGCAACATACCTGAGCTTTTAATTTTAGAACTTCTTCACTCAGATTGACATTTATCCTTTTAGCATCATCCCCAACTTTTGGAAAAGTAAGCCCTGAAAGAGCTGGGGTTGGTGTTGTGGAACGAGGTGGACTAGATCGTCTCGATGTTGGTGATGTTGCTCGAGATGCAATTCTGGATCCAGGAAGCGAAGCAGAGAAAAACTTTTTGGATGATCCAGGGTTGAAAGATTTAGTCCCATTGAGTGCGCGACGCTCAGAAACTCCATTTGCAATGGGAGTAACACAATTGCTGCTGAAATCCATTTTCTTGTTGCTTTTGGCAGATCCATTTTCCATTTCTTTAACATTGTTTTCAATCAGTTCGTTGAATCCCTGATTCATACTTCCCCTTCTACTGATAGCAGACCCAGATGAAGAGTTGGTTTCAGTGGCCTTCCTAAGTCTTGCAAAACAGTTATCACAGACACGATAAGGTTTGTTTGGGTTTGGTGCCATGGAAGCCTTGAGACACTTGTTGCTGCTGCATGAATGGCATAACACAAGTCCACAATTATAACAATTGTGTCTTTTTCTTTTAAAATTAAATGGAAGGCGACAGCCAGAACACATTGATTGATCAATACCAGAGACCCATTTGTGAAGACAGATAGCAGCAGTAAAGTTAGCGCCACAGACAATACTCTTGACTTGTTTGTCTTTTAAAGCTTCAATTAATGTTGGTGAAAATTTGTCTTCTGTATCCCCAAGACCTAATCGACCATTTGCACCCTTTCCCCAAGTGTAAACTTCAGTTCTTGAAGTTAAAACTGCAACATGATTAGCACCACAAGCAATTTCTTCAACAAAACTCTTCATTAGCTTTCCCTCTACACGTCTTGGAAGTTTCCCATCAGCTTTAGGGACCCCTAATTGACCAAAAACAGGGCTTCCCATAGTGTAAACATGGCCCGTAGTTGTAAGTGCAACAGTCATGCTTTGTCCGCAGGCAACTTTACAGAAGTTGGGTTCAACCAAAGCAGCAACACAAGTGGGCACAAGTCTTGCTTCCTTATCACCATGTCCAAGTCGACCTTTATCTCCATCTCCCCATGTAAAAAGCTTTCCAGAAGAGCAATTGCTGGAACTTGATGACCCCACCATAACTTCAATTACTGCTGCAGTGTGCCAAACACCACAAGCTACTCGCACAGTGCGGAGACCTTTAAGGGAATCAACCTCCCTGGGCACCGAAGTGCTCTTTCGATCCCCATGACCTAGAACACCAAATGTGCCATCGCCAAAAGTAAACAATTGCCCAGCAGAGGTCACAACAGCTGTGTGCCATGGTCCACATGAAACCGATGAGACATGAATTCCCTCTAAAGGTCCATTTAGCTTTTTTGGGACCCATTGACTTGATTGAGACCCATGACCAAGGAGTGCAAAATTGGAATTACTGCCACCCCATGTGTACATGTCACCGGAAAGTGTGACAGCACAAGAATGGTATTCCCCACATGCTAATAATTCAATATTCATGTTTTTCAGAGCATCTATGAGTTTTGGATGTGAAACATCAGCATCCACACCATGTCCAAGTCTGCCTCCTAATTCTTCACCCCAAGAAAATACCTCCCCTTGCTTGGTTACAAAAGCAGCATGCCGTCCACCACAAGCTATGCTTTGGACATCAAGCACTACGGCAGATTCCAAGACTTTAGGCACAAAAGAATCCATCTTACAACCAGAAGAACTTCCAACTCTATGTGATCCTCCACCCAGAAAGCAATCACCAACGCCTTCCCCCCAAATGAAAACATCCCCTAAGGCTAAAGCATCACCTTCATCATGACCAGAGCCTTGACTTGATGAGCTAACAGCACTTGATAAACTTACTCTAAATGCATCCACACCTGCACCCCTTGTTCGTCCGTTCATTCCATCTGAGCCTCCCGAAGAGGGGACTGAGCCACAAGAAGCATCTGAAGGGAAGGGAATTTTTGGAGGCAGGGCATACAACATGACATCCGATAAAACCTTCTCTAAACCAATTTTAGGAGGGCTTTCAAATGCAGCATGAAGATGAAACGGTTCCACGCCATCCTGCAGCAGTGACAAGAAGACTATTTACTTCTATATCACAGTTTAGGGACAGCAATAACAAGAGAAACAAAAATAGATCACCTTCTGCGAACTATCACCACTACAAAATGGAGAGCTCAATGGAGAAATTTGTTGGGTGTGTGATCTAGGACTATTTGCCTCAGATGTAACTCCACTTCTTGATTCTGCTCTCCGCTTCTGGTGAAGGCCACGTGATATTAATGCTTTTAGACCAGTAAACCAAACTTCAGCTTCATCTTTATCCTTGCATATCTGGCATAAGCAAGTGACATTAAAAAAGGTAAATGAAATTTATGGAAGAGCACAAGGGGTACGATACATAACTAATATATAGAAAAGTTAAAAGTAAATAAGTAAATGGATTGGATAAAAGAAAAGAAAGTTGAGCATGGAGAACAAAATATCTAAGAATCAGATGCATCAGAAATCAACAACGAAGAAGATGCTTACCAAATCCAAAGACCTATCATTATATATAAGAGAAAATGACTGATATTCCTTTTCAGGCCGAGGATACCTCTGAAAGGTTTGCTGCAATAATATCAAAACAGAATGTTCAGTTACATTCATAACTGAGAAATAAATGACAAAGAGAACTAAACAAGCCAACATTAAAAATCCTTATCAACAGGAAACCAAATATAATCTGGAGGAAATATAGTTCTAGAAAGAACTAAAGATATATCTACAGGAAAACAAATAAGTGATTTATACTATATGTATGTTCTGGTCATCTATAACTAGCATACTATTGAAGTATTCACCATTGAAGAGGTGTAGGAGACCACAACATGAGAAACTTACAGTGCGCTGACCAGGTACAATTCTCGAGACTTGGCTTAGTTTAACATATTTCTCCTCTTTCCCTGAGTACCATATTAGAACAGATTCATCCTGAAAGAAGAAACATGGAATAACATTCAAAATCCAAGAAAAAAATGGAATTGACGGTAATATTTCTTTGCCCAATACATCACTCGAAACTGCGATAAATGACTCATAAAAATCATGTTATTAGATCTCATAAAGCTTAACAAAATTATCATAAAGGAATAATAGTATTTTAAGGCTGTGTAACAGTAGAACTTCAGATGAAGAATTTACTGCAACATCAAGAAGGTTAGAACTAGACATGAGCAAGCACCCAAACCTTATTACTAATGATGATAATCCTATATTCAACTGAAAACAAGCACCACGTAGCAGATGTAGTAGAATGTGAATAGTGAGCAGTATGAAAAATATGTTCCACACTATCTAAACCCTCTGAGTGAACCAGTTGTTCAGGTTTTTTACTTTATTAATCATATCAAAAGCATATATGATGGTTTTCATGGTGTTTGTCTATATGTAGCCTTGGGATCATATTAAAAAGTAAGCCATGGATGCCCTGGAGACCAGTCTTTCTCTGAACCCAGCGAAATTACTTTAAGGAGAGGTACTAGCAAATCTCATAGCCATTTCTTGGTTAGTTCTCATAGGGGTATCCTTCTCGCTACATTCCAGTTAACTGTAACCATTTTTCTTTAAAATGAAATTTTTTTGTGTTGTTTCACCCTATAAGCCCTGCCTAGTTCACTCTTACCAAATTGTTCTGGAATTTGAAAGATAATGCCTAAGGCATACAGAAACTGTAGATATTTCGCTTCACTTACTGTGCCCTGCCTACTTTACTCTACCAAGTAATTTTTTCTCGCTAGACTATCAATCCAGACCCAAGTCACCATCTAGAGGCATAACATGCCAAACATATGATATAACTAGAGATTATTGCTCTATAGTCTATATACAATTCTAAAACATTATAAAGCCATCAAATACTTCACTGCAAATCCCTTTTGACATACCGACGTAACATAAACTTAGTGAAGCAAGAAATAGATAATCAATATAAACAAGCATGAATGCAAGACCAGTCATTCGTAAAAACTCTGATTCACATTTCAAAACTCCAAGAAAGAAAAATAAGCAATTTAGAAAAAAGAAACATGCAAAATAGATAAAAGAATGTATGTTGCTCTTCAAATACAGTTGGACATACATTGGACAGCCTGAAAGGACAAAATTTGGGTTTCCCTCTGCGTCCATACTTGAGCAATTGTGCCCCCTTTTTCAGAGCAGTGATGGCCTGTTTTGGAATAAGCAGAACATGAATTAAAAAAAACTACACATGTTCTCCAAACTGATAACTGTATGGAAAAGAACAATATTAATAGCACTGCAGAACAAGATGAATCAGTGTGGATTAGAAAACAGCGCACAGTTAATTACAAGAACATCCAACTAAATGTATGAATATTACACATATTTAGCACATCTGAGAAGCATTCCCTGCCTTCTGCAAAAGGCATATGTTACCACATCTATCTATGTTACGTCAGAAAATTTATTCTCTTGAGCAAAAACTTATCAAGTCACTTCTAATACAGCATCTGTGTTTCGAGGCATATGACATAGCTATTCGTCCAGTTTAATTTTGTCAAAGCACCAAGCTACACCTCTTAAGTTCATCAAATATTAACGAAGATCTTTATTTGTGGCAAAATGGTTGCGGCAATAAACTATCGTTGTTCTCATTCATTCTTTCTCATTTCTTTCAAGTGCGCACACACACACACACACACACACACAAAAACATGTGTGCATAAGCATAGGAAATAATCAATACAACTGTCTATGTAACACGGCAATGTAGACACGAACAGTGAGTGATCTCCTAAGTGCACACACAACTTCTTACATATTCAATAAGGCAATTCAACAACAAATGCGGCATGAGATTATGTTGCAGAATAACAGTTGCTTCGGTGACTATAAGTATTGTCATATTTAAGTTTCTTTGCATTGCATTTTCTCATCAACACAGCTAAGCTTACAAACTATAAGAGCTTGCAAATTTTAATAACAAATTATTGGAAAAAACTTATCAAAACCACGAAACACTAATGAAATGAATAATTAACGAAAAATAGTCACTAATGACGCTTCTAATTCATTCATCAACTGCAATTTCAACTTCAAATAAAAATAAATAAATTTAATCAAAACAAATAAAAATAAAATAAATTCCAAAGCGAATGAAAGTTCACCAAGTCAATGTCCCTTTCGAGTGGGCCCGCCTTTGCCTGATCCGCAGTCATCCTGTCCATACGCAGCATCAACGATTCAATCCCCCTTTCCCTTCCGAAACCCTAACCTCCACCGCCACCACTGCACCTCCCATTGCCTCCTTCCGCAACTCCAATACTCTCGCCCTCTCCCTCGCCGGAGACTCAATCAGAGCCGTCGATTGAACTTCTCGATGGAGATCACTGATTCGGATTGAAGTTCATTCACTTCTGAATTCGAGGCAGCTCGGAGAAGAGGAACGAATAACAAGAACGGCGGCGGAAAAGCACCAAGTTTGTCCCTAAACGACGAGGCAATGCGGCCAAAAGTGGTGGTGGCAGCGGTAGTGATTTCCAAGATTCTCGGCGTCGTTTACTTCGAGGCACAGTGTTTGTATGGGAGATTAATTCGGGCAGTGCGCCACAAGGAAAGGGACCGAATATGCGGGGAAAATAGTGAGAGAGAGAGAGAGAGAGAGAGAGAATCTGAGTAGTGAAGGTGTCGAAAGTGATTGATTGATCCGGTGGGACTGTGGACACCGGCTTTGGCTGCTTTTTTTTTTTTTTTTTTTTTTGTGAATTTATAATCATATTTTGGTGTTTCTATTTTGTAGCTATGAAGTCAACTACTGACTATTGTGGTCAACAGCCATTCACAAATTGCCACGACTGAATGGGACAGAGGGGAACACTACTTTTTTTTTTCTTTTTTGGTTTTGTTTTTCTTGTTACCTTTTTTATTGCCTTGTGTTTGGACGCTTGGATGGGAAATTTTGTGGATTTAATTTTTTAGAATTTGTGAAATTTTTTGGTTGTTTAATTTAAAAGTATAATGAGATTTAAATAAGAATTTGATAAGAACGTAGAGTTGCTAATATATAAATGAGACAATAGTTTTTAGTTAGCAAATGTGCTACTGGTGATACTGGTGGGTGGTGGTGGTGACAACAGTAGTAAGAGTGGTAACGGTGATCGTAGAGATGGTTGCAACGATCATATAGGTGATGGCGGCCGCTCTCGAACCAATTGATAGGTAAAATTGTCTCATTAAATCTGTTTATATTATGATTAAATAAGTAAATACGCCTTAACCTTCAATAAATGCGAAGTAAATCCCCTCAAGGGATCTAATGGCATAAAAACATAGATAGATTGTTGGTGTTAAAACTCAGTTAGAACCCAACTAGGCTCAACACATGATACGCCCCGGGTGTTGTTTTCGGTCCTAGTGTCACAAGGTGGCTTGGGTGAGAGAATATATAATTTTTTTTCTCCGACAACCCACTTAAATGGATTTCCCTACATGGCTACACATTCAAGTTTACAAACAAAAGTTTTCCATGTTTGCACAATCTCCAATAGCATCACAAATCTAAATGATACTGAAAATGAATGGTTAAGATTGAAAGTAAAAAAAATAAATTTTTTTTCCTCATTTCAACTGTTAGTAGAGAAAATAGAAGAATCTCTCAGGAAGGAACTCTAGAGATCAAGTTTTTTTCTTTCTGCTATTAGTAACTGATTTACGTCATGACATGTAATGTGAAACCCACATATATTAATGTTTGACAATCCATCCACCATCGTTCCTACCCGATACTTCCACAAAAAAAAGGAAAAAAAAACTGATGAAATGCTCATGAAGTGATCAAGTCATTATATTTTGTTCTTGTTCTCTCTTATTGAAGTTGGATTGGTCCTCCATATCCATACTGCTTCTGCCCTTCAATATGTGAGGTCTAAGCTTGTTCACATCTGATAATTGCATTGGTTTAACAAAAAACTTTTCTGCTCCTTCCTCCAAGCATCTGATCAATAATAACTCATCAACCCACATGTCAGATCATGATCATATATATAATTATATACAAATATATATATATATGTGTGTGTGTGTGTGTGTGTGTAATGAATTAAGTGTATACGGAGAAATATTAAAATATTCTCCTAATTACCTGTTGATCCTTGATGGCTCATTCTCTGAGGACATAATAACAACCGGTATGTCTTTAAACACATTAGATCCCTGCAAATCAAATCAATTTTTATTAGTTTTCTGAGGAAAAACTATCACCTTCGATGGATCTGCTAATTGCCTTAGGATTTGGAACAATCAAGAATTATTTGGAATTCAATTTACAAGATTTGAAGATCAATATTTCTCTACACTATAAGATGCACCAAATTTAATCATTCAATCATAGAAAATGAAAGATTCTCCAAAAGTGGGATCTAAATTAGGGTTTTGAATTTGCATGCAGAGCGAGAGGATTCTCCCAAAGGGGGAGCATAGCAAAATTTTCATCTAAAATATTTGGATTTTGATTTTAATTTAAATCATAATGATTCGCTGAAGATTTCGGTCCTGTGTTTTACCTTAACCTTTCTGAGGAGATCATAGCCAGTTATACCTGGCATGCAGTAATCTGTAATGATCAAATTTACATCAACATCTTGGTGATGATTATCTGGAGAAAGAGAGGGAATATCTGCAGCACTTTGATCACCTTGTTCATGCAAACGTAAAAATTCCAAAGCCTTGCTTCCAGAATCAACAGCAGTAACTGCAAAATAATTAATGCAACAAGAGATCAGCCCTAAAGATTTAGCAATCAATTAAACAAAAGTAAATAAACATAATCATATTTTACATAAAATAAATCAAAATCTTATTTGTTTTTAGGTAAAACGATAGTGGTTTAATAAAAATTTAAAGAAAAGTACAAACTTTCTTATTTCTAAGGTACAAACTTAAAAAAAGGGTGCCCTGGTTAAAATCCGAAAGGTTCTCAAACTAAAAAGATTCAAAAGCGAAAAACAAAGCCAGTTTGGCCATTCTAATAACATATCATACTGACGTATCGATAAGCATGCAAAGCAACAAAGTAACGCATCCAAACTTTGAAATCATCGTGCTTATTGATCAAATTATATGTTTACCTTGGTAAGAAGAAGTCTTGAGAAGTCTCTCAATTAACTTTCTGTCAATACGAGGCTCTAATCATCAACAGCAAGAACATGAAACTGTTGAGCCTCTGCAGCTGCCAAACCCATAATTCCAATCTTGTAATCTCAAAAGCAACACAAAAAACACAGAAGGAAGAAGAACGAGATGAATGTTATGGCGATGGTGAAAGGAGAGAAAGGGTGGGTGGGATTTAAATGGGGAAGCCATCGGAGTAAGAGAGAGAAAATCCTCTTGGAAATCTGATAGTTGGAAAGAAAGATCCGACAGATTTCGTCCAGAGTCTCGAGGATCTTATAGGTTGATTTTTGAATTAGTGAACAAGCAAAGAAGGTGGTATTTTTCTTTTCTTTTTTAATATTTGAACTCATACGATACTTAGTTTACGATCTCATGATATTCCTCTTCACTTGTAAGTGAGAAGTTACGTACGATTTTCCTCAAAAACGATTTTAAACCACATTATTAGTAACCCATTGTGAAATTTAACTCATTTCCTCATCCAAGTAATATGTAAATAATATTATTTATTCAAAACATGAAAAGAAAAAATATTTGGAATCGTTCATTTTATTCTCATTTGACCTTTTGAGGAAATTGACCATTTCGGTCCAGTCTACGGTTGTGTTATATACTAAAGTTATAGACATTTTCTCTATGTACAATTACTGTCATGGTGCTGTTGTGTGTTTAGAGAGATTATATTAACACATTCCAAATTACTTCTTTAATACCTTTTTAACTTTTTAATATTTTCTACACACCACTAGCACTTGATAAATAAATATTAAAAAATTAAAAAGGTGTGTAAGAAGTAATTTGGTGTGTGTGAATATAATCTCCCGTGTGTTTATTGTATTACCATTCCTCGAAATACCGAATAAAATTTTTAACAATTGCAAATAAACATGTTAATAATAGACAAAAATGAAGGAAGAAAATCAATCTTTTGTGAATTTACACAGCACAAGTAAGCCAAAAATAATTTAGAAAATTATGAGCTGACACGTGTACTTTTATTCACAATTTATGAGAATGTCAGTTGATGAACCCACATCTGTTATAAGCATAATTCAACCACTAGAAAGACTTAAGTTGCTAACTACAATTTTTCCAAGCTCGGTTGTCCATGATAAAAAGATAAAGCAAGAGAACTAAAGGTAGAATTAATAACTATTTTCTACTTTTAAGCTTTCCTAATTGAAGACATACTTCTTTATTCAAGGAAGCAAAATCACATCACCCGAGGATTAGCTTTTCTTTCACAAATGCTTCCCATCCATGCTTGATTTACTCTTTGGTCTCACTGGAAAGGGATGGTGGCCCTCGACAACGTTGGGGAATTGTCGAAGGCTCTTGGGTTAGGTTCACCAGAATCTACGGAAGAGGTGTAGAGATAAAAATAAAGAAAACGTTTTTTCTTTTCGTGGGTTTTAGTTTAATGCTAATTTTTCTTTGCTACCAATTGAGGGCAAATTTGGGAGTTTAGTGAAAATTTTTATAAGTTGGCAAAACTGACAATGAAAAACAATAGAATTATGGTTTTTTTATTAGCACCTCACATATTGTTGAATACATCCTATATAAATATGTATTATTAAATCACTCATGTATCTTAATATGAACCCTAACTCTAAATTGGTTGTCTAAACCTGAACCCTAAAATCCTAAAACCCCTAATTGACAAAAACCCCCAAATTGATAGAAACCTAAACCCTAAAAATAAAATAAAAAATGTTATGAATTCGTAACCAGACGTACTTCATTATGGATTTTGTAAGAACTACAACATTTTTTTTGTTATCAAAATCGATAACTACTCCAAAACAAATTTTTCGATTTCTCAAAAAAAAAAAAATTTGAATCAATCCATTATAATATAAACAAAATTTTCTCTTAGTGGTAAGCTTGGCAGTTGGCACTACTTTCTTTTATGTTTTGTATAGTAAAAAGAATTGATATCATTATAATCTTCCCATTATAATTTTGAAAAAAAAAAATTCATCCATGTCCTAACATTCTTTTTTGGGTCAAAATTTTGTGAGATTGACTCTAGAGGAGTAACAAAGAGGATACAAATTTTGGATTTGAGCTCTACCAGTGAAATAAACCAACAATTGAATGTCATGCAGTCGATCTCATAATTAGCATTTACATGTTTAGCAAGAGTCTTGAAATTTGGAGGTGTGGTGAGAATGAACAATGAGAGAATGTTGAATGTATGTGAAGAATGTGGGTTGTATGTAGAAAGTTATGAGTTATGACAATCTCAAAGACCATCTTAAGCTAAAATGCTTTTCCCAAGTTAAAAGTATTTGAAATTGGACTAAGGCTATTCAAATGGATTCATGACATGTCACCTTTTGCATGTGGTTCAATATCTTAGTAGATAGGGTATTAGATTTCTACCTATGTATCCTCCGAATTCAAAAGGAAATTGAATAAAGCAAAAACGGAACCAAACTACAAAGATGAAAATGCAAGAAAAAAAAAAGGTGAAATTTTGAATAAACTTGTACATTTGGCCTTTTAATAATCACCTCCTATGAGAAATTAAGACTAAAATATGTATGCTTTTGTTTTTTTTTTAACTTATTACATATGGGGTTTTAATCCCTTATTTGACCTGCACTAGGTAATCCGGAGTACCAAGATACTTGTGCCACACTCGTGAGGTACCAAACCAAAATTTTCTTTGGTTGGTGCCGGTTGATTTAATTTCCTTCGCCACCATCGCTTGGCCCTTCCGCCGTACTCCTAATTAGTGAATTGTATTTGGCTGGTGGTGGAATTTGATGTGCTTTGCCACCATTGCTTGGCCCTTCCTCACTAATTCCGATTAATGAATTGTATTTGGCTGGTGGTGGAATTTGATGTCCGCCACCATTGCTTCGCCCTTCCTCACTAATTCCGATTAATGAATTGTATTTGGCTGGTGGTGGAATTTGATGTTCATTCCCACCATTGCTTGGCCCTTCCTCACTAATTCCAACTAGTGATGTGTATTTGGCTGGTGGTGGAATTTGATGTCCGCCACCATTGCTTGGCCCTTCCTCACTAATTCCAATTAATGATGTGCATTTGGTTGGTGGTGGAATGTGATGTCCGACACCATTGCTTGTGTCACGCCCCGATCCCTATATAAGTCCAAGATCAACACGTGACGTCACCAAATATCCGTATCTCTAACATACCACATCTCCAAGATATGTACAAAACATAATTCAATATTCGAATTGCGTTGTAATTTTCGTATATTTTATGGCTGCATCTAACCTCCTCGTTAGACTGCCTACGTACCATCAACAGGCATCAAGCCATTCGTAGTTCGTCAATTCACTACACTCGAATATTCATCACATAAGTCGTTATATCTCAACAATATACTACAATACATATCATGCAATATTTCAAAGAACAAACGACGAAGCACAATTATATTCTCTAACCATATTGATCAACAAGTCTAATTATAAAGCCAACAATCACAACCAACATCATCCCATAATCTCACCAAACAATAACACGTACAATACACTGAAATGCAGGGCTAGAGTGACACAGTTTGGCCGAAGCCTACATTTCTAGTGCTAAAATCGAATCCAAGGAATCAACAAGTCAAACGATAACTCAACGACATCCATCAACATCAGGTTTCGGACCACTCAACAAAACCAAGACACCAAAGGGATTCAGGACCACTCAACGAAATCCAACCAAGATACGATTTCGGACCATCACTCAACGGAATCGCGGAATATAAGGGATTCCAGACCATCACTCAATGGAATCCAGACGGAGCAGGGAACCAGACCTCTCAATGGAACCCCAGCAGATACCCAATTTCAGACCATCACTCAACGGAACCTAGTGGAAGGCCAAGGGATATAACAATGGCTCGAAGAAACAATAAAAGAACCATGTACTCAATTTAGAAGGGTTTAACAAAACAAAAAGTGAAGTAAGAAATCAATATGTGAAACCAGTGTCGAAGCAACAAACCCCAAGATAATAGGATAACGGTCCACTACTAGCCCTCATATTTCATCACATCAAGCCAATCACACAAATCAAACCACACATTCCACAACAAGTTCAATGCACAAATCAAATCACATAAAATAAACAAGCATATCACAATATAAGGCCATCAGTATGTAAATCGAGGTGCAGGTCAATCAAAGAGACACGTCATCACGATGAGCCCAACAAGCTCCATAAAATCTCAATCGCTCTCTAAAATTGGCAACATGCTAGAAGAACTCATGCTAGTTGACTGAAAAGTCGACCATCGATCAAGGTCGATAGTAAGGTCCACAACCCTAGAAATCTAAACCGAAAAATCCGCTTATTAGATTTCTGATCCGTAACTTCCCAAGGTCCATATTATGCTTCTAGAATAACATACTAAAATCTCACTACGATCTGATGATCGAATCTCTGCCAATCACAAATTCAAGTGGCAATTAACATTTTATTTTATGAACTCACAAATCTAATTTGGGAAGATCTATATGTCAAATTCCTGATCCGTTAGTTCCTATAGTCTTAAAATATTACGCACTATAATGTATCAAAATTTGTTGACGATCCAACGGTCAGATCGTCGATTCATACAATAGTCAAGTGATGTATCGTAATGGAACTACGTTCAATCAATCAAAACACATAATACGGATATCAATTATGAAATTTGGGCATCTAATTGAACTTAAAAAGATATCGTCGGCCCACTGGCCACGCACCACCGCACGTTCCGCAGCGGGTGACGGTTGGCCGCCCTGACTCGCCGAAAAATTCAACTATTTTTAAAAATTACCAAATTTTATAGGCAAGTAGAGTTCAATGAGAGAAACAACTTTCATACCTGGGCCGAAATCCAATTCGGCCAAGAAGTGCTCGGAATCACCTTGGACCCGCAAGAACCCTAGAATTTGGGTGTTCCTCAAATCGTCGAAATCGTAGCTCCGCCGCCCCAAACTTGTTTGAGCTTTGTTCCAGGGCACAAGGGGAAGCTAAAGGTGGTGGTGATTGAGGGTAAACGTTTCAGAAATGGTGGATCAATGGCAAGGTGTCACTACACCCACCGGTGCGGGTTTCACCAAACCGAAGCTAATTTTCATCCATTTTGGGGTGAGAACTGAGGAGGGAGGCCCGGTGTGAAGTTTCCAGGTGATGTCTTGTCATAGTTCGCCGAAATTTGGCCGGGAAACCATCGATTTTCATGGTTCCCGCCGATCGATTTGCATGGGTCCAGGGAAACCCAATTCTCCCCCCCTCCTTTTTTATATTTTTTTTTCCTTCCTTTTTCCCTTTTTTTTCCTTCCTTTTTCCCTGTTTTTTCCTCTCCTTTCCCTCCTTTCTTTATTTCCTCACTGGGCAATCCTCTCTTCTTTCCTTCCCGTCTTGTTTGTCCATCTCTTCCTTTCTTTTTATCTCAGCCACACACGTGGCATAATCTCAGTGCTCCAGAAAATCTGGAGCCTTCTTGATTGAGGTAAAATTACTGAAATATCATTAACTTTAAATGTTAATAACTCCTTCATTATAACTCTGTTTCACGAACAGTTTGCACCTACATGTTCGTGAGAGCAAGATCTATTCGAAAATATAAATTGTGACATTGAATGATCTACAGATTTTAAATAATTAGTTTCGAAACTTCACTCTTCATAACTAGTTTAATTAAAATCTAAATTCAAATACGTTAATATAAATTCCCAAAAAATAAAAATCTCAATAATACAATTACGTAGATTATTACAGTGAACTCCGGGAACGAGTTTTCACAACTAGACCCTTCGTCACTTATTTCGATTAATGAATTGTATTTGGCTGGGGGTGGAATTTGATGTTCTTTGCCACCATTGCTTGACCCTTCCTCACTATTTCCGGTTAGTGAAGTGTATTTGGCTGGTGGTGGAATTTGATGTCCTTTGCCACCATTGCTTGGCCCTTCCTCCCTAATTCCGATTAATGAATTGTATTTGGCTAGGGGTAGAATTTGATGTCCTTCGCCACCATTGCTTGGCCCTTCCGACATAATCCCGATTAGTGAAGTGTATTTGGCTAGTGATGGAATTTGATGTCCTTTGCCACTATTGATTGGCCCTTCCTCACTAATTCATATTAGTGAAGTGTATTTGGCTGGTGGTGGAGTTTCATTTCCTTCGCCACCATTGCTTGGCCCTTCCTCCCTAATCCCAACTAGTGGCATTTTTAGACCACCATCGATTGCTCCCGAATCCTTAATCCCTTGTGACAGTTGGTCGAATGAGCCTTATTTCCCCTCATGATTAGTTCCAACAAATTCAAAGGGACCTAACGATCGGGCATTGATTTCAAGAAAGGTAAAACTCAATAGTAAAAGAAGAATTGGAGCACCAAAACTTTGGAGTGTTGGAACTCTAGCCATTTTACAAGTGATAATGGTAGATCTAACTGAGCTATTGCTTGATAAGCATGCTGGTTGGGATATGCTTATACCATTGTATCAAGAGTCTTTTTATAGTGACCTATGGAAAGCTTAAACAATGAACTTATTTTAAATTACTTGGGATCCTCTTTTTCCACCCTTCCAACTTTGCATTTCTTTCTTCACTTTCATAGAAATAAATCCAATTGTGACTTACAAATAAGTATATAAATTTCTCTAATACATATAAGTAGTGTAGTTAAATCCGTATATTCCCCTAATACCACCAAAAAAATCTCAAACCTCTTGTATCCCCTACCACAAGAAGGAATTGAAAAAAAAAAAGAAAACTAATGAAAAGGGTTTGAAAATTTTGAGTTTTAACGACAAGGACAAAATAAAAAATAAAGTGAATAGTACCAGGATTGACTTTTTAATGTAAAATTGTGATTTTTCGTTAAAATGAACAGTATCGGGAGTTTTTTCGTTAAAGTTCCCTTGAAAAAATGACGGACAATTGTGCCATGTTTTAAAGTTCATAAAATTTTGACTTTCAATGTAAAAAAGGAAGTATATAAAAAAACCATGTGTAAATTAAGGAGTTTGTTTTTCAATAAGAGAGAATTTGGATTGGATTTGGAGGCTCAAATCAAATGCATCATCACTTTTTTAGTTTAGTTTAATTGGGTAGATTTGGAATTAAATGAAATCCAATTAGAAATTAAGGAGTGTTATAGGCTTATTTTATTGAAGAATTATAAAGAAAATGAGGCCATCGACAGGAGAGAAAAGAGAGAATTAGTGAATTATGTGGTGTATATTATCTCACTCCACTGTGACTTTATATATTGTGGAAAGGAAGAGAAAATACTTGCCTTTCAAGTAATACATTACAACTGCTAGTTAGTGCTATGATCTAGACTTCTAGTGGTATTCCTCTTCACTTGTAAGTGAGATTTCCTAGGTTCAATTCTCACTAAAGGAGAATTCGAACCACATTATTGCTAGTCCATTGTGAGGTTTAGCCCACTCCCCCACCCCTTAGTGTAAATAATATCGTTAAAAAAAAAAAGCAATACATTACAACTTGGAAACTATCTAAAAAATATTATAGAATCCCATAAGAATTTAGACAATCACATTCCAAATTAATTTAGCATTACAAAAATGAGCTAATATTCAAGGATTGCTAAAATTTAGGGATTTTTTTATGTTTTCAGAAATAGGGTCGTTGGTTGTTAATGAATCATGTTTTATGGTTTATTTACTAACCCATAATCAAAATGAGATGAATTGAATTAAGGAGTTGTAATAGGGTGGAATCAGAATCAGATTCATGCATAAACAATTTACTAAAATTTCAAGAATCAGTTAATTTGCATGAATTGTAATGAAAATCAGTGTGATCACTAAAACGCCTCTATTCTAGTAATCTATTTTATATGCTAAATTTTTTGGTAAAAGTTTATTTTAACCTTGTGAGGAAAACTTTAATTCTTTTTATTTTTCATTTTTTGGCTAAGAGAACACAATTTATTTTTCATTTTTTGGCTGAGAGAACACAATTGGTGTTGGATTAATGCGAAGGTAATCTTGTAATTTAATAAATAAGTGAGGGCATAATGAGAGGAAAAATCTTCTCCCAATAACTCAAAAATCAATTTCCACCAAATTTTAGAGAATCTAAATCCTCCAAATTTTGAAGTTGTATTCCGAAATTTGGGATTTTAGAAACCCTACCCCTATATAACACATGGGAAGAAATTTATAAACAAAGAAGGTTGAAAAGACAACAATTTGTAACCCCATATGAACCATCTTATCTATTTGCCTTCAAATACCTTCTCAAAATCGACACGGTTGCTGCCATGGCTGATGGAGCCTTGGCTTGCCAAAATGGGTGGAGGTGTAATTTGGATTGAGTTTGGAATCTAGTCATGTCAGTTTAGCATAGGAGGGAATGTCCTTAGAGGTAGAGCTCTCACATGAAATTTATAAAATGTGATTTCTCTAATATCACCCGTTATATGATGGAATTGGGGTTCCATCATAAAACCAATTGACAATATGGGGAGTAATCCAAGACCATATAAGCCACTAGTAAGGATTGTCGCTCACCGATGTGGGACAAATTGTTCCTCACATTTCAACTCCCAAACGCCCCACCTCCCCCTCACACGTGACCAATTTTCAAGCCTATATGTGGACATTAAGTGGGTGATGCGTGAATATGTGTGGCCCTTGGGCTTTCACACGAGAGACAACCTGCTCTGATACCATGATGAAATTGGAGTTCCACCATAAAACCAATTGGTAATATGGGAAGTAGTCCAAGACCATATAAGCCACTAGTAAGGCTTGTCCCTCACCGATGTGGGACAAATTGTTCCTCACATTTCAACTCTCAACATTATAAACTCCCCGAGTTTCCATTACCTTGGTTCCTTCATTATTAACTAGGGTTTGATGTAAGTCAATGGGGAAGCTACTCAGGAACCAGTATGATCCCTGGCCCATACTGCCCTTTTTTTTTTCTTGCTACTATAACAGATGATGTTGCTGCATGTCAGTCTAGTACCCTTAAAATTAAAGGAAAACCAATGAAAATGGCTTGAAAAGTTTTAGTTTTAATAAAATAAAATAAAAAAATAAAAAAAACCATGTTATAAGTTTTGTTTAATGATTAGTACAAGACCTATATTAAAGTAGTTCAACTAAAAATGGCTCAACTATAATAAATTATGATTTGTCGATTTTACCCCTAACTTTTTTAGGTTGATTCCAGATTTTCGTCGTTAATGGAGTTCATCGTTGTTTTGCAAACCTTCTTCTTTTTCTTTGAAACAAAAATATAGATCCCCATGCTATTTAATTTATATTTTGTATTATTTGGTTGAAACGTGATCGTTGTTATTATTCATAAAGTATTCGAGGTACTATTTTTCAATTTTTCTTCGTTAGTGGAGTTCATCGTTAGTTTCTCCAAAAAATAAATTTGAGATCTGCATGTTATTCAATAATAACGACGGGTCACTGTTTCTAGATTGTGAAAATAAATTGTTTCTGGATTTTAAGTAACACTGTTTCTGGAATCTAAGTTATTGTTTTTGGAATCTAAGTCATTGTTTATGGATCCAAATTAAATAGACACATTGTTCCTTAAATGTAAGCTATAAAAGAAATAGTGAAAGTCATTGTATTTTGATTCAAAGCAAAATAAGCATAATGTTTTTTAAATATAATTAACTGATGCATGAAAGAAAAGAAACAATCAAAAGTTAAAATATAGACTGTTTCTGGAATTTAAGTCACTGTTTCTGGATTTTGGTTTTTTTCTTTCAAGATACAGTGTTTGTTTGTGCACAGAAAAAACAAACACTATATCTGAATTTTTTTTTTTTTCCAGAAACAGTGTTATATTTTGGATTCTCCAGAAACTGTTTTATGTTTTGGTTCTTTTTTTTTTTTTTTCTATTTACAGACACGTGATATGTACGTACATCACTAGGACCGTAGGTCCTTATTGGATCTAATTGGAATAAAATACTAACACTATAAATTGTTCGTGGTGCAGATAAGAGGGTGAGGATGAGGATGAGGACGATGGCGAGGAAGACGAGGATAAGGGCATGAAAAAGATAGACAATAGTTTTGAATGATTTTTTATTAAACTTTGAGCCCTTTTGGTTAAATAACATTTTATGATGGTTTTTTTGGTTAAATATTTGTTAGCCCAAGCCCTTTTCATTAAAGCTCCCTAAAATTAAAGTGTCTTCTCAATCCAAATTCTTTTCCGTTCCAGGCAGACGTCATTTTTCTCTTCATCCCTCTTATTACAGCATAGTAGTATTCACTTCCTCTCCTTATTCTTGTTTTCTTTGGCTTTAACTTTATAAAAAAAATAAAAAAGACAAAAGACGAACGACATTATATATACTAAGAGATTGAGGGAGTGGGCTAAACCTCACAAGGAACTAACAATAATGTGATTCAAATTCGTCTTTGACAAGAATCGAACCTAAGACCTCTCACTTACAAGTCAAGAGGAATACCACTAGATTGTAGTACTAATTGGCAACTTTATATATACATTTCTTGCTTATTCTTTACGTCATATTTTGGTTTTTGGGTTTGTGAAATGTTTAGTTCTCTCTATTGAATTTAGGGTCTTTCAATTTTTTTGCAAATTACTTCAATCTCTCATGTTCTGAGTGTCAAACTACCAGTGTATGCTAGAGGTCCTCCTATGCATGACATCCTAGCTCTGCCACTGATATTAATCTGCACTTTTAATACAATATAATATGAGATTATATTTTTTATAACTTCTTTTTACCTTTCACACACACATCTGTCAATTTCCGACCATCGAATCAAATTGATTGAAGAGGATCAAATAACATAAATTAAGAGGGAGTGGGTGGAAGGTAAAAAGAGGTGCATGGATAGCAACACCCTTAACACATCATTAGTGATAGCTTTGGTGGATATTGAGATTATGAAATTTTAGCTAATGAAACAACTGATCAAAACCAAAAGTGGCTGATGAAAATTTGACTGCAGAACAGATGAAAAGGGAAGTTTTGATCAAGGAATTTCATACATGCAGATGCAGGCCTTTATACTAATTCTACTAGAGCCTGATTTTCTGAAATTCTATTGCGAGATCCGGATGTCCGAAATCAAAAGGGAAGAGGTGTAATTTTAAGCTGCGAGGCAGTTGTACGACATTACAACACAAAACATGTATTCTATACCACTAGTTTCTGTTATCTGCAAGATAGGCCAAGCTACAAGCTTCGGTTCTTGATCATCCAGATTGAGACGGCTTTGTCTGCTTCTCGGTTCCTTCTGTTTCAAACTCTTTGTATATGAAACGTTTAGCGATCCACACATAAATGAAAAAATTAACAGTGCTTAGTGCAGTAATTACCCAATAGAAGCAATCGAGGTGGGCACGATTGATATTGTCACTAAGCCATGTTTCGCCATGTTTTGAGCTAATTACTTGCACCACAGTTGTTATACTACTGCTCACAAGTTTCCAGCACCTATAACGCTGAGCTATGCTGCTGCTCCCATGCTTCTCATTTCCTCTGGCATTTGATCGTAAAAGAACTCTTGGATTCCAACCAACGCAAATGCATCAGATAAACCGCATACCATGTACCGTGGAATTAACCACCACACTCTCATTGGCACTATTGTTTTCGGGTTGTCCAAGAGGTTGTGTTCTCTTGCAATGCTAACCCTTTTCGCTTCTACCAAACCTAACACAACCATGGTGATTAGGGACAGAAATAGACCAATGCCGATTCTTTGTAAGATGGTGATGCCAGAGGACTGTCCCGTGAATTTTCGGGCAGTTGGGACAAAAACACGATCATAGATTGGAATGACAACTATAACTGTCAGGCTAACAAAGATTTGAAGTGATGCTTCGGGAAGCATAAAGTTTGAACCAATTGACCGGACCATTGTGCTTCCTTGCTTGGTGAAGGTGGTCTGGAAAAAGGACTGGACTACAGCAAACATTAAGCAACACATCCATTCGGGAATCAGGCGTAGGATGAGCTTTACTTGTTCTACTTGATTTTGTGAACATAATCTCCATGGATTTCTGGTCATGCATGAAGCATCATGGTCGTCAACGATCATTGCCTTGTCCAAGCATCTAAATTTTTCAACGAGTAAGAAAAAGGAAAGCCATAAAAATCTTAGTAGAACTCCAAGAGAAAAAGAACAATAGTACCTGAATTTCACTATATGCAATACAAATTTAAATAGGGGTGTGATATCCACACGCCAATAAAGAAGATCAAATGATAGAAATTAACAAGGGGTATGTGGATAGCACACCCCTTTAAATATTGTATAAAGTTTTGGAAAGGCAACATATAAAACTCCATTTGGATTTTATGACAATGCTGTTTTGTGTTTATAAAATTATACCTAATGGAAAATATATGTCTTTGGATTATGGTGGCATGTTAGACATACCTGAACTGACTGGTATGCGCCAAAGTCCTAGTCTCATGTTGACTCTTCCCATCACTGTGCACAACAACACCAGCGAGTGTTCCATTGACGCGCCACTTCCTCGCTGCCGCCACAAACACCTAAGCCACCGAGGTGAAAGGGCTGCCTAAGGGTCCCTGCCTTCTGTACTTCTTGTAACCGAACAGGAACAGAACCAATGCGACCGCCATCGCCCCTGTCAATGTTCCAAACCCTGCCGCCCACCCAACATAATCCTACACCAAGGGTAAGCATAGTGACAAATTCAATACGTAAATGACTACAAACTCAATCGGACGCCAAAGTTTTTGAATTTTTACAATATCCTAGGAACTATTTTGACACAATTGAACTAACACAACTTTAGGGTCACCATAATTTTACTTAATATTAATCAGCAAAAATGTGCATTGCTAATGGATGAGTTAACGGGACATATTCAAGATGATAATTCTTGATGTGTGCTTTTCGCAGATGATATAGTGTTGATAGATGAAACTTAGCAAGGAGTGAATGTGAAGCTTAACCTTTGGAGAAAAGTGTTGGAATCTAAAGGTTTTCGCCTAAATTGGTCAAAGACAAAGTATACGGAGTACAAGTTCAGTGCGAACGGAGGCCCAAATGAGTTAGGTGTGAGGATTAGAGATCAGGAAGTACCAAAGAGCGATCACTTTCGCTACCTAGGATCTATCTTGCAAAAGAAGCTGGATGGATGAAGTGGAAGAGTGCATGGGGTGTGTTGTGCGACTGTCGTATGCCACTAAAGCTCAAGGGAATATTTTATAGGACGGTACCAAGGCTAGCAATGCTTTATGGCACAAAATTGTAGACATCGAAATTTCAGTAAAATAAATGTTAACCAATGTATTAAAATTACAACATTTATTTACTTCACCAACCTCATACACTTACTTCACCTACAACATCCACTTACTTCACATACAACCTCCACTCACTTCACCTACAACCTCCACTTACTTCACCTACAACCTCTACTCACTTCACCAAAAAAATGAATGGTGGTGATTCATTCTCAAAACCTATAAATAGGCTTCTCCATCAAGAGGAATGACAAAGAAAACCAATTCACAAATACATTTCTCTACTCCCAAATTGGAAGAGAATTCCCCAAATCCTTGAAGCTTTGAAACTCCAAAGCTCTCAAGCATCCAAATTCCCAAGAAATCCCGAAGGATCAAGAAAGCACTCTTCGTTCTTCGTCAAATCCTCCTTCAAGATCAAGCCCCAACGGCCCTTGAAGAACTCCCACCAACTCAAGATCAAGCCCCGACGGCCTCTTGAAGAAAGTGTTCATCATTCATCATCCGTTCATCCTAAGATCAAGCCCCAACGGCCCTTTGGATCAACAACCTCAACAAACCCATACACTCATTCTTCAAGATCAAGCCCAACGCCCCTTGAAGATCCGTTCATCAACTGTTCATCCTTAGATCAAGCCCCGACGGCCTTTTGGATCAACAACTCATCCACAAACCTACATCCTACGAAGATAGAATCAGAGGACCAAATTTGAGAGAGATCGTAACCCCAAAATCATTAAATACAAAAATATTATTTTTGTACACGTATTCTTGTTTCTTGTTTTCAGGAATTTTTCGTGTTCACAAAAATGTTGGGCGGTGAAAAATCAATACGTACATAAAATGAGTATAGCGGAGATGAGAATGCTTCGATGGATGTGTGGGCACAATAGAAAGGATAAAATTAGGAATGAGGATATCCGAGGTAAAGTAGGAGTAGCCAAAATTGAAGGAAAGATAAGAGAAAATTTGTTAAGGTGGTTTGGACATGTGAAACGAAGGCCTACAGACGCTCGGTTAGAAGATGTGATTACAAGATAGAGGTTTAGGGCCGAAGGGATAGAGGAAGATCTAGAAAGACTTGGAAAGAGGCTCTAAGAAAAAACTTCGAGTAATTGGATCTAACGAAAGACATGGTACATGACCTGAGCGCAATGACGTTATAGGATTCATACAGCCGACCCCACTTAGTGGGATAAGACTTTGTTGTTGTTGTATTAATCACCAAAAAAGTTCATCCGATTTCTTATTCGTTGTAAATAAATGAGGTCCAGAGTCGACTCACATAATAGAAAATATAAAAAAATTCACAGCTAGGATTCAAAATTTTGGGACTTGTTATCTCTATGTACCATTACTCTGAACTAATGCTAAATGGACTTTGAGTTATACCTGGCTAAACTTTGAGAAAAAAACTCTGCTTGTGCATGTAAATAAGATCAGAGGAAGAGTCTGTTGACCTGTACATATATAAGTACCAAAATGGCAACAGAGGCACCAATTACGATCCCCAAGAACCACCAGTTGAAAAATGAGCTCTTCGCCTTCTTATCCCGCGGCGTGTCTTCACGAAACTGGTCAGCTGCAAAGGTTTGTGCACATGGTTTGTGCCCTGCTAGCCCAATTGACAATATGTAAAGCGCAACAAAGAAAATTGCTTCCTGATAATGCAGAGGGATTACTGCCACAGTTATGGTTAATAACATCATTGCCTGCAAGACACGAAAAGAAAAACAATCATGGTATGAAAGCAAAAGGGTAATAACACTAATGAAACTTTTGAATTTAACTGTACCAAGAGGTAAATGGTCGATGAAACGAGGATGGTATTGAATCGACCAAGAAAGGCGTCAGCTATGAAGGCTCCAAGTATTGGGAGGAGAGATGAGACTCCAACCCAAGTGTTGACATTCTTTACAGCTATGGGAATCGGCTCATGGAGTTCATTTGTGAGGTATGTGATGAGGTTACCCGCCATGCCAAAGTAAGCAAATCTCTCTGCCACCTCAACAACTGAAACAACAAAATATTTAAATGAAAATCACATATATAAAAATAAAAAAAATCAAAGAAGACTGGCAGCTTACAGATGATGAATATGGCAGCACTCCAGCCACCTCTGGAATTGGAACGTTCTTCTCGGCTGATGGGATTCTTCTCTGGGTCTTCATGGTCAGAGCTAGCCATAGAAAATTGCTGAATAAAATTGGTTTTTTGTTGTGTACTTTTGTCAAAGATTGATCCTACAAAGATAGCGATCTTACCTTTTCTTGTAGCACAGATAATAAATACATACCAGTAACTGTTGGTTGGAAAAATAAGCCGGACATTCTTTGGGTTTAGTTCAAAAAAAACCACGTAACATTTCTTCATAAGGTAACTAAACAGATTCAACTGATTCAGTCAAGTAATTAAATGACTTTGACTGAAAAAAAAACGTAATTAAGAAAGAACTTAAAGACATTAACTGAAAAAAAACTTAAGCAGATTTAACTAATTTCCCTGGGCAGTGCACACAGAAGAGACATCAAAGTTTGAGGTTTTGCTGCTGCTGAAATGTTCATTTTTATTGTTTAAAAAAACAGATGAAATAACATTACAAAGAGCATCCTCTACAGTTCATATTAGTTTCTCTATCATGTGATTAATCGCGTAGTTGGAAAGGTTTCTCTCAGTAGTGGATTCTCAAACTTAGCGTTTCCCTTCGATGAAAGTGGGTAAATTTTATGTGGTAGATTCTCAGTAGTGGATTCTCAAAGTTCACGCAAGCTTCAATTTGCCAAAGCAGTTTCTGAGATTCTATTTTCTTTTTTAATGAAAGTTTTTGATTCTGCAACAATGGAATATGAGATTCTATTTTCTACTTAACGAATCACCAGAGATCATTGCGTTAGATTTTGTAAGCTGTCCTAGGGGGTGCGCGCTCTTGTCTCCATTCAAGTCTCAAGATGCGTGGAACAGCTGACTAGGTCTGCGCCGTTGCTATACTGAAAGCACTATATTTACATTCTTCTAAATTAACGATGAACAGTTTCCCTGTGAAGACGAAATATGTGTGATAGAATTATGCTTTCAGGGAAACTAAATACTCAGCCAGTTGACCGGTTAGAGAGACAACGAGAAGTAAAATAAAACCAGTATGCAATTGATCGCTGTATAATATTTTCATTTTCTTTATATTTACAACAATCATAGTATATGTTTTGCAGCTGTAAACTAAAATCTAACTTTTCAGTGAAATCAGAATGTATCTGCAAATTAAGAGTCCTATCAACAAAATAAAGCTTCTCACACCTGTAATTTTCGTCCACCTCTCTGAGTCTGAGCTTCAGACTCCAGCTGATGAACCAATTGGTCTTTTCTTACAGAACTTACAGTTAGAATTTTGGTAGTATGTGAAAGGCAGAGAGACGCTGCAACTCGGTAGCATGTCCTTGCAATAGGATTCAATGGGACCTTGAAAATAGCAAGCCCGCGGCCCATACCTAAATTAACGTTAACTAAAAGATGACATTTAACATAACTGAGAATGGAAGGTGCAACAATTTAGGACAAAACTAACAAGAAAAGCGAAATGACTTTCACTACATAAAGACAATTAAAACTGCACCAGAGAACTAGAGTAAAATAAAACATAAAATTGAGCAGAGAACAAAATGACAATAGAAATTGTTATTAACCTTGCTGCAAGATGATGTGCACGGTACAAGAGTAGGTCACATTGGCGGTAAAAATGAAAATCTATCTTCTTTATTGAACTCGAATGATTGAATCAATTACAACAACATAATGTTCTTTGCTCTTTGCCTACAAAACAAGCCTAAATCATCTCTGGATGCTCCGAGGTCGAAATCATCATTTCAAATATATGTAGTTGTTGTCAATTAGTTCATCTACTTCCCGCAACCACTATGCTAAACTCTCCTGCAATCATTTTCTTTAACAACATTCCGATTTGCATAGCATGCACTATAGAACCCAACTGTGACCTATCCTTGCCTCCTCTAGATCCGTCAGGTGTCGTATCTAGTTGATATAGATTAGTTGATCTACTTCTTGCAACCACTATGGTATGTCCTCTGAAGCCGTTTCCCTTGACGACCTTCCTATCTGCATTTATCATGGACTATAAGATCCAACTCTGACCCATCTGTGTTCCCTGCTGATCCCTCAGGTGCATTCAAGTACACAGCACCTTTATACATCCATCCCTTGGTCTCATGACTATAGAAATCGTCAAAACATTCGCCACATAACACGCACCAAATCTGATCTTCATCAGCAGGAACAGCGATTTCTTCATCAGTAGCCTTCTTTTCCACAGTGGTCTCAGCCTCTGCACAAGTAGTTTCAAATCCTAACCCTTTGAGGCTACCATCACGATTGCGTTTTCTTCGGCATTCATATGCAGGTGCTGTACAAGTGGTGGAAAACCCTAACCCTAGCCCTACCTCTTTGAGGCTACCATCACGATTGCGTTTTCTTCGGCATTCATATGCAGGTGCTGTACAAGTGGTGGAAAACCCTAACCCTAGCCCTACCTCTTTGAGGCTACCATCACGATTGCGTTTTCTTCGGCATTCATAACTGGGTTCCTCATATCTCCCACCGATTGATCCTCCACCAAGTCTATAATCAAACACAGAATCAGATGGAGATGGAGATGCCCTCACAGTTACAGATAACATATTCGAAATCGAAATTGAAATCTTACAGTTGAGAAAGCAATACGTAATTATAGAGTGATTATTCTAAATCAACGAGAGAAATCAAATCAAATCCTACAATCGATAATCAAATAACAATTCTACAAGAAGGAAATTGGATATTCTAATTAACAAGTAATATAACAGGAAACCCTAAATCAACGAGTAAAATCAAACGAAACCCTAAAAGCAAGCCCAAAATTACATAACGAAATTCAAAATTCAGAACATATCTTGGTCTGTGGTTGGATCGATCTCGATGAAATCGTCGACTCGTGTTTCTCGGCACAAAATGGGCGGCGACGGCGGAGGCAGAGGAATCGAGAACCAAGGCCGCTGGCGACGTCGTTTATGGCGAGCGAGGAAAGGCAACGAAGGAAATCAATAATCACAGAGAGAGAGAGAGAGAGAGAGAGAGAGATGAAGTACGCGCTTTTTTTCTGCCGTCTTCGCTTTTGGTATATAGCCTTGCAACGGTAACTTGAAAGAAAAAAATTGAATTTTTTATTTTTTTAAGAACTTGAAAGGGTCTTTGTTATTTTTATGGGTAACACTTTGCTCTTTTAAGTTTAGCTGCAATTATAACCTCATACATTTTTAATAATTTCAATTTTATAAATTTGCAATTTCATAACTTCATTAATCAATTCGTCAAATTTCATATGCCTATTAATTTTTGACAAATTTTATTTGAACCCAAATTATATCTTTCTACGAACTATATTTTTATTCTTTCCAAACTAATATTTTTCTCTACACCCAAACTTTTATATCTACAATACCCTCGCCCATACACAACCCTAGTTAATTAAAATTTCACTTGATCCCTCAAGAGGGTACCTAGGCAATCTAGGTACAACCTAAATGCAACCGCAAAATCAAACAAAGGCACATAAACGAGACGAAATGGAACAGAACGTAAGGGAATGGAATGGGATAAAATAGAAGTTTCATACTATGTTTGGTATGCGCCGAAATGGGATAGTTGTTATGTTTTGCGTTGGTACGTGCAAGCGGAATGGAACGAAAAATTAAATGACAACGTACACATGATTGTCTGTCAACCCCATCGACTCAACCCCATTTCTTTCAAAGCGATGGCAGATCCGTCATCGTTGCCGGAGCACGATGGTAGATCCGTCGTTGTCGCCGGAGCACGATGGTAGATCCGTCGTTGTCGCCGGAGCACGATGGTAGATCCGTCGTTGTCGCCGGAGCTCTGTAACTCACCACCTCGCGCGCCACCACGTGCTTGTACTTCATTTACGATAGCATCATCTCTGCAGGATCGGAGAGTCCGACTCCAGGGACCAAATCCTTGCTACTTCTTCACGGACATTCGGGCGCAAGTCAAACAGCGTCCCAAGGACCAAATCCTTGTTGTCTTAATTAATCGTGTTGCGTCGACCTACTCTCGATTTTAATTTTCACTCAGTTGCATCTTCTCTGTCAAAACTCTCTCTCTTTCTCTTGGTCGTTCTGCCACCGACACTCGACTCACCACCTCTCTCCTCTCCTGTCAGCCATATGGTAATGCTTTGTGCAGGTTTTGTCATACCTTCCAAATTGTTCTACCAATTTAAAATGTAAGTCATATTCTATTCCCTAAAGAGTTGGAATTTGTGGTGCAACTGCTGCAAATTAGGGATTTGGAGGAAGCTTAAGGGCTAAGGGCATCTTGTTTTTGAACTAGGGATCTACAAATTGAGGATTTGGGGATCTATCCTTGTCTTCCGTTGATTTGGGGATCCCGCAATGCCGAAATGTTTTCAAGAATATCGAAATTTTGGTTCGATTTCGATTTTCAGAATCTCGTCCCGAAAGAACTCGGTTTGGAATTCGGTTTGTGCTTTTCAGTTTAGGATCTCATCCCAAACCACCCCTATTTATACCTTCTTATTGACTCTAACTTTGTTTTTGAGTTATGTTATGGAATAATGTATGAAAATACTTAATACTTTAGGTTTAGGGAGAAAAATATGGTCTTTGATGAAAATTTTGATATTTCGATATTTAATATCATAATTTCATTTTTTTTAATTATTTTAACTTATCTTGTCCTCCACACGCAGTTGAATGAGCTTGTACAACAATGTGCGCTCCTTCTTCCTATTTAGAAAGGATCGAAGAGCTTAGTACAAAACACTATGGTAGCTTGCTTACCTAATGCTTGCACTAAGGTTCTGAAAGAAAAACTAAGCATGAGAAAAAGATAGGTCATAAGCTTGTGTTCTCGATCATCCAGATTAAAGTCCGTTCTTTCTCCTCGTTGGTTACTTCTGCTGCAAACATTTTGTATACAAAACGTTTAGCAATCCACAGATAAACCACAAGCTCAAAGTGCTCAAAGCTGCAATTACGCAATAAAAGTAATCGAGGTTGGCAAGATTGATGTTGTCACTAAGCCATTTTTCACCATGCTTTGAGCTAATCGCTTGCACCACGGTTATTATACCGCTGCTTATGAAGCTTCCGACACCATTAACGTTAAGGTATGCTGCTACTCCCATGCTTCTCATTTCCTCCGGCATTTGATCGTAAAAGAATTCTTGGATTCCGACCAATGCAAATAAATCAGATAAACCGCATACCATGTACTGTGGAATTAACCAACACTCTCATTGGCACTACCGCTTTCGGGTTGTCCAAGAGGTTGTGATCTTTTACAACGCTAACTCTTTTCGCGTCTACCAAACCTGACACGACCATGGTGATTATGGATAGAAATAGGCCAATGCCGATTCGTTGTAGGATGGTAATGCCAGAGGAATGTCCCGTGATTTTTCGGGCTGTTGGGACAAAAACACGGTCATATATTGGAATCACAACTATAACCGTGAGAAAAACAAAGATTTGAAGTGATGCTTGCGGAAGCTTGAAGTTTGAACCAATTGAGCGGACCAATGGATTTCTGGTCGTGCTTGAAGCATTGAGGTCGTCAATGATCATTGCCTTGTCCAAGCATCTAAAGTTTTCAACTAGTTAGACAAACCATGTAGGTCATGCATGCATAAATGTTACAAAGCAATATATATGTAACTATAAATTCTATTATTCTACCTGAATTGGCTGGTATGTGCTAAAGTCCTGCTAGTCTCATGAGTCTTGTCATCAGAGGGGGTGCTGAGGGGGAGCGAAAGGTGCAGTCGCACAGGACCCCGAATTTAAAGGAGCCACCAAAATTTTTGTCATCTAATCTAATATTTATATGTAATAATATTCTATATTTAAAAATTGCTTTTGTTATGTAATAACATTCTATATTTAAAAATTGTTTTTGTTAACATTTTAAGATTTCATTGTGCACTCTTATAAGCGCATTTTTTTCCTTTCTAACACCTTAAAAATGGTATTCTTTTTTCAATTTTAGTATATAATAATGTTATATATTCAAGTGAAACTTTGAAGTTAGAAATTTTTAAGTTTTTTTTTTCCTTGTTTGATTGTTTAAGATTGAATTGCTTTTGATTATTTAGTGAACGTTATATTTGTAGCTCTTTTTACTTATTATTAATGACATTTTTAAATGATTATTTTCTAGCATCAATACATTGTCCTACCTTTTTTAAAACTATCTTAAGAAAGGCCCTTTCATAAATTTCGTACATGACCTCCAAAATCTCAGAGACGGCCCTGCTTGTCATCTCTGTACACACCAAAACCAGTTGATGTTCCATCGAGGTGCCGCTTCCTCGCTGCTGCCACAAACACCTGAGCCACCGTGGTGAAAGGGCTGCCTAAGGGTCCCTGCCTTCTGAACTTCTTGTAACTGAACAAGAACAGAGCCAAGGCTACCACCATTGCCCCTGTCAGTATTCCAAACCCTGCCGCCCACCCGACATTATCCTACAACGAGGGAAAGCATAGTGACAAATTTTCGGCCTCAGTATTACTGTTATAAACTTATCGAACTAAATAATCCAGGATTACCAAAAATTTTAATCACTAAACAAGTTACATCCTCGATTTCTTAATAAGGTTCGGAGCAGACTTGCGTGGTGTGTGAATATATGACCAGAGTTAGAGTCTGTTGACCTACACATATATGACTACTAAAATGGCAGCAGAGGCACTAAGGGCTGGTTTGGTATTGCTGTGCTTTGAAAAAAAAACTGTTTCTGCTGTGCTGTGAGAATAAGCAGCTATGAAATAAAGCAGTAGAGTGTTTGGTAAACTTTTTTGTAAAAGTGCTTTTGAAAAGAAAAAAAAACAGTATTATAGTGTTTGGTAAACTTTTATGTAAAACAGATGTGAAAAAAAAGCCGTTTTTTCAAAGCTGGGTTTTGCAGCTTCTTGTTTTTGGCTTTTTTTCACCCAAAATTGTGAAAAAAAGTTGAAACTGAATGTTTACCAAACACAAAAACAGCTCCCAGCTTTTTTTTATATCAGCTTTCTTCAGAATCATCTCAGTACCAAACCAAGCCTAAATATGATCCCCTAGTACCACCAGTTGAAGAACGAACTCTTCGCCTTATTTTCCTCTGGTGAGTCCTCACAAACTGGTCAGCTGCAAAAGTTTGTGCACCCGGTCTGTGGCCAGCTAGCCCAATTGACAATATGTAAAGTGCTTCAAAGAACATTGCTTTCTGATAATGCAGAAGAATTACTGAAACTGTAATGTTCAACACCACCGTTGCCTTGCATTACAAGAAAAGATACAACAATCATGGGTGTGAAATTAGAGGGTAACAAAATTAATGAAAGTTTTGAATTTAATTCTACGTACAAAGCAGTAAATGATTGAAGAGACGAGGATGGTTTTGAATCGACCAAGATAGGCATCGGCTATGAAGGCTCCGATTACTGCGAGTAGATAGGAGACTCCAACCCAAGTGTTGACATTCTTTGTAGCCATGGGGATTGGCTCTTGGAGTTCATTTGTGAGGTATGTGATGAGGTTACCAGACATGCCAAAGTAAACAAATCTCTCTGCCACCTCAACAACTGCAACCACAAAATAAGAAATAAGAGAAACAAAAATAAAACTTATGCCGCCTAGAACTATAGTCTAACGGTGCTTTTCTCCACTTAATAGTGCTTGTAAGTGGGAAGTCTAAAGTTGGACTCTCGTGAATGATGAGTTCTATACAAAATTATTATGATTAGCCCATAATGCAACACATCCCAAATCTCACACCTCTCGTTTACGTAAATATATCGTTGTCTTAAACAGAAAAACCAAAACACAGCTTCTAAGAAAGTTTAGCTGCTTACAGATGATAAAAATGGCAGCACTTCAGCCACCTCTTGAAGGGGAAGGTTCTTCATGGCCAGAGGTAGCCGTAGGAAATTTTGAAGAATTTTCTTTTCTTTTTTTTCTTTTTTTTTTGTTGACAACGGGGCATAAGCACAAAAGAAAAGGAAGATTACAATAGAATATCATGAGGCCATGAGAACTAGTAACCTATGACAAGGAGGAGGAGGAGCTTGGACAGTCTTTTGAGTGATCTCACTTTTTGGCTTAACTAGGATGATTAACCAACAAATACATAAAATTTGCTGGTGGGGAACTTGGGCCTTGAATTCTGTGGGTAATTCAAAAGTTGCATGTCAATGTCAAGTAGGTAACCAGAACAGATGCAGTTCATGGAATCATGGAATCATTGAATTAAGAAAAAGAAATAGATAGGGAGAGGTGGAGAAGAAGACAAGCTGGCATGTTACTTGGACTGTGCACACACTCAAGAAACGTCAAAGTTTGAGGTTTTGCAATCTTTTTTTTTTTTCTTTTTGGTTTACTTGTATGACGAAATAGGAGGTGGGCATCAAACCGATTGAATCAACCAAACCAATCAAATCGAATTGTATCGGTTGGTTTGGTTGGCTTTTACTGAGAAAAAAGTCAAATAATGTAAAACCGAACCGAATTAATTTACTTTGGTTTGGTTTTGATACTTTTTGAAACCAAACCGATCATTATATTTCAATTACTAATTAATCTATTTTACTTATGTCAACATATTCGAGGTTATTTGGTGGTCTTACCACACACACCATTAGCCTGCCAAATTAAAGGTCTGCTTGATATAGAAAGATAGTAAAGCCGAAGCCTTCCTTGACACTGTGGTCAACATATTATATGTTGTAATGATTATTAACAATTAGGAGATTTATATGTATTCTATGTTAATATGAGGTTGTAACGATAAATCGTTCGGTAGTAATAGATTTAATTTAATTAAAACCAAGTTCTATTTGATTTGATGAAATTTTTATGTTCTAAAAAATTAATCTTTTGACCTGATTGGAATGTGAAAGATGTGTGGATGTTTGAAGGATTAAAATTCTGAACTGTTACCACTCAGTACTATGATTTGATGGTATTCCTCTTCAATTGTAAATGAGAGGTCTTAGGTTCAAATCTCGTGAATGACGAATTCGATACTAAATTAGGTTGCCCATTGTGTGGCTTAGCCAAACTCCCCCCTCCTTAGTGTAAAATATATCGCCGTAAATTTTAATGAAAAAGACAAAAGTTTAATATAATAAAAAAATAAAATAGAAAAAAGTAATAAAAACTGATGTGCGCGTGTCCATCACACACTATATTTGAAATTGAACAGTACTGCACTATTTATGAAACTGAACAATATTTATGAAAACCAAATACCATTTCTGAAAACTGAACACTAATTATTTTTTAAAACTAAGCACGAGTATTACACTATTTCTGAAATTGAACACGAATATCACACTATTTCTAAAACTAAACACGAACACTATTTCTAAAATTAAATACAAATACTACATTATTTGTGAAATTGAACTAACATTATTTCTGAAACTAAACTCAAGTACCATATGAGATCGAATCTTGAGTGGAATGAAGGCATTGATGTCACATTATTTTCTACGAATCGTGTCCATATTGCACATTGTGCAGTCAGTTTTCGTCAAATATTATTTGTTCAATTTTAAATAATAAAATTTTAAAAGGTTAATCTCAGTTTACTAGCTTCAAGTTTATTGGTTTTCAATATTTGGTACATTAAATTTTTTTCATCCCAGAGTGATACCTGGAGTCAAAATTTTGGGACAGCTTCATACATCCGTTAAAGTTGATGTTAAGTAAGATGTTAACTAGTGACGTGGCACCCACGTAGACAATGATTGGGTGCCACGTGGATAATGAAAAATTAAAAAAAATTGAAATTTAAAATTTTAAAAACCTAACAGTTAAAAGTTAAAAAATTAAAAAATAAGAAAAAACTAAAACCCTAAGATTGTTTCACAAATTCCATGATCTGCTTCCTCAACCCCTACCTTCAATCCTTCCCTATTGTCTCTTTCACTCCTCCCCTCCTCCCCTCCTCCCCTTCCGTCCTAAAACTCCCCCAACCCCCAACTCTCTTCTGCCCCTACCCAAAACCCACCCTCTCACTTATCTCCAACAATAGATCAAGTTCTTGCAACTCTCACCCCGAATCTGCTTGATGAGGGCATCGTGCGATGACGTCAAGGGGTTAACGGCGACCGACGAACACTTTGAGCGAGAGAATTAAGTCTGGTAACCAACAAACCCATATGACGCGATTCCAAATATCAGACATTGAAACCAACAAACCTTAAACCTTCAAGAGCTGGTAAACCTAGTCACGGCTTTGGTCCATTCCGAAACAACGTGCTTTGCTAGCTCACCGGGAAGGATAAGCTTCATAGCAGTTTGGATTTCCTGGGACGTGATCGTTGGCTTCTTGTTGTACCTCGTGAGCCTCAACGAATCCTAGGCGAGCTTCTCGAAGATGTCGTTGATGGAGTTGTTCATGATTCTCATGGCCTCGCTGGAGATCCAGATGTGAAGGGGGACCTGGTTCAATTCTTCTTCGATTGGGTGCGGCGATATTGGGATGGTGGTGGTGCCTTTGGCGAAGCGAAGAGACGAATTTTGGGTGTGATGGTGAAAATAGAAGGTTTGATTTCTGTGTGAGTTTTGGGTGTCGTGTGATGAGTCCATATTATACTATATATTTTACCCTAATCTTAGTTATAATTTATTAGTTATTTTGGTAGAATTTTGATACTTTGTTATATATTTTCAATGTAGGACATTCGACTTCCTCTGGAGCAAAAAGTGATCAAAAGGATGAATTTTGGAGTGATTCCAATTGGAGGATGTTCGTGTGCCTTTCAAGATGTTTATATCAAAATTCCAGATTTTTCTAACAGGCCTTTTGATCGTAGCGATGAAATTAAGGCCCAGCGCGCAACTTTCCCAGATTGACATTTTTGGACGTTTTGGGTATTTTGGAGGTCAGGATGGCGTATTTTGAGGAATATTTTTTCTGAGGATTTGTATGGAACGTCTTCAGATTTCAAAAGAGACCTATTGAGACCAAATAGGAGTTGATTTGGTCAGTCAAAAGTGTGATTTTCTGAGAACTCTGAATTCTAGTTCAAATAGGAAACCTTTTATTTTCTGTTTTATCATTTAATTATGTTTCCTGGTTTACTTCTAAGACCTTTTCAAGGTAGGGTTTTATTTTCTATTTGTATAAATAAGATATTTAGCCATTAGGCTAAAAGATAACGTACGTGGAGAATTTAGCTAGGCTTTGACACTTTGTATTTTCAAGGTGTTTTCTATCTTTTTTCTGTTTCAATAGTATTTTGTTTTATGATTGTTCGTAACTAATTTTCTTTTGTTAGGGCGATGCCTTGAGCCTTAGCATGAATATGTAGTTTTTATTTACTTGCTTATGATTATACATGCATGCCTTGAATTATAAATCATTGTGCTTTAAACTGTCTCTACATCTTAATGCTTAGCTACCATTATGATGTTTAGATGAGTAATTGGATGCAATTCAGTCGGAATGCCACCGGGGAATTGAGTATTGCTTCTAGTAATTGATAGTTGTAATTTCACCTAGGGTGAATGTCACGTCATAGGGGTTGCATGGTTTTTCAAAGGGTTTTCACAAAGCGTAATGAGTCATGCATGTTTATATTTGATATGAATATCACAAATGGATTGCATGTTTGATATACGTTATAACTTGAATGTCACAAGTAGAATATGCATAAGGAAAACCTAACCTTCAAAGTTGCATGAGTAATTCATAAGTAATTGGTAAATTTACATAGGATTATTAAGGGGATGGCGGAACCCTAGGTTTTTACAATTTGGTTTTCAAAACTATTTTCTTTTGTTTTCTTTACTTTGTCAAGTTATTTATTTGTTTTAATTTAAAATTCGTTTTTATTAATTTTAAATTCAAAATCAACTTTTTCCAATCCTTGTTTTTAAATAATTAACTAAGAATTAGGTTTTGCATAAATTATTCATTCAATCCCTGCGGAAAACGACCTTACTTGAGCCGTTTATACTACAACTACCTTGTTTTCTTGCAAGTATTTTTAAGTGTTTTTATCTCTACTTTTGCAAGTGATAAAATCCCTATCATGGTGCGTGGGTGAAAATGGTTGTTTGGGGAGTTTGGGAGTGTATTGTTTATCTAAGAAGTAGGTGTGGTTGGGATATAGTTGGCCAGAGAAGATGAAGGTGACAAGGTGGGTACTTCGACAAGATGGATGTGTGTGGGATGTGGAGGAGGGAAAGGAGGAGGTCGAACTCTTCCTCTGGGAGGAAGACAACAGACCCATATTTTTTAATATCTTTAATTTTTTTTTTTTTTTTAAATATCCTCATGGGCTCATATTGACACGTAGCCTAATCATTGTCCACGTGTGTGACACGTCACTAGTTAACGGCTGACTTAACAAAAATCTTAACGGATGTATGAAACTGTCCCAAAAGTTTGAAGTGAGATTAACCCAATTTAAAATGATTTCTGACCGCACGATGTACTATGAACGGACACGATGCACATATTCCCTAGATCCTCACAAAGAGGATCCTTTTTCATATATACAACCTAGCATTTTATTTTTTACTGTGTATTTAATTTATTAACCTCCCAGAAAGTCCCTAACAGTTTATAGAATGTATGTGATCTACGTTATATATTATGTACATGATGGTTTAATTCTTTAATTATTTACTTGTTTGGAAATTATATTATTATAATTTCTAATATTGAATGAAAAGTTGTTATTATTAGATGTCAATTAGTGAAAACGATTTGGTTGTTTTGAATAAGTGCTAGATGTCATATGGTTTAAGGCCAATAGACACATAAGTTATGAGAAGGTGCATTGAGTTTTATATAAACTCAAGCACTCCAGTCGTAGAAAAATAATTAAAAAGAGAATTAGTGAGTCACCTTACTCTTGAGAAATATGACTTATCCACTCTATTTATCTCATTCTTTGTTTGTCAAAATTTGAGTCATGTCTTGAGAGTACGGAATATATACGGAATATATAAAGTTCGTCGGAATGCCAAGATTGAAGTGCTTCAACTTTGGATTATAGATTATTGAATCATGAGAGATAGACATCTGTTAAACTACAAGCACAAAAGTAGAGGCTAAACTACAAGCACAGAGTCCCAAGATTGATTATATGCTGTTGAGTAGAAATGATATTTTACACTAAGAAAAATAGGAAATGTTTGGACAATGATTTAAAAAGAAAGACCCTTAGACCAACCCTTGGGTTAAACTAACCCAAACCATCTCCAACCATGTGACCTAAAATAAGTTTTGGATTAAAACCTAAAAGTTGAGCAAATTTAACCCAAACCATCTCCAATATGATTAAATCTAAAGGAAAGCTAATGAAAAGGGCTTGAAAACTTTGAGTTTTAATGATAAGAACAAAATAAAGGGTAAAGTGAATAGTATTAGGATTGACTTTTTAGTATAAAAATGTGGTTTTTCGTTAAAGTGAACAGTACTGTGATTGACAATGAGAGATTTCCCAGTTCAGAGGTCATATGATTATTTGCACCATAATCAGTAAGCCAAACTTGTTGCTAAGATGGAGCTGATGGCACTGAGAATGAAGAGTAAGTACCATTGGTTGTTGCAGCATGCATGGCACTCATTGGAGACGGTACATTCTTCTGAAAGCATGTTTCTGCACTATGTTATGGATTCCCACATACATGACAACCTGATGCACCACTTGTATTTCGATATCTGCAGGTGTCAGCAAGATGATTATGCTTGCCACAGATTTGACAACCTTGGGAAACATTGGTATTTCTGAATCGACATGTAGATGCCACATGATTATTTTTCCCACAAATTTGACAAATTTGAGCTTGAAAACCATAGTTCTATGTTCTTGGTGGTGATGTACCAAGAATGCCAGGTGCCGGAGTTGAATGAAAATTCTTGCCATTACCATATTTCGGATTGAAGTTGTTTCCAAACCGATTTCTGCCTTTACCATTTTGATTAAAGGACTTATATGCATTGGAATTAGAACTAACATAATTTCCGCCAGAACCGGAAAAAGATTGATTCTTGGATGGCACGCCATTGGTTTGTGCCATTAGTGCAGATAACACCAGTGATGGAGGAATAGTTTCAACTAGAGTTTCTTCAGCAAGCAGTTGAGACTGAAGATCTTTCAATGATATCACAGTTTCACGGCCCCTAATCACAGATCTTATTGTGTTGAACTCAACATGCTGACCATTTAGTGTAAGAATGACTATGTCATCATCATCAAAAAAATACACCTGCAGCAGATAACAAATTCCATGCTTCTTTAATCTTCTGCAAGTACACAGTGATAGAATCACTACCTTTCTTTATGGTTTGCAGCTCAGATTTAAGTTGAAATATACTCGTTCTTGTGACCGTAGAGAATTGTTCTCGTAGGCGATTCCACAGTTCTTTGGAACTAGTACTCCCAATGGCACAGGAAATTGCAGCCGGAGACAATGTGGCAGTGATAACTGCATTAATGTTTTATCATGCATTTTCCACACCTTGTAGTCATCAGATTGAACCTTTGTAGTAGAATCACAAGAAGATTCTTGACAAAACTGAGTAGGACAAGGCATCGAACCATCAACAAAACCAATTATGCTATGCCCTTCAAGAAGCAACTCCATCTGGAAATGTCAAGCCAAGTAATTCGATTCATCCAATTTCACATTTACTGAGCTTGAGACGGACGAAATCAAAGATGCAATCGGAGATTGTAGAATCTGTAATTGAGCAGCGGTCACCATTGTTGCTAATTACGTAGAAATCCTGACAGAGAACTAACAACAAACACTTGGTAGGCACACTTTGAGAAGACGAAACCAGACGAAGAAATACCCCAATTGACCAGAAAAGATGACAAATCCATAGAGAAAAGATCACACAGAGAAGAATGTAGAAGCGGAAGCAAATGAAACCAAGATCGAAAGACCACCAAGCTACTATGCTTGTTTAGGCGAATGATACCATGTAAACCATTGAAGAATATTGATGAAGATAGTTATGCAGAAAGAGAGAGAAGAAGAAGAAGAAAAAGAAGATCGAGAGTTTAGAGAGAGAAGAGAATATTAGAAAATGTATTATCTTTCTTGTTAGTTACAAATGATGGTTACAAGGTTTATATAGTTTGTATTGATAGCTTACACTATAAGTTACACAATAACAAACTTTAACTAACTCCTTTAATCTCTTGACCCATGTCTAATTCACAGCCATAGAATCTTAATACTCCTAACATCCCCCCGCAAGCTCAGGAGCAAAGAAATTGAGCCTGAGATTGGCATAATGCGTTCGGAAAAGAGGTGCAGAAAGTCCTTTGGTAAGTATATCTGCAAACTGCTCAGTGGAAGACACAAAGTGCACTTGTAGTTGCTGTGTTGCGACCCTTTCTCGAACAAAATGAACATCAACCTCAATGTGTTTGGTGCGTTGGTGTTGAATAGGATTACAGGTTAAGGCTATCGCAGACAAATTATCACAAAAGAGGAGGGGTTTCTCAGGAATCGGAATTTGTAGAAAATGCAACAAAGACTTGTTCCAATCCAGTTCAGCAGCTGTAGTAGATGGGGCTTTTCGTTAAAACTCCCTAAATCTAATGATAAAAAAATTTTAACAACCCCAAATTAAATTCAAAGACTAAAACAATTAAAACAATTATTTAAATCAAAATTCACTTTAAATATTTTTATGTTAAAATGTTCATAAAAATAAATTATGATAGTCTACATAAATTTCATTTTTACAAAATTTACTTTAAAAGTAATTCAGCCTAAATTCATTGTTGAATAATGTCAGACTAAAATATATACAACGATTAGAGAAGAAAAATTGTGTTGTGTTAAACATAAATTTTCACCAAATACACTCTCCATTTTGCCATCCTTATTTTCCACCAAACCAAAGCCAAATCTTAGTATATAAAACGGTCAACGAACCCCTTCCCGTCATTTCCCTCCCCAAAACCCCTCCCACACCACACACCCGGTAAAGCAGTACCGCTCCAAAATTTCAAAAAAAACCAACCTGATTTTTATTTTATTTTCCTCTAGAAACCCCACGTTGATCTGTGAAAAGACCAAAAAGTCCAAATTCCCCAGGCCTCAACAAAATGCCCCTTTCTTCATGCAAAAACCCATCTCACTCTCTCCCACCATCTCTCTCTCTCTCTCTCTCTCTCTCTCTGGTCATCAGAGTCTCGGAAGAGAGTGAAGGCGACAGCGGAAGAGGAAATCGGCGCCGTTTGCGAGGGTAAGCTCCCTCTGCCGGCCAATTTTTGTGTCATTTGTGAAATTTTTTTACAAATTGTTTTTTTGGTTTCAAAAGCTTTGGAGTAGAGCTCTCACTCCGTTGAAAAACCCTTTTGGGTTTTTGGTTTTTAGGGTTTTCAGGGCTTAAACTAGGATTTTGGAGACGAACCCCCAGGTTCAGAGTACGGAAGAATCGAAAATTGTGGTAATTTTTGCTCTAAATTGTTTGCATTTTGCTATTTGGTGTTTGGTTGCTGAGAAAATGAGGGACTTTTTAAATGGGCCTTTTACTTTTTTTTTGCTTGGAAAATTTATCGGGGGAAAATGTTGCACATTGTTTAATTTTCTCTCAGTTTCTCAGTGACCAAAAGGACCTCTCTCTCTCTCTCTCTGTCATTTCTCTTTCTCTGTATCTAACTGTGACGCTAAATACATTTGCTCTGTGTTTTGTTTTCTAGGTTCCAGTTAGGGTTTTTTTTTTCCGGCCTGCAACGTAGCTCCAAGTACGATCAGACCCGAAGACTCTGGTAATTTTGTTCTTTCCTTTTGCTGCATGTTTATTTTGTGTTTGGTAGCTGAGAATTGGATGAAAATTTATACCTTGTTTAGGTTTTTTTGCTGAGTTCTGCTGGCTTTTTTAATTCTTTCCGTTTTCTTAGAAACCATACTACATTGGGTCAGATTTCTTGTATATCGTTTGCCTTCAGATTTCTTGTATATTGTTTGCCTTTAACTTATTTGATTATTAATTTTAATTGTTTTAGAAGTTGGTACCTCCCACAAACTAATTTTTTTCTTAATTTTCTAGCTTAATAATTCTGTCTGTGGTATATTTGCATGTTGATTTTGCTGTAATAGCTTCAGTTGTCCTACTTTATAAATGTTTCCTTGTCTCTTCCATGGCAGTTTCTTAAGGTTTCGTAAAGGAAATGGAGGAGGTCTCGACCTCAAATATTTTGGATGGGGAGATCGTTGGAATCAAATTTGGTTTAGCAACTCACCAAGAAATTGTAAGTAGAAATTTGACATTTAATTTGAGTAGTTATTGAGTCTATGCCATCTAAAGCTGGGAGGCCTCAACTACATTAGTTTGTTTCAAAAAAATAAAATTGCATCCATGGGATAGGATTTCGAGGGAGAATTCTGATTCGTTTCTTGGAGGGAGTGGTCTTTAGAGTCCATATTGAATATTCACATTCTAAGCTCATAGAAGGCTCCATTTATGGCCAAATGAAAATTATGGCTTTCCATTGGTCAAATGTAATATGCCTTCAGCAACATGTTCCCCATGTTGTTCTTATTAAAAAAAATAAAGTAAAAGATGCCTTCACAACTAACTCGTGACTAGTGTCTATGGGAGGGTAAATTAGAAAATCACCTCCAGCAAAGTGTTTTTTACAATTCGTTTCTTTACTACAAAAATCAACCATTGGAATAATTTGTTTATACTTTTATGTTTACATTTTTGGCAGTGTACAGCATCTATTAGCGATTGCTCTATCAGCCATGCAAGTCAGCTTTCCAACCCATTCCTTGGCCTGCCCCTTGAGTTTGGAAAGTGTGAATCTTGTGGCACTTCTGAACCTGGGAAATGTGAAGGTAAATAAATTTCATTTCTCAACCTTTGGTACAGTGAGTTATAATATACAATGTTGCGAAACAAGTCAGATGTAAGAAACATATTATACATTGAAATTTGAAAGAGTATGATTGGAAACGTAAGAAAGTGTATCCTTTATCCCTTTTCAGGTCATTTTGGGTATATTGAGTTACCAGTACCAATATTTCATCCCAATCATGTTAGTGAATTAAAGCGGATGCTGAGCTTATTGTGCTTGAAATGCTTGAAAATGAAAAAGAACAAGGTACCACCTGATTGAGTTTTTCATTGTTTATAATTGCTGCTATGATCATCACTTACTAAGCAGAGGCAATATATCCCCTTGGTTAGCTTGTTATTTGGACTTTTGTTGTCTGTTAAGGGAAGATATGCAGATTTGTGTTTGTTATAGTTTTCAGCTGAGGAACAAAGAATAAAATGATTTACAATTTTACATGAAGAAACAGTTGAATTTTGAACCTATGTACTGTGTCATCCAATCCAACCATTACTAAACTGCCTTTTTGTTTTTTAATTTTTCATTTTATACAAGTGCCCTTTATTGCACTGTATTTGTCATCTGTGGATTGATCTTGTTTCTTTTCTTTTAAATCTTATAAGTTTGCTTTATTTTCCTAATTTTCTCAAAGAGAGTCTGAAGTTTGAACTTAATTCTACAGAATCCACGATTGTATTATGTGAATAGTTCTTTGTCGTCCACAATCTCACAATATTTTTGTTTTTGTTAACATGTCGTTGGTGGAAAAATTGTCTGTGACTGGGTTGCCCTTCAATTTCTATATTCTGTAAAGTGGTTGAGAACACTTCGTATTCGAGCAGCAAATTTTTATTTTAAGAAACTATATAGTTAACTGGCTATGTTTTCTTATCATAAAAATCTCTGTGCTTATAGCCTTATATTCTGTATCCATTTTTTTACCATTCAGTTTCCAACCAAGAATGCTGGCTTAGCAGAAAGAATGTTAGCTTCATGTTGTGAGGTACGTATAAGTTAATTGTTTGCTTTTTTCATGATGTGAAGTATTCTCACTGTATCTAGTAATTTTGTGGATTTATCGCTCTCTGATTTCCTTATGGGCGCACAAGCACTTTCACACCCTCTCACCCAACCACTAATTCTAATTCAATCAAATACATGGTTTTTGAACCTTAGTTGCGCAACTATCACTACAGGGTTCTAGTTTCTAGTTAGGAATGTTTCACTATGCTATGTTTCAGTTGCCAGTACATCTTTGGTTTATTGAAGTTCTGTTTTAGTAATTCAAGTTTCCTAAAAGTTTTATTTGGAATGGCACTACATTCCATGAGCTTGCAAAAAAGATCAATACTTGAAATCTTGATGGTGTCAGTATTCCTGGTTTAGTTTGTTTTCCCTAAATTCTTGTAAAAAATGGTCAATTGTGTATTAGGTTATGTGTTCTAGAACATTATGTGTGTTATTATCTCATATGTTTTCCTTTCTTGGGATGTTCCTGCCCTTATTAGGTGTTCAGAGGTTTGATTCTTTCATTTGGTGTACTACGTTTAGAGATTGAAATTATAGTTAGATAAAGTTGTTTGTCGACTGTCAAGAAATGCTATACTTGTTTTTTTTTTTATTATTTATTTTTATTTATTTTTTTGAAGTTCATTACATTTAATTTTCCTCAAGCAAAATGTCTGTTTTTTACGGTAGTGCATGCATGGAGATTTCAGCCTTATTGATTTGAGTTGGCTTGTTGTGGGTGAACATTTCTGCTTTGCTTCGGAATTGGAGACCTAGTTGCCGTCTTCTCCTATTTGGTGTATCATGTGTAAAAGGAAAGGAGATCATGGAGATCATTTGTTGTCCACTGTCTAGGAGCTTTAAATTTGTGATTCTTATTATTTGGACAGGCTGGAATGAGTTGGGTAATTTCAGAAGGGTTCCAGTCATTGATTAGTAAAAGTCTGGATGCTTTTAGTAGAGTTAAGAAGGCTACACTGCTGAGGGGTTGTTTTGTGGGGTTTATGGGTGGAGAGGAACGTGAGGATTTTTGACATTTTAAGGGGGGTGGGGTAGAAGAGCTTTCACAATGGGTGAGGTTTTTGTTGTCTCTTTGCACTGGTGTCATCAGAGCTCTGGAGGATTAACATGTTCTTCTCTTTTGCTCAATTGGAAAGCTGCTATGAGATAACTTGGTTGTTTTACTTTTTGGTTTCAATTCTCTAATGAGTTGCTTGTATTTTAAGATGGTATTTCTCTCTATAAAGTATAAACTGAGCACTTCATCTTCTGTCAGCTTATTATTGCCATAATTTTGCACCATCCTCACCATGGATGAATGTTGGAGATAATGCAGTATCATTAGTTTTGTTATAGCAACTGTTTAGTTTGTGGGTCTTCCTGCGACTAAGTTAGAAATATTTTAATATAAGTTGCCTTTTTGCTAAAACAGGGTCTCTCTTGATGTTCTGATAACTTTTTATTTTTATTTTTTTTATATAAATTGGAATACTTGTGATATGTTCTCTCTTCATCTCTCTTCATTTTCCATCTACTAGTTTTATGCCCTCTCATTCCTTCTGTAGGATGCTGCACAAGTGTGTATTGGAGAGACTAAACCGACAGATAGCTCTTGTTCCTTGCAATTGAAGCGACCTTCTAAATCAAGAACACCACCTGGTTTTTGGAATTTCCTCGAACGATATGGTTTTCGTTATGGCGATGATCATATACGTACTTTGCTTCCTTGTGAGGTATGCTTCTTGCTTCCTGACTGAATCCCTATCATCTCACATTCTTGGAACTTGAATTGAATTTTATTGTCCAGTTATGTGGATTGAAGTCTTTGTTTGCTCATAGTTCACTTTTATTTCTACGCTGTTTTTGTTAGTGGAAAAGTTTGATGTTTTCCATTAAGAACTTATTTCTAATTTATTAATTTGACTCAAATACAAAGAAATTCTCACTTATCACAGAAATCAACAAAGTGAGCACCTTATTTTGGATTCCTCTGTCTTACTTTATTGTATGCATTGATCAGGGGTTGCTATTGCTTCTGCCATCTTCCTTTGGTGTCAACCTTCATGATTGATTTTAGCTCCACTAAATGTTTTGATGGCTAAATTAGTTGAAGTCCTTGTTTGCACACCAATTCATTTGTGGGAAAAGTTTTCTGGTTTACTGTGATCACTACGTCTTAAATCTAGTATGAGGCTCTTATGCACATGCAATCATCCCCCTTATCACAGTAATCTGGCGAAGTTAGCATCTGACTGTTGGATTCTTCATTGAATGGATTGATCAGAGGGTGTTGTTGTCTTCCCTGTGGTTTCAACTGGCACAGTTTATTTAGTTCACAAAATAAATTGATGGTTAACTTAGTTGGCGAGATGTACAGCTCCATGTGGTTTCAACTGGCACAGTTTATTTCATTCACTAACTACTTTGATAGTTAACTTAGTTCACCAGATGTGTATAAGTAGATTCTAACCAAATGATTTTATTGCCAATCACTCATAAGGAAAATCATACTGATCTTATATAATTCTGTTGGCCTTTCCTGTTTCTGCTGATTGTAATTGTTGTTCTCCTGATACATATTATTTTGGTAATGACTACCAGGTGATGGAGATGCTAAAGCGTATCCCTCAAGACGCCAGGAAGAAACTTAATGCAAGAGGGTATTTTCCTCAAGATGGATACATCTTGCGTCATATACCTGTCCCTCCAAATTGTTTATCTGTGCCTGAAATTTCGGATGGTGTTAGTGTTATGTCTGCGGATCCTTCAATTTCAATGCTCAGAAAAGTTCTAAAGCAAATTGAAGTCATAAGAAGTTCAAGGTCAGGCATCCCAAACTTTGAATCACAAATTGTTGAAGCTAATGAACTTCAAGCCATAGTGGATCAGTATCTTCAAGTTAGGGGTACTGGGAAGGCATCACGGGATATAGATGCAAGATTTGGGGTAAACAAGGAGTTGAATGCCTCTTCCACTAAAGCATGGCTTGAAAAAATGAGAACACTGTTCATTAGAAAGGGTTCAGGATTCTCTTCTCGCTCAGTAATCACTGGGGATGCCTTTAGAAGGGTAAATGAAGTTGGCATCCCCTATGAAATTGCTCAAAGAATCACCTTCGAGGAGAGGGTTAATGATCATAACATTAGGTACTTACAACAGCTGGTAGATAGCAAGTTGTGCCTAACCTATAGGGATGGATCATCAACTTACTCACTTAGGGAAGGTTCAAAGGGGCACACTTTTTTGAGGCCTGGTCAAGTGGTGCATCGGAGGATTATGGATGGGGACCTTGTATTTGTAAACAGGCCCCCAACTACCCATAAACATTCCCTACAAGCACTACAAGTGTATGTACATGATGACCATGTAGTGAAAATAAATCCTTTGATATGTGGGCCACTAAGTGCTGACTTTGATGGTGATTGCATCCATTTGTTCTATCCGCAATCGCTTGCTGCAAAAGCAGAAGTTTTGGAGCTTTTTTCGGTGGAGAAGCAGCTGCTTAGCTCTCATAGTGGAAAACCAAATCTGCAAATGGCCACTGATTCACTATTGTCATTGAGGATGATGTTTAAGAACTATTTTTTGGATAAATCAGCAGCTCAGCAACTGGCCATGTTTGCTTCATCTTTGTTGCCACAACCTGCATTATTGAAAGCAAACTCTGCTTGCTCATATTGGACTGCTTTGCAGATATTACAGACCGCATTGCCTCCTGACTTTGACTACTGTGGGGAAAAGTACTTGGTCAATAAAAGTGAGATACTGAAAATTGAGTTCAGTACTAGTGCAGTTTCAGCGGTGATGAATGACATTGCTACTTCAGTTTTCTTTGAGAAAGGGGGCGAAGATGTCCTTAAATTCTTTGATTCTCTACAGCCCTTGCTGATGGAGAATATATTTTCAGAAGGGTTCAGTGTTGGCTTGGAGGATTTTTACATGTCAAAGACATCCATACAAGATATTAAGGAGAATATTCAGGGTACTTCAGATTTGTTGTATCATCTGAGGTCAACATACAATGAATTTGTAGAGTTTCAGCTGGAGAGTCGAATCAAAAGCTTGAAAGTACCAGTTTCAAATTTTATCTTGGAGTCATCTGCATTCGGTGATTTAATCGACACCAAGAGTGATTCGGCAATCAACAAAGTTGTACAACAAATTGGGTTCCTAGGCCTACAACTCTCTGATAAGGGAAGATTCTACTCAAAGACATTGGTTGAGGATGTGGCCTCTCTCTGTCACAACAAATATTCTTTTAACACGGAGTATCCCTCTGCAGAATATGGCCTAGTTCAAAGTTGTTTCTTCCATGGGTTAGATCCATACGAGGAAATAGTTCACTCCATTGCTACACGAGAGGTGATTGTTCGGTCCTCAAGAGGATTGACTGAACCTGGGACCTTATTTAAAAATTTAATGGCCATTCTTCGTGATGTGGTTATTTGCTATGATGGCACGGTTAGAAATGTTTGTAGCAATTCAGTTATCCAATTTGAGTATGGAGTCAATGCTGGATCTAGGCCCCCGAATCTTTTCCCTGCTGGTGAACCTGTTGGCGTGTTAGCTGCCACTGCAATGTCAAATCCTGCGTACAAGGCAGTTCTTGATTCTACCCCAAGCAGCAACTCTTCATGGGAGCTGATGAAGGTAGTTGGCTTGGCTATTGATTATGATGCTGTTTTTCCTTTCAATACATGTTTTCTTTCGCATAAGTTTTTTGAGCTGATGAAGATACATGCACAAATGTTGATCGTAACTTGAATTTACATTGTCTGTTCTTCAGGAAATTCTACTATGCAAAGTAAATTTTAAGAATGAGCTCATTGATCGCCGTGTAATTTTGTACTTGAATAACTGTGGCTGTGGAAGAAAGTACTGCCGAGAACGTGCAGCATGTTTGGTTAAGAATCAGTTGAAGAAAGTCAGTCTTAAAGATACTGCAGTCGAATTCATGATCGAGTATGCTCTGCCTCTTCATACTTTTTTTTGGCAACACTTTCACAAATAGTTTTATTTAAGTATGTTTCTAGGAATTTATTTCCCAATCCCTTAGTTCATGTTGATTAAGTTGTCAGTTGTCATATTCCCTGCTTTATCTTCTTCAACCTTTCTTGAAAGGTAACCCCACCCACAGTTGAACTGGAAATGAGTACCTGTTGCTACCTCTTCCATGCTTTAAGTTATTTTCTACGCTGACATGCTTTTTCCGTCTCCCACCACACTGTGGCACTGCTACCTGCAATTTTAATATTTATTTTCAGCTCTCTTGGTATCTACTTGAATCTGTTGATATCTGTTAGGTTTTTCCAGCCCATGATAAGTTGTCCTAAGTCTATAAGTAATTATAGTCTTAGAGGATCAAATTGTTTTCCCAATTGGAGTTGTTAACCCAATTGGAGTTAGTTTCTCAATTGGAGTAGGTTTTATAACTAGATTCCAATTAGGATTAATAATCCTTATTGAAGAAGACCTTTATTATGTCTATATAAAGGGGCTATTGTACTAGTTTTGAATTGGAGGGAGCAAAACAATAAATTGTATACCACTCAAGGGATAAGAGTGAGAGAATATTGTAAAATGTGTGCGAGAGAAAAGAAAAGAGATAGTATATTTCTTGTTCTTGTTCTTTCAGGTTTTTTGTCAATTCCTAGTTCTAGAGATTTGGCAAGATTATTGGTTGTACTCATTATTGATATAGTGAAAGATTGTTGTTGCTGTCCTGTGGACGTAGGCACATATTGTCAAACCACGTAAATTCTTGGTGTTATTTATCTTGGTTATTTGTTTTTCGATTTCCAGAGTTTGTTCTTGTTTTTCCCATTCTTAAACGCAAAATTCTCAACAAGTGGTATCAGAGCCAGGTTTGGTTGATATCCGTTTAGAATGGAGGGTGCAGCCCGCTTTAATTGGGTTACGTGGAAATCAAGAGGAGGACATGCTTAACTGAAGGTGTTAAGAGCAAGCCACCAAGTATGTCTGATGCTGATTGGACCAAGATGAAGATAAGCGATGTTTTCCGGCAAAGAAGTCTATAATTGCCTTTGCCAGTGACGATGGTAGTTCTGTTCAGGGGGAGCCTAGTCAAGAGAAGTTTGGTCAAGAGATGTTCGATCACATGGAGTCTGGTCATGGGTATTGCAATCAGAGGGAGCTTGGTCAAGAGAAGTCTAATCAAGAGGGTCTTGGTTAATGAGTAGTTGAGTAGTTCAATCAGGGGGAGCGTGGTTATGAGAAGTTTGATCAATGGGAGTTTGGTCAAGAGGAGCAATCCTATTATGGTATACCTTCCTCATGGTCTGGAGGGGGAGATTGTTAGGTTTTTCCAGCCCATGATAAGTTGTCCTAAGTCTATAAGGAATTATAGTCTTAGAGGATTAAATAGTTTTCCCAATTGGAGTTGTTTTCCCAATTGGAGTTAGTTTCTCAATTGGAATAGGTTTTATAACTAGATTCCAATTAGGATTAATAATCCTTATTGAAGAAGACCTTCATTATGTCTATATAAAGGGGCTGTTGTACTAGTTTGGTGGGAGCAAAACAATAAATTGTATACCACTCAAGGGATAAGAGTGAGAGAATATTGTTAAGTGTGTGCAAGAGAAACGAAAAGAGATATATATTTCTTGTTCTTGTTCTTTCAGGTTTTTCATCAAGTCCTAGTTCTAGAGATTTGGCGAGATTATTGGTTGTACTCATTATTGATATAGTGAAAGATTGTTGTTGCTGTCCTGTGGACGTAGGCACATATTGCCAAACCACGTAAATTCTTGGTGTTATTTATCTTGGTTATTTGTTTTTCGATTCTGGAGTTTGTTCTTGTTTTTCCCATTCTGAAACACGATATTCTCAACAATATCAAGTTCTGCAGATCAAATACGTGGTTCTGTTTTCTACAAACTCTTGCATGTTTCTCAGGAGATTATGCTTTAAGAATTCTGGAAGAATTATTTTTTACGCGAATAAGTGGATGTAATTCATTTTATGTCTATAAATGTGTGATTTGCTAACTAGGAAAGGTTTTGCCTTTGCTGAAATATATATTTAATAGTCTGCAGCTTCTTTTTGCATAGCTTGGGTTAACCATGCAAAGTTCCAGTTTAATAATAGTTAGATACTCAAGAGCTGATCAATATAGTAATAGTTGTGTACCCGATAATAGCAGAGTGTAATCTTCACTTCCACTTTTGTGAGAATATGTTTCTCTGTTACTAACAACATATTATTTGGTCATCATGTCATTGACAAGAAATTGAGTTTTGCATCTGCTACACTTTGTACTTATTTGCAGTGGTATAAAATTAATGTGTGGGCTTGAAAAAGTTTCTGTTTTACATGCAGATATAGCAATCAGCTTTCTAGTTTGGGAAGTATGGTAAATGATGCAGGCCTAGTTGGCCATATTCATCTCAACGAGGTTTGCATAGTTCAATGTGTTGGAATGTTTTCTTTATATTTTCATTTATGAAGTTGCTATTACTTCCTCGTTTGGGATAACGAGAGCTTTATTGAACAGGAGCTGTTACGGGAGTTAAATGTCGGTGTAGATGAGATTCGACAAAAATGCCAAGAAACTGTTAATTCATTTCGGAGGAAGAGAGTTGGGAAGAAGAAGTTCAACATTGGCTATCTTTTCAAAAATACAGTTTTGTTTGCCAGGTCTTTTTTCTTCCCCTCTCTGGTTGGAGCATACTTATGTTTACCAATTGCCTTATTGACTTGATCAATTATGTTTTCCTGTTTGCGTGATGAACTTTTGATACATGAGAGGAAAATGAGGCGAGGACACAGCCTCAATTGATTTTGGTCAATATGATATTAATAAATTTTAATGATGAAAGTTATGGAACATTATGAGCTATGCTGTTATTCTTTGCTTATTTTATAGTGGTTTTTTGTTTGAATTTATTTGGCCCTTTTAGTTATGCTTCACTAAGATAAAGGAAGGAAAAAGTTCTGAAAGGAAAGGGGAGGTGAAAACATAATAGCTTGATAAGAGAAACGCCACCAGTACGAAGTCCACCATAGTAACATGGGCAAATCATTCTTGTTATTACCATAAAACGTAAATATGTACAAAAATATATATATATATATTGTATATTTATATATATATATATATATATATATATATATATATAGTATTTGTTTGTGTTCTGGAACCCTGCCTGCTTGCTGGCTTTAAGAGCGCTAGAGATACTGAAATTTTCATGTCAAAAGAAGACTCGTATTTCAAAATCATTTGCATGTGGGAGTTGCCTACTGTCATAATCATATACAATGTTCGTACTTGTATGACTTCCCCTTCCCCTGTTGTGGAGTTTACTTGTCTCTCCGCTTTAAAATACTTAATGATAAATGCTTCATTGTTTGCAGTGAGCATTGCTCTTTTCATCATTCCTGTGCAGACAAAGGATCTGACTCCCCGTGCTTGATGTTCTTCCTTCAAGCTACTGAAGAGTTGGAGACCACTTCGCAATACTATGCTGACTTGATTTGCCCTGTGCTTTTAGAAACAATAATAAAAGGTAGCTTTTGGAGTGATTTTCTAAAGAGTGAAATACTAATTTATTATTTGAGTTTCCTTGTTTTCCAATGAATCTTGGTCTTTTGATTTGTTTTGCCAACTCACATCTAAAACAGAAATGTCAGTGATTATATGCAATTTGTGTGTTTTGTTTCTGTCTGTCTTATTGAAGTCCTACTTCTATTTGTTTTTTTAATAGAAAAATCCTACTTCTGTTCTGTCTCATGAACCTCATATTTACCTTTTTTTCATCCCATCCCAAGGTACACGTTTTTGTTGTGTTAGTTGCGTATGGGATGGCCATTACTTGTGATCATATCCAACTTAAGAGGCCAAATATGTGCCTATCAACAGTTTAGTGTTAAACTCTGCAAGATTGAAGTCGAAATATTCATCATTTATTTCTAGGTTGAGTTGTGCATTTTCATCCTCTTTTATAGTAATTAATTTATTAGTTGGAAACATTGTACTTTGAGGAGGCAAGTAAAGCTTTAGTGGAACTGTGGGTATGGGTATGGGTATGATGACTTTTTTTTTTTTTTTTTTTTCGGGATTCGGTTGGATTATATTGCTAGAAATTTGGAGGAAAAGTTTGGAGAGGTGCAGTGGCCTTGACGGATAGAGTGAAGCTTTGGATGTTTGAGCTTTAAGCATTAGTAATGCCTGAGTTGAGAGATAGTCCTTTCATGATTCTTGATCAGATTGGGTGCAGTTAGCTGATCTTTGGAGTTTTGATGCTGGTGATAGAAGCAGTTTTTTATTTGACTTATTGTAGTTTTTATTAGATGGTGGACATGTTGTTTACTGCTGGAAACTATTTTGTAACTCTTCTCTTAGTAAAGTCTTAATGTCTCTAAAATGGACAGGTGACCCACGGATTACCTCAGCAAATATAATTTGGATTGATCCCGATACAACAACTTGGATTAGAAGTCCAAATAATTCTCAAAAGGGTGAATGGGCCTTGGATGTTGTTCTGGAGAAATCTGTTGTCAAGCAAAGCGGTGATGCATGGAGAATCGTTCTCGATTCTTGCCTCCCTGTGCTTCACCTAATTGACACCAGGCGTTCCATCCCGTATGCTATCAAACAGATTCAAGAACTATTGGGAGTGTCTTGTGCTTTTGATCAAGCAGTTCAGGTAAAATCAGTTCACAATTTTCCTTCTTTCTACCGCGAATCTTGAACTTAATGACCCTATATCAGAAGCCATGCTAGCTTTTGTGGCTAGCTGTTTATATTATGGGTTGTTATAGGGCTGTGTATATCATGTTTTGTGTGTGTCATTTAGTATTAGGCACTAACTCAATTTGGGAAGTGTTATTGGCACTCCAAAAATCTCATTCTACACTCCTCACAAGTGTATTTTTCTTTCTTAATATTGAAAGTTTGGAGTGTAGAATGAGATTTTTGGAGTGCTAATAAAAATTCCCCTCAATTTTTGTTAAGTCATTTTATGTTTTGATACAGCTTGAAACTCAAAATTTTAGACATGGACTTAGTTGTCTCCAAGCCAAGTTCATTACTCATTATTCATTATTCAATACATCTTTCATGTGAAAATTGCACTCAATCCATGTGTAAGAAAATCTAGGAAAAAACTCCTGATTCTAGAGAGGTTCATTAAATAGTACCAATCAAGTACACAGGAAAAATCTGAAATTTTCCTCATACAATACCAGTTAAATAGTTTCTTGTGTCAAAATCTACTGTGTGATACTAGCTCAACCTTTTAATCGTTCGTTAACGATTAGATAAAATTCAGATACACGTTAAGTAATCGCGGTAATATTGTGTTTGGTGGATCATATTATGCTGCTGCATTGCTAGGAAATTATCACCTATAGTGTCCAGTAGTTTCCGTGTGTCTAATAAGCTTCTCTCCCTTTGGAGTGTTTGACTTGCTAGACTTCTGGTTAACTCTTTGCTTCCTTATTTATTTATTTTCTAGCCGGCATGCTTTATCACAGCCAACCCCACTTAGTGGGATAAGGCTTTGTTGTTGTTTGGCATACTTTATTACATCAGTTGTGTATATATTTGGATGTATATTTATTATACTACGATTTATTTTCTATACTTGTATCGTTCCACCATTAGTTATGGTTCAGCATTTCATGTGACTAATCTTCATTAAGTATGGACCTTCTTTTGAATTTTGAATTTTTTTTTGGAATTGTGTGCTGTATTTGTGGTTTCCTCGGGCATGCCACCTTTTTTTAGTCCTGTATCATCATGTACATCTTATGAAGTTTAACATTGTTAGTTTTTAAGGAAAATTGGATCATATTAGAAGAACACTGGGTGATATGAGATACATTTTGTACCTTTCTACTAAGAATTCATTTTTGGATTTTATTGCGCAGCGCCTCTCGACAGCTGTTACAATGGTGGCAAAAGGTGTCCTGAAAGAGCATCTTATCCTCCTGGCAAATAGCATGACATGTGCTGGAAATTTTGTTGGCTTCAATTCTAGTGGATATAAAGCACTATCTCGAGCATTGAATATTCAAGTACCATTTACAGAAGCAACACTTTTTGTGAGTAATTGAACTCTTTTGCCTAATTCTATAAATGACATTTACCTATAGTTCGTGGTTAGATGAACTAGAATCACAACTAATTGTAGTTTCATTACATGTGGCTGTAGACACCAAGAAGGTGCTTTGAGAGAGCAGCTGAAAAGTGCCACATGGATTCTTTGTCAAGCATAGTTGCATCATGTTCATGGGGTAAACATGTTGCTGTTGGTACTGGCTCCAGGTTTGATATCCTCTGGGACACAAGAGAGGTAAATATGATTTTTAACATACTTATAGTTTTTCCCAGTTGTATGGTAGTTTAATCTGCTGCTGGAATGTTCTGTGCCGTTTAATTTAATTATTAATATTTTATTTTTTCAGGGAGGATTGAATCAAGAGGGTGGACTAGATGTTTTCAACTTTCTGCATATGGTGAGCACAGCGAATGGAGAAGAAGCAACTACGGGAGCACTGGGGGCAGAAGTTGATGATCTTATGGTGGTAGATGAATTAGCAGATTCCTGCTTGTCGCCAGAACTTGACTCTGGTTTAGATAAGCCCGTCTTCGAAGATATTATAGAATTTGAGGACAAATCAGAAACTCTTCCTGGAAAGTCAAATTGGGAAAAGGATTCCTCTGTATGGGGGACAAATACTACACGAGAAGATGCCACATCATCGTGGGAGAAAACTCCATCATGGGATAAAAATGATACATCATCGTGGGATAAAACTCCAGCCAAAGAACCTGCCACATCTACATGGGGGATAGGCAAGGCAGCAGAAGTTACTACTCCTGCATGGAGGGCAAATACCGCAATAGAAGCTGCCACATCTGCCTGGGGGGCAAGTGCAAGTGAAAATGATTGGAGTGGTAGAGTGGCAGAGAAAGTGGCACCAATAGACCTCCAGCCGACAATAAAAGCCATAGATGAAAGGGACAATGGATGGGGTGCTGTTTCTCCTAGGGAAACAGTAACAGGGAATGACAATGCTTGGTCTAGTGGGCAACAGAAAAAGTCTTCTGAAATTTCGATCAGTTCTTGGGGGCAGAAAAATCCTCCTGAGACAGAAACTCAACCTTGGGGTGCTGTTTCTTCCGGGGAAACAGAAACAGGGAATGACAATGCTTGGTCTAGTGGGCAACAGAAGAAGTCTTCTGAAATTTCGACCAGTTCTTGGGGGCAGAAAAATCCTCCTGAGACAGAAACTCAACCTTGGGGTGCTGTTTCTTCTGGGGAAACAGAAACAGGGAATGACAATGCTTGGTCTAGTGGGCAACAGAAAAAATCGGGGCCGAACAAGTCTTGGTCTAGTGGGCAACAGAAAAAGTCTTCTGAAATTTCGACCAGTTCTTTGGGGCAGAAAAATCCTCCTAAGACAGAAACTCAACCTTGGGGTGCTGTTTCTTCTGGGGAAACAGAAACAGGGAATGACAATGCTTGGTCTAGTGGGCAACAGAAAAAGTCTTCTGAAATTTCGACCAGTTCTTGGGGGCAGAAAAATCCTCCTAAGACGGACACTCAACCTTGGGGTGCTGTTTCTTCCGGGGAAACAGAAACAGGGAATGACAATGCTTGGTCTAGTGGGCAACAGAAAAAGTCTTCTGAAATTTCGATCAGTTCTTGGGGGCAGAAAAATCCTCCTAAGACAGAAACTCAACCTTGGGGTGCTGTTTCTTCCGGGGAAACAGAAACAGGGAATGACAATGCTTGGTCTAGTGGGCAACAGAAAAAGTCTTCTGAAATTTCGACCAGTTCTTGGGGGCAGAAAAATCCTCTTGAGACAGAAACTCAACCTTGGGGTGCTGTTTCTTCTGGGGAAACAGAAACAGGGAATGACAATGCTTGGTCTAGTAGGCAACAGAAAAAATCTTCTGAAATTTCTACCGGTTCTTGGGGGCAGAAAAATCCTCCTGAGACAGAAACTCAACCTGCGAGCTTGTCTGGGTGGGATTCACCTAGTGGAGATGGTAATACTGGTGAAAGACATCACCAATGGGGGCAGAACAAGAAAAGTCGTTTTGAAGGTTCAAAGAGTTGGGTTTCTAGTCCTGGGGAGTGGAAGAATAAGAACCGTCCTGCCAAACCACCTGGTATGGTGAATGATAACTCTAGTGTGGTTGGACTCTATACTGCAACAAGACAAAGATTGGATATGTTCCCTAGCGAGGAGCAAGACGTTCTTTCTAAAATTGAACCCGTTATGCGCTCTATCCGAAGAATAATGCATCAATCTGGGTTAGTTTTCTGTTTATATTCTTTCTTAACAATTTTGACTTTGAGATGTCTTGTCTGAAGTAAGAATCCATTTAAATCCAGGGAATTTCTTGACAAAATCCTCCCTCACAGTCGAAAATAGTGCTTTAACATTTGAAGTATCATACTTGCATGTAGTGCAACGATGTTGTTTCATATTCACCTGTCAAAGAGCCTGAGTCTAAGAACAAAGTCCCTCCCAAAATGTCATCGTAGAACATAGTTGGTTTTCAAACTCTTGGGGCTCCAAGTTTAAAGATAAAGTTTGGAGGTTGTGGACTATTTATGAGATACGGGTTGGGTTTTGGCACCTCTCTGTGGACTTTGGTCTCATTCGTGTATCATGGTTGCCGTTGCCCATTCTTTTCAATTTCTACTAGAAAGCCGCTATGTCGTAGTTTTCCTGATTGTAGAGTGGGTGGTTTTGGTTCTGTTTTCTGCATTGTTGGATGCTGCACTGTCATACTTTTAATATCTTGGTTATTGCAGGTTGTGGGCAGCATATTTGTGGACTGCTGGTCCACTTTGATTGTACTTCCTATTCATATTAGTTACTATTTGTTTTCTTTTGATGTGTGAAGTCTAAAGTCTATCATTATATAAAAAATAAGCGTAAGAACTATAAAGGAAAGGCATCTGATAACTTAATGAATTCACATGTTACATTTGACTTTCCTTTTGGGATGTCTCAAGGATATCATATTTTCACTGATCTCCATACGAAGGAATTGATTTCATTCTGGGGCATTATAGCCGCTTTGCATATGTTATTGGTGCCTAATTTTGCAACCATTTGATTTTCTTTTCTTTCTTTCTTTCCTTTTTGGAATGTTTTAGTTGTTGCAACATCTTTGCTTGGTGCTTGACAATCCTCTAACCTACTATCGGTTTTTAAATTATTCTATCCAGGTACAATGATGGGGATCCACTGTCAGCTGACGACCAGTCATTTATACTTGATAATGTTCTCAATTACCACCCGGATAAAGCTGTTAAAATGGGTTCTGGAATTGGTCATCTCACAGTACGTTTATCTGCCCTGTTCTTGCTTAACTGCGTTTTATTTAGATTTATGTTTCAGTGCACTTTTGATACATTATGCTTGGAATCTGTGACTGATTGCATTGTTATATTGGTTATTATAATGTTCATATTATTTTTTACTGAACTATAACGTTTATACTGAATTTTGTACATTGTCCATTGAGGTAAACTTCCATGTGTTCTGTTGCATGCCTAAATTTGTTCTGCTTCTCAAAACCCTTTTTTAAGTCAATAATTAATTTTTAGCAAAGGGCTGTTACACATAGGAAGATGACTAGACGGGGTTTAGTCGGAAAACCATTTTTTTTTCTCTACTGGTTTAGCTATTCACTCATGGCTCCACCCTGCCAAGGCTGGTCGAGCAGATCTAATCTTTCAGATAAGAAGACATTAGAGGAGTATATACTTGTCTTTAAATACGAATTAAGACTATCCTCCATCTCAAGGGTTTTTAAGTCTGGACTAGTAATGACGGGGAAAGGGTTTTCTTTCATAGTACTTGGAAACATAGCCAGGATGGAATACCTCATCTTATTTACCTTTTCTCACGAACTACTTGTCTTGTAATAACAAACCCTGTATTGCTTATGTTGTGTTCTTATCGAAAACCAAAAGAAACACAAGTTTCCGAAGCTTTGTTGTTTACGAATGAATTTGGCTTGTGTGTTAATGGACTTATTTGGTCTCATATTGTCCTAATTTACACCGGCCATTGATGACAGGTTGATAGGCACGGCAGTTTCCAGGACAGCAGATGCTTTTTTGTTGTGACGACAGATGGTCACAAGGAAGATTTTTCATATCGGAAATGCCTGGAGAATTACATTAAGGAAAAGTATGCTGATGTTGCCGAAACATTCATAGGCAAGTATTTTACTAGGAGAGGAGGGAATCGGGAGCGAAACCCCACTCCAAGTCAATATCCCATTCCAGAACAGACTCCATGTCAAACTCCCATTGCAGAGCAAACTATAAGCCAAACTCCCATTGCAGAGCAAACTATAAGTCAAACCCCCGTTTCAGAGCAAATTGGGAACGAGGAGACACAATAGGGCATGGCTATTTCCGGGGCATCGGTCGTTTTGAGATTCTGATGTAATTAGATTTGAACATTCTGCCCCTCTGCTTTTTGATTTGTATATACTAGGCAGTCGTTAGCAGCTCCTGACAAATCCAGCGTTTCGTTCGTTGATTTATGTTTAATCTGAGAGCATTGATTAGTTAACCAGTTGGTAGCTGCTGGATGCAGTTAACGTGAACCCTGAATTGGGAGAAAAGCAAGCTGCTTGCTTATGTTGCAGTTGCAAAAAAAATGAAGTTTATATATGAAATGCAGAAGTCTTGTCGATGGCCTTCGATGGCTTCTATTGCTCAGCTTATTATACTCTGGTTTGGAATTTTTATTTATTTAATGTTCCATATTTTTTCTGGTTTAGCGCTTATGATTATGATTATGGATGTAAACAAACCAAATCAATTTGCTCAAGCTTCGACGTACCAAACACGAGCCCAACCCGATACAAGCTCTACTTGTGATGTAGGATTAATGCTTACAACCGGGCCATGATGAATATCTTTGCAAATGGAAATGAACATGTGGAATTGATGGATATTGGTCTGTCTCTATCTAGACAATCAAAAACCCCCAAGTATAAATACTCTAGAGCACCGTAGAATTTTTGTTTTAATAATGTGATAATGAATGTGTACTTACCATTCATACGGCTAACTTAATGAAATTGATGTTCTAAACCATTTAATTTTCAAAGTTTCATACATATATTATTCGTACAAAAAATTGACAAATAAGAGATTATTGAGACATCTAAAACTAATCATACAAATATATGAACTCATTTTGTTCAAAATCATTGAGTTTTTTTTTTTGAGAAACAAAATCATTGAGTTTGACCTTAGGAAAATAGACAGTTCAAATATGTATAGTGTGGATTGGCGTAATTGGGATTCCTCTTAATAGTTTGGTTTAACCAAACTTGGACTACATTTTATTTGATTTGTTTTGCCTTATTTGATAATTGCTTAAACCAAACCAAACTAAACCAAACGAGAACCACCTACTTGGTTTTACACTTTTGCATTTTCCCCTTATTTGTTATCACAATTTTAGTTCAACCCTTAATACCAAAAAGATTAAAATCCTAAACTCATTTGAATTTGATGTAGTTTATCAAAAAAATTCTGAGTCATAGTCTATTACTTTTTTGAATTTACATTATGAAACTCCTTTTATATATATTTGAGGTAATATAACAATATTTTCTCAATGGCTTACAAAGAGAAAAATGATAACCTCCTCTTACACAACCTTGTTTAATTATGTCCATTGTTTTCATTTTAAGAGAGCGTATTTGATACAATCTAAAAAATTACTCTCCCAAGTCCCAACACAATTAATATGATTAGGGTTAAATAACTGACGTGGAAACAAGTCAAGGTACTCAAAATTAAAGTTATAATGCTTAATCAAAAACAGAAAAGTTACAAATGTTTAGTAAAAAAACTAAGAAATAGAGCGACAAACTCTAATTATTTCTCGTTTTAATTCATTCAGTTTGATAGCTAAACTAAAAAAGAGTGCGTATAAGAAAAAAAAGGGTTTAGCTTCCTTTACTAAACCTTTTGGTTCGACCATGCAACTAGCGTGAGTCTTTTTTTTATTTTTTTAATTTTTTAACAAACGATATTTTCTATATTAAAAGAGAGAGTGAACTTAGCTTCACAATACGCTAGCAGTAATGTTGTTCAAAATCACCTTTGGCGAGAATCAAATTTTTTTATTTTTTTTAACAAACAATATTTTCTATACTAATAGGAGGGATGAACTTAGCCTCATAATAAGTTAGCAGTAATGTTGTTCAAACTCTTATGTGACAAAAATCGAATCTAAAATCTCATTTACAAGTGAAAACAAAATAACATTAGACCATAGTGTTTTGAGTCTTAAACGTAGATTATAAATTATAATGCGCTTCAAAACGAACCAAACCAAACCGGCTAATCGGGCCACCGCTACCTGGCACGATCTAATTGAAAGAGAAACGTGCAAGGTTATCCAATTATCCATTATTTTATTTTAACTTTTTGTGAGGGAAATAGCCGAATACAATAATCTAATACCAAGTCACCATTTTCATGATGTTTTACTGCTTCATGAGTTCCACTCTCCCACTCCACTCCACTCCAGTCTGATTGATCCAAACATCTGAGCTTCGGCCATGGCTTCTTCTTTGCCGGGTCAACTCGTTTCCCTGTTAGAGAATGGGCAGCATCATGTGTGGGAGGACCAATCGATCATCAAGTGGCGGAAGAGAGACGCCCATGTCCCTTTACGCTGCCATGAATCAGTTGAAGGTAAACCACTCATGGCATTTCAATTTCAGTTTCTTATTGCTTTGATTTTTTGATTTTCTAAAATTGATATGTTGAATTTGGTTTTTGTAAATTTTAGTTCTAGGTTGACTGATGGAATTGTTTTTTGCTGGGGTTGACTGATGAATGGTCGAAATATAATTCTTTGATTCAGATTCGCATTGCATTTTGGATGTTGTAACGTTCGAATGCATTTCGCTAAATTGTTTACGTGAATTTGAGGTTCTACACGCAATACATATCGTAAATGATGATGATTTAGTGATTTCATGTAGAATCACACAGCTTTGAGTATTTGTAATACGTATGTATATGCAAGCTCATCAGTTGGGTTAACATATTTGGACTACGATTTTTGTTGAAGTTTTGATACATAAGGTTTTCAGTGTAAATGCTTTTTCTCAAATATCTAGAGTGAATAGTTGTTGGAGCATGGTTGTGATGCAGATTTGTATTATCGTACATCTCTCATAAACTGCATCATGATTTGGTATATGAGCATGGTGTTGCATATTGCCAATAGTAGGTTGGGGGCACTAGCCGCAGTATGCATGATAGTACACGTAACTGGGTAGGATTAGGAACATGGGAAAGAAAACGCAGAACCTAATTGGTTCAATGTCGGACTGAGAGGTTTGGGTGCTTGATTCAGGAGCACCATCATCTAGTTCTGATTGTATGGCTTACTTTTAGAAGATATCTGATGTTGTTTATGTTGTGCAGGGTCTCTTAAATATTGGTATGAACGCAACAAAGTGAGTTTTGTGGTCTCCAACTCTGCTGTTTGGAATGATGATGCTGTTGTTGGAGCTCTTGACAGCGCGGCTCTTTGGGTCAAGGGCTTGCCTTTTGTCAAGTCCTTGTCAGGCTATTGGAAATTCTTCTTGGCTTCCAGTCCTAAAAATGTTCCCTTAAATTTTTATGACTCTGCATTTCATGATATACAGTGGGAAACTTTGCCTGGTAGGCATATATGATCTTTCACTTTTTCTTCTTTGTATTTATATGGTGTGTTGTGTTGGAGTGTATAAGTGATAGTTGGCTCGCATCCAATCAAGTTCTGGGGAGTAATGGCAAACCATGAAAATTTGTCAAGATATATGTATATCTGTAACTACCCAGAATTTAAGACCTACCTCTTAGGGAGAGGGTTAGGATCACGCCCATGATTCCATATTTATCTTTTCATCTTCATTTTTAAAAGAATAGGAAATTTAATAGTATTTTTATATTCTTAGTTGTTTATATCCTTATTCCTGTTTATGTTGTTCACCGATCATGATTGCTCCATGTCTAGGAAATGCAATTTTCATCCGACTCATAACTTTTTTTTCTCTAATGGAACAGTTCCTTCAAATTGGCAGATGCATGGATTTGATCGGCCTATTTATACAAACGTTGTGTATCCATTTCCACTGGATCCACCTTTTGTTCATGTGGAGAATCCTACTGGCTGTTATAGGACATACTTTGATATTCCTAAAGAATGGAATGGTATGATCAATTTGAATGCATTACTGATCAGTGATGCTTTTGAATTCTTTTATTTTTTGTTCTTTGTTTCCCTCTGTTTTTGGTTTCCTGATCTGTATTAAATCAAACCTGTCCTGTGCTATAACTTGTATGCTTCGAAATAGTCTTATTTTCAACTTTGGTAATATTTTAAAAGTAACCATTTTAAATGTAATTGTATGACATATTGACATGTGACTAGCATTTGACAGGCCGCAGGATTTTTTTGCACTTTGAAGCTGTTGATTCTGCTTTCTGTGCGTGGGTGAATGGGGTCCCGATAGGATATAGGTAATTATTTAATGGCTTTTTAATCATTAGCAATAAGTGCATTTGTTGATCTTGTAGATTGTAGCACTCAGAGCATAGCAATGTCAAAATGAAGATCATTTTGTGCTTATAAGGGATGCATGGTTAGGTAGGAATCTATATCAGATACATTAACAAGCTTTATTTCGTGCTAGGTCAGTCAGGACAGCAGACTTCCTGCTGAATTTGAAATCACCGATTATTGTTACCCATTCAGTACGGACAAGAAAAATGTACTAGCTGTTCAAGTTTTCAGATGGAGTGATGGATCTTACCTTGAAGATCAAGATCATTGGTGGTTATCTGGCATTCATCGTGATGTGCTTCTCCTTTCCAAGCCACAGGTTCTATAATCTTCTTGCATTTGTGTTCTTTTCTTTTAAATACCAATATACTGTGTGATTGGCTTTTCTTGGAGCTATTACATAGCGGGAGACTGGGGACAATCATGTATGCATTGATGATTTGCATGGCTGCTTCTCTACAATAAGATCATTCCATCTCTTCTATTCGCATGTCAGTGTGCGCATGCTTATTGATGAAATTGAGGTTCCACCATAAAACCAATTGGCAATATGGGGAGTAGCCCAAGACCATATAAGCACATAGCAAATCTTGTCTCTCACCGATGTGGGACAACTCTTAACACGCCCCTGCACGTGTGGTGTAGTTTCAAGCCTACACGTGGACAACAAGTGGGGTGATGTGGAGCGCGTGTGGCCCTTTTTGGCTTCACATGAGGACAACCCGCTCTGATACCATGATGAAATTGGGGTTCCACCATAAAACCAATTGGCAATATGGGGAGTAGCCCAAGACCGTATAAGCACATAGAAAATCTTGTCTCTCACCGATGTGGGACAACTCTTAACAGTCATGACCTAGTTCATTAATTTGCTAACACATATTTTACTTTGATTACACATATAGGATTATCTCAACTATTTCCTCATTAATTTGAGTAATGCAAACTGCTATTTGCTGCTAACATAAGTTAGAGCATTGCATAACATTAAATCCTAAAGTATAACTGATGTGCAGGTATTCATCGCAGACTATTTTTTCAAATCAACTCTGGCCGAGGATTTTTCTTATGCAGACATACAGGCAAGTATCTACTAATCGAGGAAGGATGTCTTTGTTTTTAATGAGTAATAAAAACAAACAATGTTTTATAGTGTTGTCTGGATGAACCTCTTGCACATTGCTGGACAATAGTTTGTAACCCATTGACGTTTCTTGTTGATTATATTTTTGTTATTCTCACTTTTTACTTTGATTATCATAATATCTGTTAAGTTTACACTGTAACTGATTTATCCGTCAGCCTCTTGGAATATACCCTTTTATCAATATGATGAGATTATGTTCTTCTTACTGCTATTTAACTACATGGAGAAAATTTTAATTCTTTATTTATTTATTTTCTTTTTGCATTTTTTACCAGGTTGAAGTGAAAATAGATAACTCCATAGAAACATCTAAAGATAGTATTCTTCCCAACTACACAATAGAAGCTTCATTATTTGACACGGCTAGCTGGTACAGTACTGATGGATATGCTGATCTGGCCTCATCTAATGTGGCTAGTTTAAAGCTTAATCCCTCACCCAGCACAAGCCTTGGATTTCATGGTTATTGGCTGGAAGGGAGACTGGAAATGCCGAGGCTTTGGTCTGCCGAGCAAGTAAGGACACTTCATTTGTTCTTTCATTTTGTTTCTTCCTGTCTTGTTCTTAAGCTAAAGGCAGACCATTTTAAGTTATATATACCTTTTTACTTACTAGTATTCATTGAGTGATGATTTCCAAAAATGTCTGTCAAGTGCTGGAGGTACCCGGGCACTGTGAATATTTTAACCTAACGTGTAGTATTTGTGTGTGCTGCACCTTTTTGTTTTCTAACTTTGCTTTCTTGTTCGAGATATGTTGGAAGAAATGTCTTGTTGAATTATAACAGCTTACAGGATAAGTAGATTTTTCTTTTTCACATGACAACAGAGTTTGTGAATACTAGAGATTACAACTTTCTCCCTTACTCAGCACGCCTCAACTAAACATGAGTTAGGATTAAGGGTTATTCAAGTTGTTTGAGAATATGGCATTGGTTCTTTCCTACATGTTAGTCAAGTTCTCGTTTGACTTAAGCATAAAGCAGATAGATCACTTGAGCACAGTAGTATACACCCCTGACTGGGGATGCTCTAAGAGAGTTCTTAATAGGGCAGGACGATAGAGCAGATCACAATTAATATATACTATACATTGGCCATAGATGAGTTTGTAGCAAAGTTTGTCTTTCTTAATACCATTGCCTTTAAGAACCTCTAATGCTTTCAGTGATGCTGTACTGAATATTAAACAATTTGAATCTGTGGTTCAATTTTAGTTGCTGTCATTCCACTTCTCTTTTATGCTAGAAAGAAAGTATATGAATCAGATTTGAGACAGTAAAGGGAATAAAGCTTGTCGACTGTCTATTTATGTTTCACAGATGATTTGATGATCTTGTGTTATAGTATTTGCTTTTGAATGCTTTTGACTTCTATCCTCTCTCTCTCTCTCTCTCTCTCTCTCTCTCTCTCTCTCTATATATATATATATATATATATATATATATATATATAATATATGTATGTATGTATTGCATCCAAGTGTCTCAACTGATTGTTTACCATCCACAGCCAAATCTGTACACACTTGCTGTTATATTGAAAGATGCATCTGGTAACCTCGTGGACTGTGAATCATGCCTCGTAGGCATACGACAAGTATCAAAAGCCCCCAAACAGCTGCTTGTTAATGGGCGTCCAATAATAATAAGGGGTGTAAACAGGCATGAGCATCATCCACGTCTGGGAAAAACAAACATAGAATCCTGCATGGTTAAGGTGACACATATTTTAGTTCCCTTCGTTTATTCTCTGCTTGCCTACTTGATCGCCAACTTGAGGGGGTGGTTCTGTTTATTACGTTCATGAAGTTTTCATCTCTGTTTTGTGTACAGGATTTGATTTTAATGAAGCAATATAATTTCAATGCTGTGAGAAACAGTCATTATCCCCAACATCCCCGTTGGTATGAGCTTTGTGATTTGTTTGGCATGTACATGATAGATGAAGCCAACATCGAGACCCATGGTTTTGATTATTCTGGGCATGTGAAGCATCCTACATTAGAACCAAGCTGGGCTACTGCAATGATAGACCGTGTGATAGGCATGGTTGAGAGAGACAAAAATCATGCTTGCATTTTCTCCTGGTCCCTAGGAAATGAAGCGGGATATGGACCTAATCATTCTGCTTCAGCCGGTAACCATTTTCCTTAAACATCCTTATTTTGGTCGAGCTCCAAAGGAACTTATATAGGGAATGTCATACTTGTTCAAGAATTATATGTTTTGAATTAGCTGGTAACTTAAATTTTTTGGGTAAACTTCTTAAATCCACAATACGATTCCCAAATGATTCTTTCTTCGAAAATAGGCTATTGGGAATCACATTGTGCGTTTAATAGGTTTACCTTGAAATAATGGTGATGAACTTGCGTTCAATAATTTTGTAAATAAGGAAGTAATAGCAATCATTTGGGAAGGGGCTTTACACTAGGGAATATGAATTTTGTCAAAAGACAGAAGCATGCACTCTAATTTTGAATAATTCAGAAAATATTAAAATTCTATTAAAAGTTGGGTAAGCCAATCAAGATCACTTTGTCTATAATTTGGGTTACTTTCCTTGTCTATCTGTACTTTCCTTTCCAATTTTTAAAATGTTAACATTTCCTATTACAAAAAAAGTTTAGATCACGTTTTGTCCATGGAATTTAATTGAAGTTGCTTCCAATGCATCTTTATTTGTCAACCTTTTCCTACCACTCATTGTTTACGATACTTGAATCTTGAATGTAGGCTGGATTCGTGGCAAGGATCCCTCACGGCTGTTACATTACGAAGGGGGTGGATCCAGAACTCCATCCACAGATATTGTATGTCCCATGTATATGCGGGTCTGGGACATTGTGAAGATTGCGAAAGATCCAAATGAAACACGTCCTTTGATATTGTGCGAGTACGTAAATTTACTATTTCTTTTACTATTGTTTGAGATAAGTTGATTTTACCATACTCCCATAGTTAGAACATGAGTCAACTTATATTTATATTTGGCACTTCTCTGTCCTCACATTTGGCGCCTCTTCACTAATAGAGTCCAACATGCGAAATTCAATTATTTAGGGAGGTTGCAATTATGGGGATTTACACTGATGATTGCTTGGTCTAATACTATGATCAAGTTTGTTGCTTTACCACTACTCCGGAAAGCTTTAGCTATTAGATATAGTCCAATAATTGTTCTGTATCAAACATGTTATTTATTCTGAAAAGTTATACAAGATGCCTCGGTTTATGCTCATAGAAATCAAATTTCTTCACTTAAAACCACGATAAAATAATGGCAGGTATTCACATGCAATGGGAAACAGCAGTGGCAATATACATAAATATTGGGAAGCAATTGATAGCACATTTGGTCTCCAAGGAGGCTTTATCTGGGAGTGGGTTGATCAGGTAACGTATCCTTGGTATGAGAAATATACTGATGATCATCAACATTATGTTAAATATTGGATTCCATTAGGGGATAATAGATTTTTATCATTGTATACAGGGCCTATTGAAGGAAGGTGCAGATGGTAGTAAGCATTGGGCTTATGGGGGTGACTTCGGAGATGTTCCTAATGATCTAAACTTCTGTTTGAATGGCCTTGTATGGCCAGATCGAACTCCTCATCCTGCAATGCATGGTAAGCTGATAATTTACGATAAACGTACAAATACCATTGTCCTCAAAGTTCTTTAAGATAACATTTGTTCGTCATTTATCTATTAAATCATTGCTTGCTGCTTTGATTATTATCTTCAGAAGTCAAGTATGTGTACCAACCAATCAAGGTTTCATTCAGGGAAGAAGCAGTAAAGGTACTTTTCACATATTTGTGTTTGCTTTATTCTTTTTCTTTCTTTTTATTAAATGTTTCTGTAACCGATATCACCTCGCAGATAACAAATACTCACTTTTATGAAACAACACAAGGATTGGAGTTCAGCTGGTCTGCTCATGGGGATGGATATAAACTTGGATCTGGAATTCTGCCTCTTCCTTTGATTGAACCTCAGAAGAGTTTTTCTATTGAGTGGAAGTCAGCTCCATGGTATCCTCTATGGACTTCATCATTTGCGGAGGAATATTTTTTGACAATAACTGCTAAGCTCTTGCATTCCACAAAGTGGGTTAAAGCTGGTCATGTCATCTCATCTACACAAGTCCAGTTGCCTTCCAAGAGAGAAATTGTTCCTCATGTAATTGTTTTTTTCTTAATACCTAGTTAGGCGATAAGAATGAATCTTACAGCTTTTGTCATATAAAACAATTTTTACAACTGGCCTTGCTTTCCAGGTCATCAAGACTAAGGAAGCTACATTCATCAGTGAAATTCTTGGGGATACAATTAAAGTGAGTCGGCAGAACCTTTGGGAGATAATATTGAATGTTAAAACGGGAGCAGTTGAAAGCTGGAAGGTATTCTCACCTTTTTCTATTTTCTTGGTGATAACACGTTTTATTTTTTATTTACAAAAATTGTTTGATAACAATTTCATCCATCCCTCCAAGAAGTCTTCAGTGTTTGGATAATACATTATATACTATGTTGTCACGTTCCTGTTTCCGATAAACCAGCATCCATTCTTACCATACTGAGACTATTTCTATTTGGAACTTAATTATATGAAGTACATACGGTTTACATGTGAACGGGTGGGACTCTATCACGGGTCAGAAATGGAAATCCATCTGTTACGGCCTTTTCATGTTATCCTCTATTCTGTTACATGGTCAGACTAGAGTGTCATTTCGGGGAAGATATCTGGGATGGGGAATCCTGTTTTAGTGCAATTTTTCCTCGTCTCCATAGGAATTCTTGGTTTAATAATGCTTCTATTGCTTGCATCTTTGTTCCCTTCTTTGTCCCCACCGTTGATTTTCAAATTCCATAGGATTCCTCCCTCCTATTCTTGATTGAGAACATTTCATTATCACATTTAGACTTGTAAAGAAGGCTTAGGTGTCTAGTGCAAGTTTTTTTTAGAATACATTAATAATGGATCATTCCATTACCATCTCTATTTTCCACCTGTCTCTAGTGATTTGGGATCTGTTTCTTCTTAGTTTCCTGACTGCTCCTTCTTTCTTGTAAACTTGGACTGAAGCTGCTGCATCTTAGGGTTTATATTGCATTTGCCTAGTTACTGTTCTGTTTGTTAGGATAACTGTATTACTTTATTTGTTTTCTCTGCTAAGGATGTTCTGTCTCATGTAGATAAAGGGTTGTAAACTTTCTTATGTTGGGGCTCTTAGATTGTAGATCTCAATTTGCGCTAACACTCATTCTGAATCCTATTTTTTAAAACAAAAAAAATGGTAGGTTGAAGGAGTTTCTTTGATGACGAAAGGCATATTTCCATGTTTCTGGCGAGCACCCACAGATAATGACAAAGGAGGAGGTGACAGTAGTTATTTCTCCTTGTGGAAAACTGCTCATATTGATAGCCTCAATTATATCACCAAAAGCTGTTCTATACAAACTAAGACTGACCATCTTGTGAGAGTAGCTGCAGTTTTTCTTGGTGTTCCCAAAAGTGAGGAGGGCTCTTTATCCAAGGAGGAAAGCGCATTAATTGAGATTGATGTGATTTACACAATTTACGGTTCAGGAGATGTTGTCGTTGAATGCAATACAAGACCAAGTTCGAACCTTCCACCTCTGCCACGTGTTGGAGTTGAGTTCCATTTGGATAAGTCGATGGACCAGATTAAATGGTATGGAAGAGGACCGTTTGAATGCTATCCGGACAGAAAAGCAGCTGCTCATGTTGCGGTCTACGAGCAGAATGTGGGCGATATGCATGTCCCTTACATAGTTCCTGGGGAATGTTCAGGTAGGGCGGATGTTAGATGGGTGACATTTCAAAACAAGGTTGGTTTCGGAATCTATGCTTCAATATATGGCAGCTCTCCACCTATGCAAATAAATGCAAGTTATTACACCACAGCTGAGCTTGACCGTGCAACGCACAATCACGACCTTGTCAAAGGAGATGACATTGAGGTAATTTCTTTTGCGTTTTTAGTTAGTACCTCTCATTTCAGTACAAGTCGATTTGTCTCAGATGTCCATTGTATTTAATACGAGTATATATAAAGAATGGTTTACGGTTTAGGGTGCTTACGGTCTATGGTGCTACAGGTTCATCTTGATCACAAGCACATGGGCCTGGCTGGGGATGATAGTTGGTCCCCCTGCGTCCACGACGAGTATCTGATTCCTGCTGTTCCGTATTCATTCTCAATCAGGCTGTGCCCAATAACTCCAGCAACCTCTGGCCTCGACGTCTACAAATCTCAACTTCAATACTAAAAGTACCGAATGCTTGACAATCTACGTACATGGTTATGAAATAAAGATGTTTTCCTTCTCTATGTTAACTTGTTGGAGAATATAAAGGAAAACTTGGATTGTAATATGCTGATCATGTTCGTTATACAACCTTTGTTTGATGTTTGCGAAAGTACTCGTTCTTTGGCTAGCATATTTACTGATGACATCTCTCAGAAAAGGACTCGCCATTTCTCAAGTCGAAAATCTTACTCTCGCTAGGTATCAAAACGCGCCTTGGCGGCTTACGACTGTGAAACCCGAGCTTCAGTTGTCCATGGGTGCTTCCGTTGCAATTGATTGAAGGCCATAGTGACTAAACCTAGATAGACTGCAGAAAAATGATAAGAAATTGAACTACATGATAATACCAAGTCTAATGCTGGAACAACCAAAACCAAGATAATGCAAACTCTTGGGATCCGTTTGTTACACTGTGTAAAGTGTGACTACCTTGGCTAAGACCAATAACCCACGTTTGGTAAAGGCCGGGACTAGTTTAAATGAGACTAGGTCAGACTAACACCGGCCCTGCGCCTTGCTAAGTGGAGTTATCTAGTCCCACCTGTGAGCTCGGTATTAAGCGGGATTAGACGTCGATCGGTGTGGGAGATGAGCATAGGGTGTGCGTGATAGCCCCATCAACCCAACTAAAACATCTTTATTTTATTTTTTTTAATAGGAACATACGATATTATCTGTACTATGGGGAGAGGAGTGGGCTAAGCCTCACAATGGGCTAACAATAATGTGGTTCAAATTTTTATTTGACGAGAATTGAACCTAAAACTTCTCACTGTGAAGAGAAATACTACTAGACCTGTACTAAGTGACTGCCCAACTAAAACATCTAATTACATGTATACCTTCAAAATTCAGCTCACCCGGGTTTTGTATGCTAGATCTGTCCCCAGTGTGGGAGATGAGTAGAGAATGAATCTAACTAGGGCAGCACCGCATCTGCAATCCCTAAAGATAATTTCTCTTTAAAATTGCCTCTAAATCTTGATTTCGTTTAAATTTATAACCAATTAAATTGAAATAGGTTGAATTTCGGGTCTTAACGAGTGTCTATTGTGCAATTACTGAATACTAAGCCAATTCAGCTTAATCCCATTAGCAATTTTGTGGTCCGGGAGTCATTATCTAACCTGCCAATAAACAAAACAGCTTGAAATTTGAAAAATAAAATATTATATTAATTTTTTTTTTCAAGCTACCGTTGTAGAAAAAAGCGCGTACATTGTTTTTTGGGTGAAAGAGGGAAAGCGCGCATTATACATCAATTGCTCTCGTCAGTCTTCTTCCACGTTCTTACGCTTGCAATCTTCCACTCCGTCGATTCCCTTTCCTTGTGCTATCTACAAACGACGTCGTCGTCTTCGATTCCGGCCCCTGGTTCTGGCTTCTCTTGCCTTCGCCGTGGCTGCCCATTCCGTACCGTGAGAGACGGCCGGCGATTTCATCAAAACCCACCACCACCGTCGGCGATCAAAGATACGTTCTAAATTTTGAATTCTTTTATTCTAAGTTTTTGGATTTCGTTTTTTGTTTGTTATACTTCAATTATATAATTTTGCGATTGCTTTTAGGGTTTGGTTGGATTTTCCTAGTTGATTTGGGATTTCCTGTTATTCCTAGTAGAATTAGGTTTCCTATCAGAATTGGGATTTGATTGTTACAATATATATTGCTCACATTTTTGGAAAGTAAAATTGCTGCCTAGTGCTTTCTCTTTCTGTCACCCAAAACAGATTACTGAGTAAACTACAACTGCGAGATTTCAATTTCGGTTTCGGTTTCGATTTCAGATATGTTATCTGTTAGGGCATCCCCGTCTCCGTCTGGATCTGTGTTTGATTGTAAACTTAATGGAGGAGCAATTGATCGGAAAGATGAGGGACCCAATTATGATTGCCGTAGGAAACGCTATTTTGATGGTAGTCAAAAAAGGCCAGGGCTAGGGTTAGGGTTTGACACTGCCACTTGTGCTGCACCTGCATGTCATAATAACCGCAGTAATGGAGGACTTGAACATCAGAGACCTAGGGCTTTCGATGACGGCGCATATGGAAAAGACGGTAGTAGGGTTGCTCAATTGCAATCTGGGGCAAATCGTAATTTGGGTTCTGACTACCCTCCTCAGCAAGCCTGCCAGATTATGCCTTTCCAGATGCCCTTTGTGGTGACTCATATATCAGTGCCGTCTTCTACTTCTAGTGTGGACTCTCAATCTCTCATGCTGGTGCCATCTGTGGATTCAAGGCCTCATGTAAACGTGCATAATTCTCACCCTCCCGCTCCCACTGTGCACTCAATGTTATCTATGCAGCAGAATCAGAGAAATCAAGGCCCTTTTATTGTAAAACAAGCCATGCCACTTCTACCACCAGGTCCCCCTCCTTCCCCACAAGACATATTTTTGGTTCAGAACCCTTATCCAGTTGCCACTAGCAACCAGCCCAGCATCAGTGCATATTCTGGTTTGATTACTTCTCTCTTGGCCCAAGGTTTGATCTCAGTGACAAATCAAACCCCGCCCAAGGTTTCTTTAGGAGTTGAGTTTAAGGCCGACCTTCTCAAGGTGCGTCATGAATCTGTAATAACTGCTCTATACGGTGATCTTCCAGGACAATGCACAACCTGTGGCCGTAGGTTTAAGTGCCAAGAAGAGCATAGTAAGCATATGGATTGGCATGTAACCAAGAACCGTATGTCTAAAAACCGTAAGCTGAAGCTCTCTCGTAATTGGTTTGTGAATATGAGCTTGTGGTTTATTGCTGCAGAGGCATTGTGTACTAATGCAGCTCCTAAATTTATATCTACTGAGACCACTGTGGAAAAGAAGAATAGTGATGAAGAAGTGGCTGTTCCTGCTGAAGAAGATCAGACTTCGTGCGTGTTATGTAGAGAGTGCTTTGATGATTTTTATAGTCATGAGAGAGAGGAATGGATGTATAAAGATGCTGTGTACTTGAATGCACCTGAGGGATCAACAGAAGGCATGGATAGGTCAGAGTTGGGTCCTATAGTGCCTGCTAAATGCAGGCAAGAGGGTAGTCAAACAAAACGGTTGCGGAGGAGTTAGCATAGTGGTTTCAAGAAGTAGATGAACTAATTCACAGCATCTAGATATATTTGAGAAGATGATTTAGAGTTCGGAGTGTAAGAAAAGATTTAAGGCTTGTTCATAGGCAGAGAGCATATAAGTTGTTCTTATTGATTGTTTTTCATGTACAAACCATGATTCAAGTTTAATAAAGTCGATATATTTTCCCATCTTTTCCCATCTTTTGCTTCTATGCTATTTATTCTCTCTCTCTCTCTCTCTCTCTCTCTCTCTCTCTCTCTCTCACACTCTCAACCGTACTAATCTGTCCTTGCCATCTTTAACTTGAATTGTTTGGCTGATAAGTAACTTCAGCTATTTATAACTTTTGCATCTTCTGGATTTATGTCATTAATCCCAGCCGTCTATTAAAAAATGTTCATTTAAATACAAAATACTACGTGGTTGCGATCATTTATGTGCTTGTGGGGTGAGTCTTATTTGAGGAATCTCTCAATTGAAGCTCCTTCGACATTGACATGCACTTACAATTAAATCTAAAGAATTTAAGTATCTTTCCAAGCAAACAAGTGATTTCACTTTGAAAACCTTTGGAGGATCAAATGTGTGACAAAAGGACACAAATACTCAAAACTGACTCTCAAACATTGCAATAAACAAACGGCGACAGAATATATTCATCAAATTTCTTTGGCTATGAAGATACAGGGAAGAATCTCATCCGCCAAGAAGAACCTTCCAGTTCAGGAGGTGGCTGCTACCTCACAAATGAACTCCATGAGCTCGATTTGGGGAACTTGGGACTGTTGCTTCAGTACAGGTTTGATTACACGATTTGCATCGCTTTCTGCATAGGGATGAAGTCTTTTATCCTCGCATACATGGATTGCCCGGCTTTTGTGGTTTAAAAAAGAACCTACTCAAAATATTTGTTTTTCGAAAGGTCGGTCTTGAGTGGACATGGAAATGGACAATCTTGGTTCCTATTTCCCTGTAAGTATAAATATAACGACTCTCGTAGATATATTTTATCTCGTAATCATGCGCGTGGCTCACCGTTGTACTTTTTATTTGGTGTTCAACATTGTAATTTTAGATTGGTGCTGTTCTCACAGGTCTCGGATATTAATCTTTAGGTGGTATTAAGATAGCAATGAAAAGGATTCCCCATGGTTGGGATACCGCTTGGATTCCCACAGAAAAACTTTCTTTGAACGAGACATTGAAGGGGTAGGGAACGCTGAATCATTTGATCATTGAGATTTCATCTATTTGTTGACATAATTCGTCTTTAGACGGCTACTTAGGCTATTCGCGTTCTTCGTTCCTGGTGTCCCAGTCCAAAGACACTAAGATGATGTAGGTTTTGAGGTCTGTCTGTATGGTTTGTATCATAAGATATATTGACGTACATCTTATATTCACAAGATTTAGGTTCCGCTTCAGTCCCGGTTTTCCGCAATAGCTACGATGGTACCTACCGGAAACTATATAACGGTTATGCAGCCGGAAACCGGAAATCCTCAAAATATTCAGTTGCTTTCTGCTAAATACTGGAAATGCAGTATGAGTGGCCTTGTTTGGCAGCTCGGACTGTATTGACTATTTCTGTCGGATAGGATAAATAGCCACCGGATAGTACTGACTAAATTAGTCGGGCGTTTGGTGCAGTATCGGACTAGTGACCGTATTATTTATACTGTGTTTGGTATTATACTAGATATGAGGAATCAAACTTAAAAAAAAAAAAATTTTAAAAAGTGAAATCATTTTTTTGTTCCCAGATCTCTCCGCACCCCCCAAACACCCTCCCTCTCTCTCCCTTCTTCTTCCCCGACTGCAGAAGAATCCCAAATAATTGTTCCCCAGCTCTCTCCGCCACACCCCCCAAACTCCCTCCCTTTCTCTCCCATATTCTTCTTCCCCGACTAAATAATCCGGACATTTTGGTTGGTTTTATTAAGCGGGTGTATACCGTGTTATTCTATCTGACTGGTTAAATTAATCCGGCGCTTATTTAGTACGAGTGAACGCCAAACACCCGAGTCCGTATAACTAATCCTATCTGATCCTTTATCCGATCTGCCAAACAGGGCCTGATAGTGTTACTGTTCGATACCAGCCAACCTAAATTGTGCACATGCTCAATTGTTAGCAACTACGGGTGGGCACTATCCAGTTTGACCCGAACCGAACCGATTCGGTTCGGTTCTTAATATTGACAATGATGATAAAGAAACCGAACCAATTCGGGCAAGGCCGGTTTGAGGGACTTCAAAGGTTTGGGGAGGAGTACGTGGATTTGGAAATAACTTCACGGCACGAGTGTGGTGTGATTTCAAAAAGAAAAACAATATTAAATTGATTAAAAAGAAAAAGAAAAGTAATAATTAATTTTTTAAAACAAATGTAAGTGATGAATTGTCTTAACGGTTAGAGTTTTTATCTTTTAACATGTACCATTTTAGGCTCAAATATTATTTTCTCATATAGGTTAGTGTTGAATATCATTTATAATAATAATATAATAAAAAGTCATTTAGGAACTATTTCAATTAAGGAATTAACTTGACTCCTCAATAGATGACGAGGAATTCCTGCTTTGTTACTGATTTATAAAACTTCGGACGTATAATCAAAACGATTGTATTATTAATTACTATATAAAGATCAATTTTACAAATCAATTTAAAATAAGATCGTTTAGTTATTGAAATATTAAAAAAAAATATGATTGGCTATGGTTAAAGCATTACAAATTATCTATGTATATATTATCACAAAGTGATTTATATGAACAATTATAAAACGGATGGCAAAATTTTTTAACGAGGAGGGAGCCAAGCTTTCCTCTTCACATGATGTAACTAATGGTACAATTCTTAGGGAAACACGAAACTCATTAACCGTGAAATACACCCACCCTTCCCACCACCGGCGACCCCAACCAATCATCCTCCGTCTCATCCTCCTCCTCCTCCTCCTCTCTCTCTTTCTCTCTCCCTGCCGGAGCAGCTGCTAATCTTATTGCTTGGTTGAAGTCTCTTCGAAGGTGCTCCAAGATACTTCCCAAGGTTAGTTCATGCTTATGGTTTGATAATATCAATGTCCTTCGATGCACGCCAAGTGTTTGACGAAATGGTTCATATGCGTATGCACCTGCACTGCTGCACATTGTGCTTCTCCCTATAGCGCAATGCACGCCACATGTTCGACAAAATGTTGAACATACATATCGCAATTGCCCCATCCTTCTCACTGTAACTGAATGCCCGCCCTATGTTTTGTTTTTGCAGAGGGCCTCGTAAATCTCTGAAACGGCTCTGCCTCGCGAGCTGTACGAGTAACACAAGCAACATTTTTCTTCTATGTCTTATGAAAAAGGGCTTGCTGTTGCCAGAAAAGCTGCCTCTCTCACTGCTCACCTCTGCCATAAGGTACAAAAGGTGGTTGTGGAATCGGGCACTCGTTCAAACTCAGAAAAAGTTACTACCGCCGCAGCAGCAGGTTATGATAGAGCTGCGGAAAGAGTACAAGAATATGCAGATCATTCTGCTGTTGCCAGTGCTGCCGCTGATGGTGTCAATAGTGGCATTCGTAAAATGAAATTGGCAGAGAACTTAGCCTGTCTGGTGGAGCAGTCCTCTCATATCGATGAGAGAAGACCCAAGGGCCGAATGGAACTGAAGAGGTGTCTTGAATTGCGCATAAAGAAGAGAGTGAAGGAACAATACATCAATGGGAAGTTTCGAGACCTAATGGTAAAAGTAATTGCCAATCCAGAAACTCTTCGAGATGCTTATGATTGTATTAGACTCAACTCAAATGTTGATATAGCATTAAGCGATGTGAAAAACTCTTTTGATTCTATGGCTGAAGAGATGCGTCATGGGAGTTTTGATGTTAATGCCAATACCTTTTCCATCTCAAAAAGGGGTGTAGGGAATGAAGTCTTAGTACTTCCTAATCTAAATCTGAAGGTCATTCAAGAAGCCATCAGAGTTGTTATTGAAGTTGTTTACAAGCCCGACTTCTCTAAGATTTCACATGGTTATCGAAGTGGGAGGGGACATTCCACAGCTCTGAAGTACATTAGCAAGGAGATTTCAAATCCTGATTGGTGGTTTACAGTGCTCTTAAATAAAAAGCTAGATGCTTGTATACTTGGCAAACTCTTAACAGCAATGGAGGGCAAGATAGTAGACCCCAGCCTCTTTGATATGATCAAAAGCATGTTTCATGCCAATGTGCTCAACTTGGAGTTTGGCGGTTTCCCGAAAGGTCATGGTCTTCCACAGGAGGGAGTATTGTCCCCTATATTAATGAATATATATCTCGACGAATTTGACCGTGAATTTTACAGATTGTCGATGAAATATGAAGCTCTCAGTCTAGATTCTCAAAACGATCAAAAGTCCCAGTCTAAGCTGCGTGGCTGGTTTAGGAGACACCTGAAAGGTAATAATGATCTTGGTTGTGCGGGTGAGGAGAGTTGTAGCGCGAGGGTCCATTCTTGTCGCTTCATGGATGAGATATTTTTTTCGTTTTCTGGTTCTAAGGATGCTGCTCTTGAGTTCAAAGCTGAGGTCCTAAATTACTTGCAGAAGTCTTTGCACTTGGAAGTCGATGATCAAACAGAATTATTGCCATGTCAAAAACCGCATGGGATTCGCTTTTTAGGCACTTTGGTTAGAAGAAATGTGATAGAAAGTCCTGCCACAAAAGCAGTCCACAAGTTGAAGGAAAAAGTTGCTTTGTTTGGTCTACAGAAGCAAGAGGCCTGGAATGTTGGGATGGTTCATATAGGGAAGAAATGGTTAGGTCATGGTTTGAAGAAGGTCAAGGAGTCAGAGATCAAGCATTTAGCTGACAGTAGTTCTGTTCTGAGCCAAATTTCCCATTTCCGTAAGTCTGGTATGGAAACTGATCATTGGTACAAGCACTTGTTGAAGATATGGATGCAAGACGTCAATGCCAAAGCAGAAGAGAGTGAGGAAACTGTCCTGTCTAAGCATGTAGCAGAACCAGCTCTACCCGAAGAGCTAACAAACTCCTTTTACGAATTTCAGAGACAGGTGGAAAAGTATGTTTCTTCTGAGACCTCTTCTATTCTTGCCCTTTTGCCCAATGCCGGTTCTTCCACTGAATCTGTCGTCATCACTGAGATAATTGCTCCTGTTAATGCCATTAAAAAGCGTCTCCAACGATATGGATTGACCACATCTGATGGTTATCCCCGTAGATCATCTTTGCTTGTTTTACAAGATAATGACCAAATCATCGACTGGTTTTCAGGTATTGTTCGCCGTTGGCTGAGATGGTATGCTGAGTGTGTAAACTTTAATGAGGTAAAGCTGTTGATTTCGGATATAGTTAGAAAATCTTGCATCCGAACTCTTGCAGCGAAGTATCGTGTGCATGAAAATGAGATAGAAAAACGTTTTGACACAGAACTAAGCAGGATTCCGTCTACCCAAGAAATAGAACAAGAGATGGTTGATGAGACATCAGATACTCAGGCGTTTGAAAACGATGAGGCATTAATGTATGGAATTTCTTACAGTGGCTTGTGTTTACTCTCCCTTGCAAGAATGGTGAGCGAGTCAAGGCCTTGCAATTGTTTTGTGTTCGGGTGTATGGCTCCAGCACCGAGTGTTTATACCCTTCATGTCATGGAAAGGCAGAAGTTTCCGGGGTGGAAGACGGGGTTCTCCAGTTGTATTCATCCCAGCTTGAATAGGAGGAGAATTGGATTGTGCAAGCAGCATTTGAAGGATTTGTATCTTGGTCATGTATCACTTCAGTCCGTTGATTTCGGCGCGTGGAAATGATTTGCTTAAATTAAATATAAGCTTATTCAGCAACATATTTAGACGAGCCAAATACGAGCCAAGCTCAGTGCGAATGCATAAGTTCACCAAACACTGTATTCGTATTATTTATTCCCCTTCGAAACCTTATAAGGTATGCCAAACACGACCTTAAAATGAAAAAATCATATTAAAAAGTTGAAAACACTTCATGGAAAAAGAAAAAAAAAAAAAGGCAATGATGTTAGAAAAAATAGATGTGGAAAAGTGGCTAAACTTAAGAGAAAATACAGATGATTGACTAGGGGTGCGCAAGGGTTGACGAGCTGCGGCGGCCTGTGACCACTCCCATGGCTGGTACTTTGCCGGAATTTTCCGTGTAGCTGGTGGGATTGGAAATTACCCTTGCACATCTAGTTTGATAGCGGAAGCAAATGCAGTTAGGGCGGCCCTTGTAGCTTCTATGGAGAAAGGTTTTTTGGACGTACAGGTCGAATCTGAATCTTATAGAGATGATTAATGGTACTTTGCAACCGGAGGTAATGAGTGAAGGTATCCTATTTGGTATTTCGTTTTACTCCCCGTGTTTGTAATAGGGCAGCACATTTAGTTACATTTTTTGTGTTTAAGGAAGATGACATTCATAGTTGGAATAAGTTTGAATCAGAGTGATTGTTCAACACTCTGGTATCTTATGTAAACATTTCGATTCAAATTTAATCAAAATTTCTATCATTTGAATTAAAGGAAAAAAAAAAAAAATACCCAAGGGTGTGAAGAAAAACTGAAAAATCGGAACCGAAACGTATCGAACGGTTCGATTTCTTCGATTTCTTCGATTTCAGTACAAAACCGTACGGTTCTCTAACCTAACGGTTTCGGTTTCTTTATTTGCAAATCTGACCTTTCTGAAAAAACCACATGTCAGCCTTCTATTGGTTTTCAGAAGAGCTTATACAACATTCTGTGGACTTGTCCACACCGTAGCCAACTTCATTCATCTCCCTTCTTTCGGTACTCTCCTCACGCACTGTCTCTCTATTCTCTCAGCCTCTCTCTCAACTCTTTCGCCGGCGATTTCTGCTGCGAATTGCGAACAGCTGATCCTCTGAGAACCCGACTATTGATCCCGTGTCCGCCTCTCATCGCCGCCGAAAGCAACCTCGGCGCCGTTGCGGGCGGAGGAACGCCGCATAAGAGCCACGGAGCACGCTACTACTGGTAATTTCTCTTTTCTGATTTTATACGAATTGTTTTTTTGATGAGAAAATACGGAAAACTAGAAAAATGTTTTGAATTTAGGGTTTCAATACACTAATTTTGAGTATGATTTGTCATGGGTTTTGGGTATTTGTCATGGGTTTTGGGTATCCTTTCTCTCTTGTGCTCTTTTAACTGCCTGCATCAACCCATCTTCGATTTTTTACTTCTCTTCCAACTTATGCTGTCAATGATATTAGATTCTTATATGTTGCATAAAATTGCTTTACGATTTTGAGCTTGCTTTTCGGTTTGAGTCGCGGCGGGTTGGTGCAAATTATTCCTGGAAGTTTTTCTGCAAATTCAAGTGTCTAGCAGACTGGTAACATTGCACAGTGCACAATACCATCTTCCATTTTTGTACTTTGTCAAAAGTAATTTTATGTTTCATTATTCAATAAGGATTTGGTTTCCTTTATCCTAGTTCATTAGAATTTTCTATTGACTGTATAAAGGCTAGTTTAGAGGCCTTGCGGGGTCTTCGAAAGTAGAAACTCTTGATATGAAATCGGGTATTTTGATATAAATTGATAGGCGCCTTTCTCTCTCTTTGATCCAACGTCTCTCTGCTCTCTGCTCCTCTCGCAATCCGACTTTAGGGTTTTGAAGATCTCAACATGTAAAATTTTCTTTTCGAATTTCATTTTGCCCCCTTCTTCGTTCCAACCAAGCAGTGCCTAGGGTTTCCCGCTTATTTGAATTTTGAAGATTCTAATTTTTTCAATTGATCTGGTTTGAAATCTGGGTCGCTATAGTTCTTCGTTGCTGTTATCCTCTTTGCCCGCTTCATCAATTTTATCATTCTCCATATTATTAAATTGAAGAATTAGATTCAGTAATAGCTCTGTTCTGCGATGTTAGTGATTTACAGGGCAGGTTTGCATAGAAGATGAGCAACCCTTCTGGAGGGACGACATCAAAATCAAAAGCGGGTGGCTCCCAGCCATCTGAAAGTTCAAATAAGCGAAAACGCGGAGTCTTTCAAAAAGAATGTACGTTTACAGTTATAATCATTGTGTTTAGCAAACTACTCTGTGCCAACTTAGTGTGTTTATGGGTTTTATTCAAAATGTTGACACGAAATGTGTTGTGAATGTTACAGTGCAGCACATGATGTATGGTTTTGGAGACGATCCTAATGTAAGTAGCACTATCTAATTTGGGACTTGGAGTTATTTGTCAGGCTGTGATGTGATATTTAAATAGATGACGGGTATTTGGATGTTGGCATGCCCCACTTCTTGTGGTTCGGTTGGAGCTTAACCTGTGGTTCTTTTATTCTTTGGTTTCTGTTGCAACTAAAATTGACTTATCCGATTCTGTTACTTTCAGCCTCTTCCAGAGAGTGTGGCACTCATGGAAGACATCGTTGTGGAATATGTGACTGATCTGGTAAGCTTTTCTCAAGGGTAGTTACTATTCATCATGCAAATGAGATAGTATGCCAAGTATTAACCCAAATATGCAACACTTCTGCAGGTGCATAAAGCCCAGGAGATTGGATCAAAGAGGGGAAGGTTATCTGTTGATGACTTTCTGTACTTAATTCGCAAGGTATATTCCATATATATTTCCACTGCATACTTTGATTGTGTGGGAATAGTTTTATGCCATTTGAAATTTCATGTTACGAGCATAAAAATCGAGTTACTTGTAATCGATTGGTCAATAATTTTATTTCATTTGGCAGAGATACTTTATGTAGGTCTTTGCAATTTGTTGTGCTTTTGACTTACACGGTAGGAGGAAAAAACAAAACAGAAAGGCATGAACATGGCATTGTATTTTCTCATTTTAGCATAAGAGAAACACCACTCATTGAATGGATAGGATGACACTAACAGGACCTCTTTATAATATTGATGGCTGAACATGACTAACGTTTACGTTACTTGACAGAGTTATGTTGTCACTGGTTGATCATCAATTTTATGTTAATTTCGTCCACTTTTAAAAATTTTGTCAATTTTGTGTTAATAGCGTAAAAAGAATCTGACATAAACACTGATGTAAGTGTGGTAAACTCCCCAGGATTTTCCGAAACTCAATCGCTGTAGAGAATTGCTGTCAATGAATGAAGAGCTGAAACAGGCAAGGAGAGCTTTTGAGACAGATGAGGAGAAGCTGAGGAAGGCTTTTGAGACTGATGAAGAGAAAATGAGGAAGGCCTTTGAGGCAGACGAAGATAAAGTCGGTTCAACGGAGTAACGGGACTGTGTCTATTTAGGCTTGTTCCCCTGTAATTATTTTTGCTCGGGAATTCGTTGTTTCACTGTATCTTTAGGTTGAAATTTTGTTTAAATCCATCCAACAAAATATTGAGGGTTGTTTAGCATACAGTTTGAAAAAAAAAAAATTATAGTTTTCAAAACGGGAGAAAATAACTTAGTATTTATGGGTTTCAAAAACACAAAAGTTGGAGATGCATGACTTAGTTTGGGTCGAAAGACCCCTATCTTCTTTTGTGAGAATTCTGAACAAAGGTGGGCTTCCTTGTCCCCCGTTTGAGTAGTTTTTGCTTTGTGGGATGACGTTTTTGCCATTTGTGGCTGCGTCTTTGTGTAATCCCATCTTACTATTGCTTATTCTGTCTCTTTGTTAGCCTTCGTTGGCTTTCGTTGTTCTTGCTAGCCGTTGTGCCCTGATTAATCCCAGTTCTGTTCAAAAAAAAAAAAAAAAAAGTTGGATACCAAACAGGGGTGATTGAGAAGGAACAAAAACATAGACCCCTTGCCCTCTTTGTAACCCTTACTCGATTTACTTTTTGGTGTTTGATTGAGAAGGAACAATATTTTTCAAAAACTCTTAACAAATAAGAAGTATTCTTTTTTTCTTTTTTAGTCTTTTTAAACATTAAAGATTTCTTTAAACTAAAAAGCTTAACTGTTAAAATGGTATGTGTTTAGTCATTAGGTCAATTAGTCCTCGTGATATTTCTCATTGATTTGTGTTTTTATAGTAAATTTAAATAAAGAGAAAGGTTAATCTATGACTTTCGCAACTGTGGTCTACTTCTCAATTACGCAATCGGAGGTGATGTGGTTATGGTTGATTTTCTTGTGACTATGATGAAGGAACTCATGCGGTGGCAGGTGGGTTGAGGTGGATCTAGAGACTTGTTCGTCGAGTTGCCTGCGTGTGTGGCTAGGGTTGGGGTTTAGGTCAAGGACAAGGCAGATGCAAGGTGGGTTTGTTTAATTTTTTATTTATATTCTTTCCATTTTAACTGATTTTTTATTTTATTTTTTATAATAGGTTATGATATTATTTTTTTATAAATTTTTTAGCAAAGATTAGATGAAATGTTCTTAATTAGCTAAGAGAGATAAACAAGAGGACTAAATTGTCCAAATTGAAAACACGGGAACTAAATTGCCCAAATGACTATAACACATGAACCATTTTGACAATTAAGTTTTTTTTTTTTTTTTTTAGTACATTGACATTTTTACACTAAGGGGATGGAGAATTTAGCTAAAAAAATATTGTGTCTCAAGTTCAAATGGTCTATCTTTTTCATAAAGGGGCTTGGCTCCTTAAGACTGAGGAGAAGTTCCTCCTCATTTTATTTTGTGTCCAATTCACAAAACTTTTTTATTATGATCGAGACCGTTTATATTATAAATCGATATGTAAAGTTCATCTCTGCAAAAATTAAATAAAACGTCGTTTAGTCGATCAATTATACCAAATAGATAGACCGTTCATAATATTTTTACTGAATTCGTCTATCAATTTTTATATAGTTTGATGACTAAATAATCTCTTGTTTTAATGATTTTTTAAATAGTGATGTATAACTGTAGCGAATAATTAAAAAAAAAAAAAATCAAAAGTAAAGTGTTTTACAAAAAAATTAATCATTCATACGGATAGGAAGAAATTACAAAAAATGATATGTTAGTGTCATTTTAAAACGATTTAAAGTATTCCGAAGTTTCATAAATGGGTCCCGAAATAAAATTGAGGAAAAACTAATCCTAATGAAAAGTTCCCCTTGAGAAAAAAAAAAAACTCAAAATAATTAATTAATTAATTAATTAATAGAGAACCCCAAACAAGAGAAGTGGTCCAAATTAGACAGATAATTCCCATAAAATAACTCGATAAATCAGATATAGAAATTATCCAACCAAAAAATAAAAATAAAAAAATCCGATATAGAAATAAACACCAACTGACTCGATATCTCAGAATTTTTCTGGTAAAAGAAAACGATGACTTGGTTGGGTGCTTCCTCTTCTTCTTCCCCATGGATTCTCAGGAACTCGCTTCTCACAACATCCACAACCTCTTCATCTTCTTCTTCCTCTTCAAAACTCTCGAAATACCGATCATGCCCTCGCCCTCTTCGCCTCTCGAGCCGCGCCCAAGCCGACGTTGGCAGTGACTTCAATTTCGTGCTCCACGATGCTCTCGATTCTTCCGGAACCCTCACCTCCCTCGCCAGAGTAAGAAATTTACCTACTTCTTCCTGATAAATTATAAATTGTTCTTCTTTTAATTTTAACTTTTTAATTATTATTTTTAAATTGATGAAATGAATGCATTAGCTTCACTTTAATCTAGTTTTTTCCCCCAATTTTTAATGTAATTGTTCAGCATATGTTCCCATTTCATTTCTTGAGCTGGAAGATTATCATATATCAGTTTCATGCGTTTAGTTGGCTATAATTTACAAAATATATAAAAAAATTGGGTAATTTGCATAATAAATTGAAATGAAATTGAGGTATCATAGTGAGAATAATTTCAAGAAATGATCAAACCATGATGATGCAAGAAACATGTTATCGTCGTTTTCGTTATTTCCGTTATTTCTTAACAAAGAATGTTAACCATGCCATTCTTATTGGAGTTTAGTTTTTAACGAGAACGTCGTCTTTAATTTGTCTAGCAAGGTTTTGAAACAATTTGTATCTGTTTCTGTGTTTTTGTTTTTACGGCTATTACTTGATCGATTGGAGCCATAAGCGGAAAGAAAAATAAACACAAGGAACTTCACATTGCTTTAGATTTTTTGTTTTTTGGTTTTTTTTTTTTTCGGTAGGTACAATTGAAGCATATTGATGAAGTAATATAAACAAGTTTTCCCTTTATATTATTTTAATAGGGAGAAAGAACAAGAAAAACAGCGAGCTAAACAAAATGAAATAAGGCTTTTCTAGCTCTAGTTTCAGATGAGCTTCTCTCAGTTATGTATGGTAGTGTTTCATCCATTTTAGGTTCTATTGATTTTCTAGGAGTCAAGAAAGATTGAGAGTACCAAGCCTTCTAAAAGTAATATGTCATGTTGAGGTGCGAGGTATAAACTGTTTCTTAAAATGATATACTATTTTATTGTGACCTACCTCAAAAATTTAGATAAGTTGTTTTCCTCACTTTTCTGGTTTTCTCACTTTAATGCAAAACTGTTTTGTATCATATTAGACACCTTGTAAATTGCATTGCACAATACATTTTTCCTACCACCCAGTTTAGGTCAAGTCTATTGCAACTGTCAATTGGATAATAATGTTCATTTGCTGGATTAACTGTTCTCGTGCATAGGTCAAATGTACACTTCTTTTGGGAGTAATTTTATACTTTGTTATGATGCAATGTCTTTTTGTATTTGTTTGATAAAGACTATGTATGCTTGATTATGCAATGGGGTTTACTTAGTTTGGATTTTGATTGATATATAATTGAGAAACAACCAGGAGGCCAGGGAGGGGTTCTGCTCACAAATTCGCCATCTGTCTAATATAGAGAGGGAAACCAGCATTACCATCAATAGATGTGTTGATTTGGGGAAAACAGCTCTTTACATTGCAGCAGAAGATGACTCCCTTGTGTCACATTCTTCAGTTCCGCTTCCGGTGGATGCTTTTATTAGTAGGTTTGGTGATCTTTCCATGGACTATTGTTCTCACCACAACTCTTCATTTAGATCCTCGCCTGAGAAATTGTTGGAGAGTTTGGAAAACTATTTGTACGTAAATAAGGTATGTTGATTGATAGAGTTTTTGTTTGCAATAACTTGAATTATTATTCCTTTGTAGTTGATTCAAAGTTGAACTTAAAAACTCTTAAGTGATTCATTTTATTTTTAACTAAATTTTAGCTTGGTAGGGAAACTGCCGAACTTATAATGCTGAAGGAATCTGGCAGGGAGAAACTAAGATAAACTTCATATCGGGAAACAATTACTTTGTAGCAGAAAAGCTATCATTTGTTTTAAATAAATCAGGATCTGTGTATCTTCTTGGCTCTTCCCCTCGCTGCAAAATTCTTGCTTTCGCTGACTATTTTTTATCTGCTCTTTTTTTCAGGGTTTTCGAAGGACGATTGCAAGGTATCACTCTGAATCACGGGCTCTATATCTCCACTCAGTATGGAAGTCTGCCTTACTTATTTGTTATTTCAAGGTTGCGAGAACAGTAGAATATGGGGATTGTTTTCAGGAGTTTAATGTTGATGTTGCAAACAGGTTTTGACACATCGTTCAGGATCACCTGCAATGCTTTCACTCATATACTCAGAAATTTTGAAAACGCTTCGCCTATGGGGTTTTTTGGATTTCGATGTGGAGATATTCTTTCCTCATGATCTTCATAGTCTTCCCCGAGGTTATCATAAACAGAAAAGCAAGGAATCTGATAATGTGCACATAATGACTTCGCAAGCCCTTTTAGTGGAGGTGACTTATGTTTTCATGTTGAAATTTGTTTGTTTTGCCTTAATTTGTTTTGTCCTATGTCAGCGAGTTGTGTACGCTAAAACTCCTAGTTCTCTCACCCTGTGTTTGGATGAGGGATTTGAAAATGCCAAGAGGTTTTGGATAAATTAGTTAGAATTCAACCACAAAACATTCGATCTAGATATTTTAAATGAGCAATATGATCATATTGCCTGTGGTTTTTTGTTAATTGATTAGTTCCTTTGTCATTCATCTTTGGTTATGGCAATGCAATCTGTGTTATTCAAATTGGTTCCATGTGCTCTAGATTACCCACAGGTCCTCCTACTTTGAAAGTAACTTGTATAATTAGTCAGAATACTACCAACCTGCCTTAAGTTGGTACCATATATTTAGTCTGAATATTATGGATATGGACCTGACTTGGTATCATATCTACAGGTCCTCTGAATCATGATATACAATTCACCAATGAGTACAATAGTTTCTGTTCACCAACCTTCATCCAACGACTGTTAATTTTTTTTTAAAGAAGAGAAACGTTCTCTCTGCTAGGATGTAGATTTCAACCATTAGATTTCGATTGAGCAGTTGTAAGCATAGATTTTGGTGAGTAGAACTATTGATTATCGATTATGTGTGTGCATCTTTGTGTACATTTGATTGCTTGGTTAAACTTGTTTTTGATGCGAGTTAAACTTGTTTGCGACTTGTGCATTTTTGAACGACAATGAATATTTGTTTTACAAAGTATTATATATATATATATATATATATATATATATATATATATATATAGGTCTCGTGAGGCGAAGGCGGGGTTATCCATGGAACGTTTCACTCACGCCTTTGCCTTTTAAGGCATTGATTTGTATGTAGATACATATTTGGGTAACATTTGATAAGGTCTATAGACATGTGTCCAAGCCTTTAATCTTAGCTATATCTGTTCTCATAGTTTACTGTATGTACAGATTTTAAGAAATTTGAAGGATGCATTCTGGCCGTTTCAGCATGATCAACCAGGGAATTTGTTCTTGAGGGCAGCACGTGCTGCTAACTTTATCGATAGATCAAACATAAACGAAGACAGGTACTTTGTCCAAAATGAATGTAGTTTCAACTGAAGACTAATATAAGTTAAGTGCATATATGTGAGGATCCTTTCTATTTTTGCAGTGGCTTTCAGCTTGCATCTGCGAAGGCTGCTCAACATAGACTAGATCGTGGTGTTTGGACTAGTGTACATTTTGGGGATATGAGGCGTGCCCTATCTGGTACGCATTTATTGAATCGTATTTAATCCCAGTGTCAAGAAGGTAATGTCAATAGATTATGCTTCTTGAAGCTGTTGAAGCGGTAACATAGATTGAGATGTCACTGGGAATGTCTTGGGACAATTGTAGTTGCATTTTCTGGAGGACAGGGTCCGACTCCTTACCAATAAGTCATTTCAAGTAAAATAACATGTTATACATAACCATCTTTAAATAAAGTTGTAGAAGCATCTCTAACCTGTTTGAGGTCCCGTGGTGATTTTTAGTTAATAGTAGGATTTGACTTTTCAAGTTAAATTCTTGTACTGCAATTTGAAATTTGAAATTTTATCATCACCGTTGGACATATTGTGCCCGCTGCCACATATTCTGTCCACATATTGTTATCTGAACGTTGTATCTATTGTTACAGCTTGTGAACGTCTTATTCTCCTAGAAGCTGATCCGAAGGAATTAAGAGATTACAGCATTCTTCTCTACCATTGTGGATTTTACGAGGAATCACTTGAATATCTAAAGTTATATCAGGACAAAAAGGTACGTTTTCTAACTTCTATATGTATGACGACATACAACTTTGATGGCAAATCTTTTAAGGTACCTTCATATGGATTTTTCAGGGTCGTCCACTACGGAGGCGACCGTCTGATTCGTTAACCGTTTTGGAGGAAGATGCCGCAGAGAAATTGATGATACGCCTTAACCTAATTCTGATGGAGGATGGTTGGAGCAGGCCGTCGTATATTAGAAACTTTCTTGGTAACAACTCTGAACCATGGTAGTCTTCGCATATATTATTGCAGATAGCAGTACAAACCCAAATCAATAGGAGGTTCATGTAAACCGGCAAAGCGGCATCCTGGAAAAGTTTTGCCAGATATGCGGTGTTTTCTATCCGTATATAACAAGATGAACAAAACCGGAGATATGAGTCCTGCCACATTCTGCATTTTCCTATATGGTGCCAGTTTTTTATGTAGTAATTGTGTTGACCGATCATCAGTAAATTTGAACGCCGGAATATTGGAAGAATGAACCGGCAAAATGTACGACAGCGGAGGTAGTAGGGGGTCTATTATCTGCTTGTGATACTCTTATGTAAATTCATGTATATAACAAATTGTTGCTTCATTTGTGATTTGAGTATTAACAAAATTATGTGGAATCATATATCTACATAGTGTGTAAACCTACGTGTATGATACACCTAACTAAAATTTACTCAATAAGGAGAGAAACTTAGGTCCGTTTCGTAACCATTTCGATTTTAGTTTTTAGTTCAGTAGTATTGTGCGACCACTCTAGTACGATGGGAACTCTCTTGTAAGTTACAAAGAGTGACAGACCAGACAAATATTAGTGGAACTTATAAAGAGTGATAGAACAAACAAATATTAGTGGAACTTATAAGGAGTGACACAGGACAGACAAATATTAGTGGAACGCATAGTGTACTGTCTGAACACATGACAATCGTCCATTGTACCGATGTTGCTTTAGCAAAGTAGAAAGAAAGCAACCAGCACTCATCCCACCGACACATTTTTCGCCTAGACTTTTTCCACCCACAAAACAAGGCACAACCACCAATTCTCTCTTTATGCTTTAACGTGCGTACTCCACTGAATTATTGGCCAGCTCATTTTTTGTTTTTTTGTTTTGTTTTTTTTAAATCTTGTGACATTAGCAACATATTATATGTATTATTAGTTTATTTGTTTGTGATATTAATATTAACTTTTAATTATTACTATCAACGTTGAAAAGTTGTGAAATTTTGAAGAATTGATTGAGAAATCAGATAAAAGATTGAATAATATCATAATTATTTTTTTATATATAAAGATTTGATGGTATTTGGTAAGCTGTCATGCAATGTTTTCAAAATATAAAACATGTCGAACGATATTGTAATATATTATATGAAAAATAAATAAATTAATATAAGTATTTTATTTAATAAATTTTTTAACTTTTTAATTTGTAACCTTATTATTTGATGATGCTTCCATTCATGCAGATATCTACTTTTATCCGGAGATGTACAATATACCGTGTGAACACATGACAATTCCTCCATAGCACCGACGTTACCATTGTTACTTTTCCACTCACCTACCCCATCCCACCGGCGCATTTTTAGCCTACACTTTTCCACTCGCAAACAAAGCACGACCACAAATTCTCTCTTTATGCTTTAACGTGTGTGGTCCGCTGAATTATTGATCAATACAGTATCTGGTCGTCCTACTCACAAATGTGAATTTCATGAGAGTTTAAGCTTCTGTTTCCATTACAAAACGCTTCTCTCAGACTACTAGTTTCCTGAAAGAAAGAAAACAAAATGGCTTTGATTGGAGAGGCTTTTCTCTCTGCTTCAATTCAGACGCTGTGCGACAAGATTGGTTCTGGCGAGTTGATGGACTTCTTTCGGGGAAAAAAACTTGACTACTCACTCCTGAAGAAACTGAAGCGGACGTTTCTGGCCCTTGATGCAGTGCTTGACGATGCAGAGGAGAAGCAGATGGAGAATTCCCGTGTGGAAAAGTGGCTTGACGAGCTCAAACATGCTGTCTTCGAAGCCGAGGACCTGCTGGATGAGATCGATACTGAAGTTTTGCGAAGCAAGGTGGAAGCTGAATATCAAACAAAGAGAACCCAGGTGTGGAACTTCCTCTCTACTCTTAATCCTTTTTATCAGGGCATGAATGGTAGGATTCAAGAGTTACTTGAAGAACTAGAAAACCTTGCACAACAGAAACGTGTGCTCGGTCTCAGAGAAGGTGTCAGGGGCAAGGTTTCACAAAGAACTCCCACAACTTCCTTCGTTGAGCATGAATTCTCTACTTATGGTAGGGATGAAGATGAAGCGAAGTTGAAAACACTGCTGCTATCTGATGATGGAAGGGGCGGCAATACATCTGTAATCCCCATATGGGGAATGGGAGGAGTTGGTAAGACAACCCTTGCTCAACTCCTTTACAATAATGACGGGGTGAAAGAGCATTTCGATGTTCGAGCTTGGGCGTGTGTCTCCGAAGACTTTGATGCTGTTAGGGTCACTAAAACCCTTCTTCAGTCAATTTCTTCAAAACCCTGCGATACGTCAGATATGAGCTTGCTTCAAGTTGCTCTTAGGGAACAACTAACGGGGAAAAGGTTTCTTCTTGTGTTGGATGACCTTTGGAATGACGATTATAATGATTGGAGTGTTCTACAAGCTCCTTTCACTTATGGGGCGAGGGGAAGTAAGGTCATTGTGACAACAAGGAACGAAAGTGTTGCATCCATCGTGCACACTGTTCCTATTCACTCTTTAAAACAATTGTCGCATGATGATTGTTGGTTATTACTTGCAAAACATGCGTTTAGAAATGAAAACGCAAGTGCACATCCAGACTTGGAAGAAATTGGTAAAAAAATTGCACGTAAGTGCAATGGTCTGCCTTTAGCTGCGAAAACACTTGGAGGTCTCTTAAGTTGCAACATGGACTACAAGAAATGGAATCATATATTGAATAGCAATCTTTGGGAGCTACCGCAAGCAAATAGTATTCTTCCATCTCTAAGATTGAGTTTCCATTACCTCCCTCCTTATTTAAAACAATGTTTCGCTTATTGCTCAATTTTTCCAAAGGACTATGAATTTGAGAAGCATACTTTGGTTAGACTTTGGATGGCTGTGGGTTTAATTTCACAAGCTGACGGCGGGGCAAGAACGGAGGAGGTTGGAGAGAACTATTTTAATGAATTAGTATCACGATCACTAATTCAAAGATCAAGAACTGAGGAGCCTGGATTCACAATGCATGATCTCGTTAATGACTTGGCTATGTTCGTGTCTAGAGAATTTTGTTTTCGGATGGATGAGGAAGGATCATATGAAGTTCCTAAAAAAGTTCGACATTTGTCGTATGCGAAAGGAGGATTTGATGCTGCTAAAAAATTTCAGCCATTAAATGGAGTAAAATATTTGCGCACCTTCTTACCCATTTCTTTAAGGAAGTCAAATTGGGGTTATGTAAGTAGTAAGGTTCCGAATGATTTGTTGCCAACACTAAAATGCTTACGGGCACTGTCTTTGGCAGGATATGACAACGTCAGTCACTTACCTGATTGCATCGGGGGCCACATACATCTGCGCTACATTGACCTCTCTTACACTGATATTGAAAGGTTACCAGATACCGTGAGTGGTCTCTACAATTTGCAAACTCTATTGTTGTCTCGTTGTGAATCTCTTGTTGAATTGCCTGTAGACATGAGGAAACTGATTAATTTGCGCCATCTTGATATTAGAGGTACTGGTATAAAAGAAATGCCGGTGCAAATGGGTAGACTAAAAAGTTTGAGAACACTCACTGGTTATGTATTGGGGACATCTACTAGGTCTGGTGGCATTGGAGAATTGGGGGAGTTGCCCAATCTTGGAGGGGAACTTTCTATCATGAATCTAGAGAATGTAGTCCATGTTGTGGATGCCTTGCGGGCCAATTTGAAGGATAAGAAAGATCTCAATGAAATAGAGTTGGCATGGGGTAGAGAGGATGCAGATGATTCCATAAAAGAGAGACAAGTACTTGAAAAATTACAACCTTCTGTAAATTTGGTGAACCTGACCATCAGATGTTATGGTGGAACAAGCTTTCCGAATTGGTTGGGAGACTCTTCCTTCTCCAACATAAAAGTCATGCGCCTCCAAGGTTTTAGTACTTGTTGGGCGTTGCCATCAGTTGGGCAGTTGCCCGCTCTTAAGGAGCTCTGTATAGAGGAGATGAAATTTGTTACGAGTATTGGTGCTGAGTTTTATGGTGTCAATGGACTTTCTCTAATTCAGCCATTTCGTTGCTTAGAGAAGCTGGAATTTAGCGGGATGCCAGAATGGGTAGAATGGCTGCCAAGTCCGGGTAGAGGTCAATGTCCAGACTTTCCTCGTCTCGAGGAGCTGGTTTTAGAGAGTTGTCCGAAGCTGAGGGGAAACTTGCCGGATTATCTTCCTCGCTTGAAAAAACTTCGAGTGTCCGACTGCGGGGTTCTGCATGAAGGGGCTACTAGGAGTAGGTGGATACCCTGGTCTCTCATTGTTAACGCGGAATCCTTGCGACAATCTCTTCAGGATCTGAAAATAAATGGATGCCCTGGTCTCTCGTCGTTACTAGAGACGGAGACGCTGTCCTCGCTTTCCATGCTTGATATTCAAATTTTTAGTCGCACAGATTGCTTGCAGCCGCACTTGAGCAGTCGTCTTCAAAAATTGACTCTCCATAATTGCGGGTCCCTCCTGTCGTTCCCTAGAAATGGTCTACCCACTTCGTTGACATATCTTCGTATAGAAAGTTGCAGGAGATTAGAATTCCTATCTCATGAGATGATGGCCAAATTGACATCCCTTCAACATTTCGAATTATGGACTAGCTGTGATTCACTGAGGTCCTTCCCGCTGGGCGTTTTCCCCAAACTTTCATCTCTTCTAATCTTTAGTAAAAATCTAGAATCCCTTTCCATTGGAGAAGGAGCTGATGTTGAAAATCTCACTCATCTCGATTCTCTCGATATCTATCATTGTCCAAATCTGGTCTCATTTCCCCACGGGGGGTTGCCCACTCCCAACCTGTCTTTTTTTGCAGTCAATGGATGCGAGAATTTGAAGTTATTGCCCGATCGAATACACACACTCACCGCCCTTCGATACTTGTGGATATCTGGTCTTCCAAATGTAGAGTCATTTGCAGAAGGAGGTTTGCCTCCCAACCTACAATCATTTCGAATCGCTGATTGTAGGAAACTGAGGCCTTCAGTGGAGTACTGGGGTTTGCAACGACTTGTCTCCCTTCGAACATTTGAGATCGAGGGAAGCGAGGATGTGTTGGAGACGGTGCTCAAGGAACAGCTGCTCCCTACCACTCTTCACACTCTCAAAATCTATGGAATGAAAAGTCTGAAATCTCTGGAGGGAAAGGGACTTCAACACCTCACTTCTCTTCAAAACCTCTTAATTTCCAGCTTTGATAGTCTCGAATTCCTGCCAAAAGAGGGTTTGCCGGCATCGCTATCTTATCTGAGGATCAGCACATGTCCTTCTCTGATGAAGAGGTGTCAGGAGAAGACGGGAGAAGAGTGGAGCAAGATAGCTCACATTCCTTGCATCCGGTTAGACGGCCAAGTCATCATTTGAGATCTAAAGTCAAATTCAGGTTCGTACATAGCACCATTTTTCATACAATAACATATAAGATTGAGATTCTGTAAAAGTTTCACTTCAATTGTTCAATTAATCAAGGTTCTGTAATAGTTTCACTTCAGATTCTGTAAAACTCTCTTAATACTTGTCTTTGTTTCTAATTCTTATGAAGGACTTAGAATCAAGGTTCTAACTGGTTACCAGTTACCACTCTGATTGGCTGGACAAATATGAATAAATTAAGAAAAGAGCATTAAGTCACAAGATTCCTTTTTTAACTTTATTTCAGGGTTTCTGAAGGACCAATATGAACTCTGTATCTCCACTTGGTATGGAAGTCTGCCTTACTCGTTTGTTATTGAGAACCCTACAATACGGCCATTGTTTTCAGGAGTTCAATGTAGATATTGTAGGGTTCTGTGAGAACCCTACAATACTTTGTCACAGCTTGTGAACATCTTATTCTCCTAGAAGCTGATCCGAAGGAATTAAGAGATTACATCATTCTTCTCTACCATTGTGGACTTTATTAGCGATCACTTGAATATCTAAAGTTGTAGCAGGACAAAAGGGTAAGTTTTCTAATTTCTATATGTAAGATGACATCTGACTTTGATATCAAATCTAATAAAGTACCCTTATTTGGATTCTTCAGGATCGTCCACTACGGAGGCGACTGTCTGATTCATTAGCTGTTTTGGTGGAAGATGCCACAGAGAAATTGATGATACGCCTTAACCTAATTTTGATGGAGGATGGTTGGAGCAGGCCGTCGTATGTTGGAAATTTTCTTGGTAACAACTCTGAACCTCAGTTGTGTGATCATGTACATTATTGCTTATTGCAGAACAAACCTACTTAGTAGGAATTTCATGCAAACTGGGAAAAATGGGACTTTAAGTGAACTTCATCCTGGAAATGTTTTGCCAGATATCCAGTGTTTTCTTCCTGTATATAATTATAACAAGATTAATAAAACCAGAGATATAAGTCCCGCCACATTCTGCATTGTCATATTTAATTCCATACTTTTATATACTAGTTGATTCGACCACATCATCAATGGGTTGGAAGGCCGGAATATTGGATGGTTGGAAGAGTCAACCGGCACATGGACAAAAGCAGAGCTAGTAAGGCGCCTATTATCTGCTTTTGATACTTTTAACTTTCAAGTGCTGCAGGGGTACTGGTAACATGTTTACTCTTATGTAAATCATGATTTATTTTGTCAAATTTTACTTAATTGTAAAATCATGTGGATCTCCTCTGTTCATAACTAAGTTCTTTAGATGAATATTCTGAACTGTTTTTGGATGAAATCATAGGATATGTGAGGAAATAATTAACGAGGGTTTTGTCAATATCTAGTGTGTATTTACAGAAATCCATGATGGGACTAACGCATGTATTAATGAGGTTTTGTCAATATGTCAATATGTCACTTTGATTTTCAGCACCTCACTTCTCTCCAATAGCTTGAAATTAGAAGCTGTGATAATCTCAAATTCCTGCCAAAAGAGGGTTTGCCGGCATCGCTCTCTTGTCTGAGCATCCAGAATTGTTCTTTTCTGTAGAACAGGTGTCAGGAGAAGACAGGAGAGTAGTGGAGCAAGATAGCTCACATTCCTTGCATCGAGATAGGCAACCAAGTCATCATTTGAGATCTCAACTCAAAGTCAGGTACGTACATAGCACCATTTTCCATAGAATAACATACAAGATTCAGATTATGTAATAGTTTCACTTCAATTGTTTGCTGTCATCTATATGTAGTGTTTAATTAATCAATCAGTTTTAACTTTTCAACTGTTTAACTCAACTATACTACCATTAAAAAACATACTTGTTTAAATTTCAGGACACTATCATCCAAGAGCAACAGGTGTTTGCTTGCATAAATTACTGTGTACAGTGTACAATACCAAGTAAGTTATTGGGTGCTCTGGCTAGCTGAGTCACGAATATGATTCTCCTGCACCGGACGAGCTAACTCCTTGATTATGGTTTTTTTTTTTTCCTCCTGCTGCGGCTTGAATACGGTGGAATGCTTACTCATCTTTCTGTGCATCTGTCATCTTTACATAGGTGCCGGTATGTTTTTGTACAAACACAATGTGTGAATTTGGCTAGCTGCTGCACTCTTACAGATTTCACCGTAAGTTGTTGAATACTGGATTGTAACTTACGCTCCTTTTCTTTTCTTGCTTCAGGATCATTATTGTGGATTATATTCATGAATCATAACATAAGGAAAAGTTTCAGATTGTCAAACTTGCACAAGTAATTAAGATCACTTTATAAATCATAATTTCTTCATCTTTGATTCAGGACTATCTTTTCTAGATGAGGTATCAAAAGGATTGAGCTCGGGTTGAATCAATATTCAATAGTGATGAGAAGAAAGGATTAAACACGATTTTTCCCAATTTGATGTGGAATTAACAGGAGTTGGAGAAAACCAGTGAAGGTAAAACTCTGTGGATTCTTCTCTTTGCTTCTAATTCTTATGAAGGACTTTGATATTCTGCATTTGGAACTTAGAATCAAGGTTCTAACTTGTTACCACTTTGATTGGCTGGACAAATATGAATAAATTAAGAAAAGAGAAATAAGTCACAAGATTCCTCTTCTAATTTTATTTCTGGGTTTCCGAAGGACCAATGCAAGGCATCACTCTGAACCATGAGCTCTATATCGCCGCTCGGTATGAAAGTCTGCCTTACTTCTTTGTTATTTCAAGGTTGTTCTGAGAGAACACTACAATACGGGCATTGTTTTCAGGAGTTTAATGTAGACGTTGCAAACAGGTTTTGACACATTGTTCAGGATCACCTGCAATTCTTTTGCTCATATACTTGGAAATTTTGAAAATGCTTCTCTTATGGGGCTTTTTGGATTTCGATGTGGAGATATTCTTCATAGTCTTCCCAGAGGTTATCATAAACAGTAAAGCAAGGAATCTGATAATGTACACATAATGATTTCGCAAGCCATTTTAGTGGAGGTGATTTACGTTATCATGTCAACATCTTTTTTTTTTCTTCCTAAATTTGTATTACCCTATGTTAATGAGTTGTGTATGCTAAAACTCCTAGTTCTCTCACCCTGTGTTTGGATGAGGGAGGAATTTAGGATAAGCTAGTTAGAAATCAACTACAAAACATTAGATATAGATATTTGAAATGCACTAGGTGATCATTACAACATAAACAAACTATTTATAAATGTCTCCTTTTGTGCAGTCATTTACAAATCCCTCTCGATACATTGCATCTAGTCTTTCATATGCCTCTATCTAATCTTTTGTAGTGAGTTTTAACTAATTTGGCCTTAAGCCCTTGGCACTTTCAAATCCATCATCCAGATATTCCATTTAAGAGAATCATGTGGTATATTGTTAATTGCTTATTCTTGTAGTTTAGGTATTCCTCTGCTATTTAATTGATGGATCTATGTTACATTCAAGATTATTTACAGGTCCTCGCATTTTGAAAGTAACTTATTCTGGCCATTTCAGCATGATCAACCGGGGAATTTGTTGTTGAGAGCAGCACATGCTGCTAACTTTATTGATAGATAAAACATAAATAAGGACAGGTACTTCGTAGTGCACATATATAAGGATACTTTGTATTTTCTCAGTGGTTTTCAGTTTGCATCTGTTAAGGCTACTTTGTCACAGCTTGTGGACATCTTATTCTCCTAGAAGCTTATCGGAAGGAATTAAGAGATTATAGCATTCTTGTCTACCATTGTGGATTTTATGAGCAATCACTTGAATATCTAAGGTTGTAGTTGGACAAAAAGGTACATTTTCGAATTTCTATATGTATGATGACATGCTACTTTGATAAAAAAATCTATTAAATACCTTTATTTGGATTCTTCAGGATCGTCCACTACAGAGGCGACTGTCTGATTCATTTAACTGTTTTTGTGGAAGATGCCGCAGAGAAATTGATGATACGCCTTATCCTAATTTTGATGGTGGATGGTTGGAGCAGGCTGTCGTATGTTAGAAATTTTCTTGGTAACAGCTCTGAACCATAGTTGTGTGACCATTTACATTATTGCATATAGCAGTGCGAACCCTAATCAGTAGGAGTTTCATACAAACTGGGAAAAATGGGACTTTAAGTGAACTTCATCCAGGGAATGTTTTGTCAGCTATCGAGTGTTTTCTACCTCTATATATATAACAAGATGAACAAAACCAGAGATATAAGTCCTGCCACATTCTGCAGTTTCATAATTAATGCCAGGCTTTTATTTACTAGTTGAGTTGACCAGACCATCAATAGATTGGAAGGCCGGAATATTGAATAGTTGGAAGAATCAACTGGCAAAATGGAAGACAGCGGAGCTAGTAAGGCGTCTTGTGATACTTTTAACATTCAGGTGCTGCAGTGGTAATATGTTTACTCTTGTGTAAATTGATGAATTATTTTGTCAAATTTTGCTTCATTATAAATTCATATGGATCTCCTTTGTTTATAATTAAGTTCTTTAAATGAATATTATGGACTGTTTTTGGATGAAATCATAGGATTTGTGGTTTTTTTGGGATGCAAAATCAATCAGATCGTTTGTACTCAGGTTGTGGTATTCACATGGATATGATCCTAGCTAAATTATCCCCTAGTTAGTGAGGGAATAATTAACGAGGGTTTTGTCAATATGTCACGTGTATTTCCGAAACCCATCACACTTATTGTATATTGCATTCAAATATTTTATCAGTCAGGACAACATGATGGGACTAACGTATGCCGCTTCATTGATGCAGAGAGAAAACAGCGGAATGATGTTTAACATCTTCCCTTGATGTCACCGGCATCTTGGAGTGGGTTGAAGAGAGCAGTGGTGACGATGACCACACACAAAAATGTGAGCACGGTTTCCTTGCAGTGGTAACATGTTTACTCTTTATGTAATTGATGTATATATTTTGAGCGAGTAACAAATTGTTACTGTATTTGTGGTTGAATTACCCTAGATTATTATTATCTGATACTGCAGGGTCGTCCATCACAGAGGCAAGGCAACCATCTGATTCATTAACTGTTCTAGAGGAAGGTGCCGTGGAGAAATTGCAGGCAAGAACGGGCGAGGAGCCAGAGGCCCTCCAGAACTTGGTTGCGAACAATGAAGAGAGCTTGCAGGTCCCCCAGACTCCTGAAAGCAATGAATAAAACGTGCAGGTTTCCTTGACCCTGCGGAAGCATTGAAGAAAACATGGAGCTCATGTCCTGAAACTAATTAGAGTTTTTAGCCATCAGAAGACAAAGTAGGTTTACATCCAAGTTACCAGTATGCGGCTGCCCCAGTTTCTGCATAAAACTCTTATATGGAAGTCGTTTCGTACTTCGGATTTCTCTCTGCGTGGCACTGCCGATTCGGAGGACGAAGCCATCTTCAGAAGTTGGCCAACTTCTGAATAGTTGGATCATAAGTCTGGGGAAGTGATTTTTGCACATCCTTAATCTTCCCGCACGCTCCCTGTTTGTTTTTTATTTTTGGATTGAAACAGTCAAAAGATAATCAATCAAGGGACATAATAGTAAGTGTGTTCAGAACTAAAAAATTTCGTGTGTGAATTTTTTTTTTTTTTTTTTTTTTGGCTTTTAAGTTAATACGTTTTGATGTCTATTATTGTAATTTCAAAAGACATTTTGGTATTAGCTTTGTTTTTGAGTTAATACGTTTTGATGTCTATTCATAAATGTTGATATGTTGCTTATTGCAGTACGGCATTGTGCAAGTGTCATCGGTGGGCTGCCCGAGTTTTTTACACCTGAAAGTAAACAAATTTTCAAATGCGTTGGAAAATAAACTTGTTCAACTTATATATGAGATGTTTCATTTTTAAAAACGAATACAATGTAATATTTGTCCAACTTATAAAAATACAGACAAACCATAATGAGTCGGTCGCTGATAAGAGAAACAAAAAGTTCCAAAAAGTAAAACAAAACAAATGAATAAGACAAATTCTTCGTTAAATTAAAGATCGCGTGCTAACAAACAATTTTATATTTTTCAGTCGTTTGTGGTTATTACATCAAAAGTAATAAGTAGTGGCTTACAATGAAGCTTCATCTCCTTTAAATTAAGAGTGCATTTTTACTCATTATCATTTAATGTGGTATATGTTCATCATCGTATCTATCATCTTTAGATGAGTTTGAATTTTGAGATTTGTATTTATCCATTACACGAATATCAAAATTTAAACTCCTCTAACGATGATAAATTAGATGGTGGGCATACACCACACTAAATGATGGTGAGCAAAAATGCTCCCTTAAATGAAAAGTTATGTGAAGAGATTAAATTTGTAAAGTAATTAATGTCTCATCAATAAAAAGTAAGAAAGTTAATCAATACTTATGTAATAATATAATCATTAACTTTTATGTAATTTACTTTACAAATTTAACTTTCCTAACATTACCCTTAAATTAATATCCACTTTTGAAATGAAGTTCCCAAGAAGGTCCTTATCTTTCAATTTCGACCACATTTATAAGAGATTTTTCAGTGTGATCGGTACATGAGGTGATACATCACATGTCATTATATAAATAGTGAGATATGTGTGTTGAAAATTTAATAACTTAAAAAATAAAATTTGCTACCACGTATATAAAAATGTGTGATATACTAACTGTGTTCCGGTCACAATGAAAAGTAGCTAGTATATAGGAAACTGCTTCGTAGGTAGAGAGAAAAGCATTTCTTTTATGCATTTTTTGTGCTTCATATTCTTTTATGGTGTTTTATGGGTTTTTTTTATGTCGATTTATAATGTAAATATTATTGTTGTATAAAAATAAAAATCCAAACATGTACACTTGATGGCATGCTAGTGGTTAATATGATTTCCTGCAGATTTGTGGAGCTAATTAATAAGTTTTTATGTAAAAGGAATTGCATTTCATCGTACGCTTTGCGTGATGTACTTGTCTTTATTTTTCTCAAAAAAAAAAAAAAAAAAAGAGAAAGAAAAGTGATGTGTACAAGATAATCATTTTATCATGTAACCGGAAAAAAAAAAGGGAATGTTTGTAGCTAAACTGTTCCTAACTAATAACAATGTGATGTGATAGTGATTTGGCCCATCTAGATCACGAGATTCATGAATGTATTGTAGACAAAAAAGTAACGCGTCAATAACAAAAACACAAATTGTTTAACCAAATGGAGTTGCAATGAATGACAGAAAATTTTGTGTCAACTTCTTCTATTTTATCACATACACATTGGAAGGTAGTAAGTAGGAAGTTGCTTCGTTGGTAGGTTGAATTGGAAAATCAATGGCAATATTACAAACCGCAGAGTGAGGTATGCGCATAATGCGCACTACGTCAGAGACCAAAACGAGGGACTCAGAGCTGACCATAATACTAGGCAGAGTAGCAGAGCATTTTACAGAAGAAATATGGATTAATTAATGTTAATTATTTCTATCTATTTTATTTATTTAATCGGAATAACATCATATGTCATTACATAATTGAAGAAACACTTAAAAAAATTGTTTTTAATTGTATAATAACATATGATATTCTTCTCTGTATTCCGGACATCCTAATCTCTTCACAACTTAAAAGTGGTGAGCAAACACAAATCTAATTAAATTAAAAATCATATACGAACGCAACTTCTAGTATAGACTCAAAAAATAAATTAACATCCAAAGGCACGTAAATTAACTATTAATTTTGAGCTCGAGTGGTTAGAAGACACAATGGATTGAGTGTATGATTACGAACCGAGTTCTTTGCTTTAGTTTACAGAGACACTTGACATCATAAACTGTTTAATAGTTCTAAAGGAGAGAAAAATGCAAATGCATGCATACACTCACATATGACATAATACATATGGCGAGGCTATGAGTGCTAAACAATCCATCTTATGCGTAAAGAGCCATTAGTTAGGTCCTCGCCACTGCAAATTCAAAGAAATCAACACGAATCGAGTGATGATTGTCTCAGCAACCTTAGATTGCTGAACCTATGCGAGCCAGAAAAAGAAGTACATACGAAAACATGCAATTTCTATAGGAGCAGCAGTAATAAGGATAATGCTAAAGAGATTAAATTTATAGACAAAATTTGTAAACCAAATGATGTGTAACAAATAGAAATGAGCATGTTTATCAACGCTTAAGTAATGATCCAATCATCAACTTTCATAACATTTAGTCTTTGAAATTTTGTTTGTAAATTTATCATTCCAAGCATTAGCTAATAAAAATTTGTCACTCACAGAAGTACCAAATTCTCCACAAAGTAATACACACAAAAGTTTGACATCTTCAAAGATTTCATATTTGGAATCTCCTGGAAAGAATCTATGCAAAACACATACAAAAAGAATAAAACAAAAGTTACCCGACCCAGAATTTCCACACCAACTACTAGGAAACTACCTTTCCCAAAACAAAACAAAACAACCTTTTAAATTATATAAGAAATTATGACGGCTGAAATGCCTTTATAAGTGTTTTTGTTCTCCAAAATGATGGACTATTGTAACGAAGTCACTAGCTGATTTTTATATAAAAAATAAATAAAATAAAATAAGTTCCCATACGCTTTGTATGGGATTATTCATGCTATCAAGCATAATAGAGATTTTGCATGACCTAAAAGTGAGAAAACCATTTGAATAAGGGAACTTTAACGAAAAACTCCCGGTACTGTTCACCTTAACGAAAAATCACATTTTTACACTAAAAAATCAATAATTGTACTATTCACTTTACCCTTTATTTTGTCAGTTTTGTTAAAACTCAAAGTTTTCAAGTCATTTTCATTAGTTTTTTTTTCAAATAAATCATGCGGCCAATCGTCATTATAGCTTAACTAAATAATCATTGTTCCATTTCAAAACCTTAAATGATTTATGTGAGTTTGAATTTTACATATAAGAATTAGGCACATTGAAAGCTCGCTTGAGAAGTGTTTTTAAGTAATTGAAAACACTTTTAGGTAAAATATTTTTTAATTTCAAAAGCACTTTAAGTATTTTTTTTTTTCCATGATTAACTTGCATTTTAACCAAAATTGATTTCAAAAATATCTTCTTTTTTTTAAAGCGTTTCCCGTGATTAAAAACACGTTCTAAACGAGCTCTAAGTTTAATATATTTTTTAATTGAGACGATAATTTACTGAAAATCAATCAAGATTACAATCCAAATCTTGGAGAAGGACATCATCAATTGTAGGGGGATCCTCCATCCAAACTACATAAGAACAAATAGATAAAGCAAACTTCACCAACCGATGAACCACTACACTACACAAATATGAAATACGTGAGATCTTCACCTCGTGTAATTGAATTTGATGTATTGCTTATTCTATTGCAATAGTTCTACTCGTGGTTTATTTACTATTATTAACACTTTAAAAATCTCATTATGCCTCCTCATCAGTATATTTTTTATTCTAATAATAGAAAATTTAGAATCGAAAATAAAATTTTAAAGTACCAATAACAATAATGCAATAAATGACCAAATTTTTTTACAGATAAATTAACTAGTTTTCAAAAAAGTCGTTAGAATAGCCAATATATTAGACACAAGGTTGTTCAAATTCATATAGCGAACTTATATCTACTCTATTATTTGTTAATCTATTCTCATTTATTGTACTGGAATTAAACTCATGAAATCAGTTGAACTCAATAATTAAAATTGGAGGACCGAGCAATAACGTGGCAGACGACATTAATCGATTCATAACGTAATGGAGCAAAGTTATGACTCCAATATCACAAGGACTATTTGTGAACTCAATAATTAAAATTACGTTTATAGAACTCAAAATTTTCAATTCACTTTAAACCAAACTTAATTTTCCGTCACACTGTGAAAGACCTAACCATCTAACATTTAAGGAAGTAAAAAAGAAAGAAAATGTTTGGTTTGTGAAATAAGAATTTGGAGAATACCTAGCGGATGATGGAAGATACAGAATAATACTTGGTTATTTAAAGGATGAGTAGGAGTTCTTACTAAAAAATGTTCGTTGCTGATTCATAAAACTTCATATTTATGATCAAAGCCGTTTATATTATAAATCACTTTAAAAAGATCATCTCTGCAAAAATCAATTAAAACTAAGGTCTTTCAATCATCGAACTGTGTAAAAACAGATGAATGGAATTCCCTTACTAATAGGAAAACTAATGAAAAAAGCTTGAAAATTTGAGTTTTAACAATAAAGATAAAATAAGGGTAAATTGAATAATACCAGAATTGACTTTTTAGTATAAAAATGTGGTTTTTCGTTAAAATGAACAGTACCAGGAGCTTTTCGTCAAAGTTTCCATTACTAAAAGCATTATGACCCATCTATGTATTTGTTACAATAGAATAACTAAACGATCTTAATTTTAATTAATTATTTTATTTTATTTTATTTTTGCAGAGAAATCTTCATAGACGATTCATAATATCAACGGTTCTGATTATAAGCAAAAAACTCTATAATTCGAACATAAGAAATTTTGAGTAAGTTCTTAATCATTCTTAAATAGCGAAGAATTGGTCATATAATACCTAGCTTAGAAGATAAAATGGTAAAAATAAGAACTCGTAAGACCATCTCCAATGGTTGGGCTAAAAGCCAAATGTTTTAGCCCGAAAAATTTAGCTTTTAGCCCAGAAACAGTTTTTCTACTCCAACCGTTCTAGCCTAAAATTTTAGCCCGGGATCATTAAAGAATGAACTTAGGCTATTTTTTTGTTAAATTAATTTAAAAAAAAATAAATATGTAGACTATTGTAAATTAATTTTATGAACATTTTAATCTAAAAAAATATAAATTCCGATAAACATTGGGTGAAGTTCACTCCAATTTCCGGGCTAAATTTTGGGGGGAATTTGGCCTTGGTTTAGCATTTAGCCCAAATTTTCCCCTTGGGTTGGAGTGGGTTTGGGGAAAAATTTTGAGGGGTAATTTGGCTTTTAGCCCACCATTGGAGTTGGTCTAATGCAAATTCATTGTGCAATAATTACCGGATTATATTAAGACAAACAATATTATAATGCACCACCGAGGCACCAATAAGTTTTACCAAAAAAGAAAAGAAAATGGATGTGGATTGTCTGCCCTCCTATTTCTATACTCTTTCTATGTCATTCTGTGATGTGTGGTCACGGTTAAGCCACGTCAACATTTTATATTAATTTTTTATAAAAAAATAAAATAAAAAGTAATAGGAATATAAAATATTGATATGACTTAATCATGACCACACAAACAAAAGAACATGAAGAGAGTACGGAAATAGAAGGACAGACAATCCACCTAAAATAGCTTTTATCATAGCCCATCATTATCAACCTAGGCAAACAAAGAGGTCCTTTTAAAATTATAATGATTGTAGCCGTTGGATAAAAATCTAACGGTCTACGATGATTGATGAGGATGATCTTTTCCATTAGCTCAGCAGATGATCCAAATCCGACTTTTTCCACCCACAAAACAAGGCACAACCACCAATTCTCTCTTTACGCTTTAACGTGTGTACTCCATTGAATTATTGGCCAGCTCATTTTTTGGTTTTTTGTTTTTTTTTTTTTTTAAAATCTTGTGACATTAGCAATATGTTATATGTATTACTAGTTTATTTGTTTGTGATATTAATATTAACTTTTAATTATTACTATCAACGTTGAAAGGTTGTGAAATTTTGAAGAATTGATTGAGAAATCAGATGAGAGATCAATTAGTGAATGATATCATAATTTTTTTTTTATATATAAAGATTTGATGGTATTTGGTAAGCTGTCATGCAATGTTTTCAAACTATAAAACATGTCAAAAGATATTATAATATATCATATGAGAAATCAATAAATTAATATAAGTATTTTATTTAATAAATTTTTTAACTTTTTAATTTGTAACCTTATTATTTGATGATGCTTCCATTCATGCAGATATCTAGTCTTATCCGGAGATGTACAATATACTGTGTGAACACATGACAATTCGTCCGTAGCACCGACGTTACCATTGTGTACTTTTCCACTCACTTACCCCATCCCACCGCCTACACTTTTCCACTCGCAAACAAGGCACGACCACAAATTCTCTCTTTATGCTTAACGTGTGTGGTCCGCTGAATTATTGATCAATACAGTATCTGGTCGTCCTACTCACAAATGTGAATGTCATGAGAGTTTAAGCTTCAGTTTCCATTACAAAACGCTTCTCTCAGACTACTAGTTTCCTGAAAGAAAGAAAACAAAATGGCTTTGATTGGAGAGGCTTTTCTCTCTGCTTCAATTCAGACGCTGTGCAACAAGATTGGTTCTGGCGAGTTGATGGACTTCTTCCGGGGAAAAAAACTTGACTACTCACTCCTGAAGAAACTGAAGCGGACGTTTCTGGCCCTTGATGCAGTGCTTGACGATGCAGAGGAGAAGCAGATGGAGAATCCCCGTGTGGAAAAGTGGCTTGACGAGCTCAAACATGCTGTCTTCGAAGCCGAGGACCTGCTGGATGAGATCGATACTGAAGTTTTGCGAAGCAAGGTGGAAGCTGAATATCAAACGAAGAAAACCCAGGTGTGGAACTTCCTCTCTACTCCTAATCCTTTTTATCAGGGCATGAATGGTAGGATTCAAGAGTTACTTGAAGAACTAGAAAACCTTGCACAACATAAACGTGTGCTCGGTCTCAGAGAAGGTGTCAGGGGCAAGCTTTCACAAAGAACTCCCACAACTTCCTTCGTTGAGCATGAATTCTGTACTTATGGTAGGGATGAAGATGAAGCGAAGTTGAAAACACTGCTGCTATCTGATGATGGAAGGGGCGGCAATCCATCTGTAATCCCCATACGGGGAATGGGAGGAGTTGGTAAGACAACCCTTGCTCAACTCCTTTACAATAATGACAGGGTGAAAGAGCATTTCGATGTTCGAGCTTGGGCGTGTGTCTCCGAAGACTTTGATGCTGTTAGGGTCACTAAAATCCTTGTTCAGTCAATTGCTTCAAAACCGTGCGATACGTCAGATATGAGCTTGCTTCAAGTTGCTCTTAGGGAACAACTAACGGGGAAAAGGTTTCTACTTGTGTTGGATGACCTTTGGAATGACGATTATAATGATTGGAGTGTTCTACAAGCTCCTTTCACTTATGGGGCGAGGGGAAGTAAGGTCATTGTGACAACAAGGAACGAAAGTGTTGCATCCATCGTGCACACTGTTCCTATTCACTCTTTAAAACAATTGTCGCATGATGATTGTTGGTTGTTACTTGCAAAACATGCGTTTAGAAATGAAAACGCAAGTGCACATCCAGACTTGGAAGAAATTGGTAAAAAAATTGCACGTAAGTGCAATGGTCTGCCTTTAGCTGCGAAAACACTTGGAGGTCTCTTAAGTTGCAACATGGACTACAAGAAATGGAATCATATATTGAATAGCAATCTTTGGGAGCTACGAGAAGCAAATAGTATTTTTCCATCTCTAAGATTGAGTTTCCATTACCTCCCTCCTTATTTAAAACAATGTTTCGCTTATTGCTCAATTTTTCCAAAGGACTATGAATTTGAGAAGCATACTTTGGTTCGACTTTGGATGGCTGTGGGTTTAATTTCACAAGCTGAGGGCGGGGCAAGAATGGAGGAGGTTGGAGAGAACTATTTTAATGAATTAGTATCACGATCACTAATTCAAAGATCAAGAACCGAGGAGCCTGGATTCACAATGCATGATCTCGTTAATGACTTGGCTATGTTCGTGTCTAGAGAATTTTGTTTTCGGATGGATGAGGAAGGATCATATGAAGTTCCTAAAAGAGTTCGACATTTGTCGTATGCGAAAGGAAGATTTGATGCCGCTAAAAAATTTCAGCCATTAAATGGAGTAAAATATTTGCGCACCTTCTTACCCATTTCTTTAAGGGAGTACTATTGGGATTCATATCTAAGTAGTAAGGTTCCAAATGATTTGTTGCCAAGACTAAAATGTTCACGGGCACTGTCTTTGGCAGGATATACAAACATCAGTCGCTTACCCGATTGCATCGGGGACCACATACATTTGCGCTACATTGACCTCTCTTACACTGCTATTAAAAGGTTACCAGATACCGTGAGTGGTCTCTACAATTTGCAAACTCTATTGTTGTCTCATTGTTCCACTCTTGTTGAATTGCCTGTAGACATGAGGAAACTGATTAATTTGCGCCATCTTGATATTAGAGATACTGGTATAAAAGAAATGCCGGTGCAAATGGGTAGACTAAAAAGTTTGAGAACACTCACTGGTTATGTATTGGGGACATCTACTAGGTCTGGTGGCATTGGAGAATTGGGGGAGTTGCCCAATCTTGGAGGGGAACTTTCTATCATGAATCTAGAGAATGTAGTCCATGTTGTGGATGCCTTGCGGGCCAATTTGAAGGATAAGAAAGATCTCAATGAAATAGAGTTGGCATGGGGTAGAGAGGATGCAGATGATTCCATAAAAGAGAGACAAGTACTTGAAAAATTACAACCTTCTGTAAATTTGGTGAACCTGACCATCAGATGTTATGGTGGAACAAGCTTTCCGAATTGGTTGGGAGACTCTTCCTTCTCCAACATAAAAGTCATGCGCCTCCAAGGTTTTAGTACTTGTTGGGCGTTGCCATCAGTTGGGCAGTTGCCCGCTCTTAAGGAGCTCTGTATAGAGGAGATGAAATTTGTTACGAGTATTGGTGCTGAGTTTTATGGTGTCAATGGACTTTCTCTAATTCAGCCATTTCGTTGCTTAGAGAAGCTGGAATTTAGCGGGATGCCAGAATGGGTAGAATGGCTGCCAAGTCCGGGTAGAGGTCAATGTCCAGACTTTCCTCGTCTCGAGGAGCTGGTTTTAGTGAGTTGTCCGAAGCTGAGGGGAAACTTGCCGGATTATCTTCCTCGCTTGAAAAGACTTATAGTGTCCCACTGCGGGGTTCTGCATGAAGGGGCTACTAGGAGAAGGTGGATACCCTGGTCTCTCATTGTTAACGCGGAATCCTTGCGACAATCTCTTCAGGATCTGGAAATAAGAGGATGCCCTGGTCTCTCGTCGTTACTAGAGACGGAGACGCTGTCCTCGCTTTCCATGCTTGATATTCAAATTTTTAGTCGCACAGATTGCTTGCAGCCGCACTTGAGCAGTCGTCTTCAAAAATTGACTCTCCATTATTGCGGGTCCCTCCTGTCGTTCCCTAGAAATGGTCTACCCACTTCGTTGACAAATCTTTGTATAAGAAGTTGCAGGAGATTAGAATTCCTATCTCATGAGATGATGGCCAAATTGACATCCCTTCGACGTTTCGAATTATGTTGGAGCTGTGATTCACTGAGGTCCTTCCCGCTGGGCGTTTTCCCCAAACTTTCATCTCTTCAGATCTGGGGCATTAAAAATCTAGAATCCCTTTCCATTGGAGAAGGAGCTGATGTTGAAAATCTCACTCATCTCGATTCTCTCTGTATCTATCATTGTCCAAATCTGGTCTCTTTTGCCCACGGGGGGTTGCCCACTCCCAACCTGTCTAGTTTTACAGTCTATGGATGCGAGAATTTGAAGTTATTGCCCGATCGAATACACACACTCATCGCCCTTCGATACTTGTGGATATCTGGTCTTCCAAATGTAGAGTCATTTGCAGAAGGAGGTTTGCCTCCCAACCTACAATCATTTCGAATCGCTGATTGTGGGAAACTGAGGCCTTCAGTGGAGTACTGGGGTTTGCAACGACTTGTCTCCCTTCGAACATTTGAGATCGAGGGAAGCGAGGATGTGTTGGAGACGGTGCTCAAGGAACAGCCGCTCCCTACCACTCTTCTCACTCTCCATATCTCTTACAATAAAAGTCTGAAATCTTTGGAGGGAAGGGGACTTCAACACCTCACTTCTCTTCAAAAGCTCGAAATTTACAAATGTGATAGTCTCGAATCCCTGCCAAAAGAGGGTTTGCCGGCATCGCTATCTTATCTGAGCATCGACATATGTCCTTCTCTGATGAAGAGGTGTCAGGAGAAGACGGGAGAAGAGTGGAGCAAGATAGCTCACATTCCTTGCCTCCGGTTAGACGACCAAGTCATCATTTGAGATCTAAAGTCAAATTCAGGTTCGTACATAGCACCATTTTTCATACAACAACATATAAGATTCAGATTCTGTAAAAGTTTCACTTCAGATTCTGTAAAACTCTCTTAATACTTGTCTTTGTTTCTAATTCTTATGAAGGACTTAGAATCAAGGTTCTAACTGGTTACCAGTTACCACTCCCTCTCGATGCATTTATAAATGTCTCCTTTCAAGCAGTCTTTTACAAATCCCTCTCGATGCATTGCATCTTGTCTGTCATATCCTTCCGCATAATCTTTTGTAGTGAATTTTAACTAATTAAGCCTTAAGCCCGCGCTTGGCACTTTCAAATCCCTCATCCACACGTTCCATTTAAGAGAATCATGTTGCCTGTGGTATATTGTTATTTGATTACCCTTGTAATTTAGGTATTCATTTGACATTTAATTGAAGAGTGAACAACCTTTTCGTTCCGCATTGTTTCTAATTTATCTTTAGTCAGAATATTATGAACCTGCCTATAAGTTGGTACGATATATGTTGTCAGATATTATGGATATGGACCTGAGTTGGTACCATATCTACAGGTCCTCCTAATCATGATTTACAATTCACCAATGAGTAGAAAAGCTTTTGTTCACCAGCCTTCATCCAACAGTTAATAAGTTTTCAAAAATGAAACGTTCTATGCGCTAGGATGTAAATGTCAACCAGTAGATTTCAATTGAGCAGTTGTAAGCATGGGTTTTGTGCTCAAAGTGAGTCAAAAGTATAGATTAAATATATCTTTGTGTACATTTGTTTGTGAGTGACATTGTCTTTATGTAATTTATTTACATGCATATTTGATCTTCGGACATAGTTGTTGAATACTGGATTGTAACTTACGCTCCTTTTCTTTTCTTGCTTCAGGATCATTATTGTGGATTATATTCATGAATCATAACATAAGGAAAAGTTTCAGATTGTCAAACTTGCACAAGTAATTAAGATCACTTTATAAATCATAATTTCTTCATCTTTGATTCAGGACTATCTTTTCTAGATGAGGTATCAAAAGGATTGAGCTTGAGTTGAATCAATATTCAATAGCGATGAGAAGAAAGGATTAAACACGATTTTTCCCAATTTGATGTGGAATTAACGGGAGTTGGAGAAAACCAGTGAAGGTAAAACTCTGTGGATTCTTCTCTTTGTTTCTAATTCTTATGAAGGACTTTGATATTCTGCATTTGGAACTTAGAATCAAGGTTCTAACTTGTTACCACTTTGATTGGCTGGACGAATATGAATAAATTAAGAAAAGAGAAATAAGTCACAAGATTCCTCTTCTAATTTCATTTCTGGGTTTCCGAAGGACCAATGCAAGGCATCACTCTGAACCATGAGCTCTATATCTCCACTCGGTATGAAAGTCTGCCTTACTTCTTTGTTATTTCAAGGTTGTTCTGAGAGAACACTACAATACGGGCATTGTTTTCAGGAGTTTAATGTAGACGTTGCAAACAGGTTTTGACACATTGTTCAGGATCACCTACAATTCTTTTGCTCATATACTTGGAAATTTTGAAAATGCTTCTCTTATGGAGCTTTTTGGATTTCGATGCGGAGATATTCTTCATAGTCTTCCCAGAGGTTATCATAAACAGTAAAGCAAGGAATCTGATAACGTACACATAATAATTTCGCAGGCCATTTTAGTGGAGGTGATTTACGTTATCATGTCGACATCTTTTTTTTATCTTCCTAAATATGTATTACCCTATGTTAATGAGTTGTGTATGCTAAAACTCCTAGTTCTCTCACCCTGTGTTTGGGTGAGGGAGGAATTTAGGATAAGCTAGTTAGAAATCAACTACAAAACATTAGATATAGACATTTGAATTGCACTAGGTGATCATTACAACATAAACAAACTATTTATAAATGTCTCCTTTCGTGCAGTCATTTACAAATCCCTCTTTATACATTGCATCTAGTCTTTCATATGCCTCTATCTAATCTTTTGTAGTGAGTTTTAACTAATTTGGCCTTAAGCCCTTGGCACTTTCAAATCCATCATCCAGATGTTCCATTTAAGAGAATCATGTTGCCTGTGGTGTATTGTTAATTGCTTATTCTTGTAGTTTAGGTATTCCTTTGCCATTTAATTGATGGATCTATGTTACATTCAATATTATTTACAGGTCCTCGCATTTTGAAAGTAACTTATTCTGGCCATTTCAGCATGATCAACCGGGGAATTTGTTCTTGAGGGCAGCACATGCTGCTAACTTTATTGATAGATAAAACATAAATAAGGACAGGTACTTCGTAGTGCACATATATAGGGATACTTTGTATTTTCTTAGTGGTTTTCAGTTTGCATCTGTTAAGGCTACTTTGTCACAGCTTGTGGACATCTTATTCTCCTAGAAGCTTATCCGAAGGAATTAAGAGATTATAGCATTCTTGTCTACCATTGTGGATTTTATGAGCAATCACTTGAATATCTAAGGTTGTAGCTGGACAAAAAGGTACATTTTCTAATTTCTATATGTATGATGACATGCTACTTTGATAAAAAAATCTATTAAATACCTTTATTTGGATTCTTCAGGATCGTCCACTACAGAGGCGACTGTCCGATTCATTTAACTGTTTTTGTGGAAGATGCCGCAGAGAAATTGATGATACGCCTTATCCTAATTTTGATGGTGGATGGTTGGAGCAGGCTGTCGTTGTTAGAAATTTTCTTGGTAACAGCTCTGAACCATAGTTGTGTGACCATTTACATTATTGCATATAGCAGTGCGAACCCTAATCAGTAAGAGTTTCATACAAACTGGGAAAAATGGGACTTTAAGTGAACTTCATCCAGGGAATGTTTTGTCAGCTATGGAGTGTTTTCTACCTGTATATATATAACAAGATGAACAAAACCAGAGATATAAGTCCTGCCACATTCTGCAGTTTCATAATTAATGCCAGGCTTTTATTTACTAGTTGAGTCGACCAGACCATCAATAGATTGGAAGGCCGGAATATTGAATAGTTGGAAGAATCAACTGGCAAAATGGACGACAGCGGAGCTAGTAAGGCGTCTTGTGATACTTTTAACATTCAGGTGCTGCAGTGGTAACATGTTTACTCTTGTGTAAATTGATGAATTATTTTGTCAAATTTTGCTTCAATATAAATTCATATGGATCTCCTTTGTTTATAATTAAGTTCTTTAAATGAATATTATGGACTGTTTTTGGATGAAATCATAGTATTTGTGGTTTTTTTGGGATGCAAAATCAATCAGATCGTTTGTACTCAGGTTGTCATATTCACATGGATATGATCCTAGCTAAATTATCCCCTAGTTAGTGAGGGAATAATTAACGAGGGTTTTGTCAATACGTCACATGTATTTCAGAAACCCATCACACTTATTATATATTGCATTCAAATATTTTGTCAGTCAGGACAACATGATGGGACTAACGTATGCCACTTCATTGATGCAGAGAGAAAACAGCGGAATGATGTTTAACATCTTCCCTTGATGTCACCGGCATCTTGGAGTGGGTTGAAGAGAGCAGTGGTGACGATGACCACACACAAAAATGAGAGCACGGTTTCCTTGCAGTGGTAACATGTTTACTCTTTATGTAATTGATGTATATATTTTGAGCGAGTAACAAATTGTTACTGTATTTGTGGTTGAATTACCCTAGATTATTATTATCTGATACTGCAGGGTCGTCCATCACAGAGGCAACCATCTTATTCATTAACTGTTCTAGAGGAAGGTGCCGTGGAGAAATTGATGATACGGCGTAGCTTACTTTTGGGCGAGGAGGGTTGGAGCAGGCCGTCATATTATAGAAATTTTCTTGGTAACAACTCTGAACCATGGTAGTCCTAGTCAGTAGGAGGTTCATTAAATATACCGGGAAAAGTGGCACTTTTAAGTGAATTTCACTCCCGAAAAGAAATTTTTGACTTATGTCGTAGCCAGGAAATATGTGAGGCTGTCAAAATACAGCCTTACTGGTTGTTCATGCATTAATCGTTTGCTTAGCTTGCAGGCAAGAACGGGCGAGGAGCTAGAGGCCCTCCAGAACTTGGTTGCGAACAATGAAGAGAATTTGCAGCTCCCCCAGACCCCTGAAAGCAATGAATAAAACGCCCTAGACCCTGCGAAAGCATTGAAGAAAACATGGAGCTCATGTCCTAAAACTAATTAGAGTTTTTAGCCATCAGAAGACAAAGTAGGTTTACATCCAATTTCCTACTTCGGATTTCTGTGCGTGGCACTGCCGATTCGGTGGACGAAGCCATCTTCAGAAGTTGGCCAACTTCTGAATGGTTGGATCATAAGTCTGGGGAAGTGATTCTTGCACACCCTTAATCTTCCCGCACGCTCCCTGCTTGTTTTTGACTTTTGGATCGAAACAGTCAAAAGATAATCAATCAAGGAACATAATCAGAACGAGAAAATTCATGTGTGAATATTTTTCTTTTTGTTTTTAAGTTAATACGTTTTGATGTCTAGTATTGTAATTTCCGAAGACATTTTGGTATGAGCTTTGTTTTTAAGTTAATATGTTTTGATGTCTATTCATAAATGTTGATGTCTGCTACATCAAATGTTGCTAATTGCACTACGGTATTGTGCAAGCGTTATCGATGGGCTGCCCGAGTTTAAATTATTGGGTCCAGGTCCGTGCTCAATTTGATTGGGTGCTAAAGAAAACTTTTAAAAAAAATGCGTGTAAGCTGTGATTTTTTGTAGTGTGATTATGCACCGTTTTTCTATCTCATTCGTCACGGCGGAAACTTAGATTTATATACATAAGAATTTGGCACATTGAGAGCTTGTTCAGAAAGTGTTTTTAAATGATTTCTTTAAAATCGCTTTAGACATTTAAAAGCACTACATAAATGAGCCTTGAATTTTCTTTAATTTTTTGAGTTGAGACAATAATTTACTGAAAATCATTCAAGATTACAATCCAAAACTTGGAGGAGGACATCATGAATTAAGTCGGGGTATCCTCCATCCAACACATAAGAACAAATGGATAAAGCTAACTTTGCTAACCGATGAGCCACCGCATTAACAAACGTGATATATGTACGATCCTCATCTCATGTAATTGAGTTTAAAGTATTGGTTGTTCTATTGCGATATGGGAAATGCTAAGAAGATTCTCTCACTCTTCATGGATGCTCCGCCACCTTATGTTTTTCGTAGAATTATGGTGCCAACATTATGAAACATATACCAAACACATGAGATGACGGAAATTATATGAAGAGTCACACTTTAAGTGAGTCTCCTTAATATTTTTCTTGGGATATTTCTACTCATGGTTATTTCCCATGCAATAAATGACCAACTTTTTTAGAGAAAGAAAATAACTAGTTTTCAAAAGAGTTGTTAGAATAACCAATATATTGGACTTAAGGCGGTTCAAATTCATATAGTAAACTTATTTTTAATCTACTATTGGTTAATTTATTTTGTCTTTATCAAAAACTTAATCATTTATTGTACTGGAATTAAACTCATGAATTCAATTAAATTCAATAATTAAAATCACTTTTATAGAACTTAAATTTTCCAGCTAACTTTGAACCAAATTCAATTTTCCGTCACACTTCAAAAGGACTAACTATTTAACATTTTAAAGACGAAAAATGTAAGGAAATATTTGGGTTTGAATTTGGAGAATACTTTTGCGGATGATGGAAGATAAATATATAGAGTGCATGAAAAATAAAATGATAAAAAAAAAAAAAAAAAAAAAAAAAAAGAACTCATAAAGCAAAACTCATTGCGCCATAATTACCCCATTTTATTAAGACAACCACTCTTGTAATGCACCACCAAGCCACTAATAAATTTTACCAAAAATGAAAAGAAAAATTGCTTTTATTATAGCCCATCATTGTCAACCCTGCCAAACGGTCAATCTCTGCCTAAGCTACCCATCACCCAATGCCTAGAGCCCTACAAATGTACACTTGACCTATATTATAGGCTAGGATTGGTCGGTCCACACCCCTATCTGCCCAACCTACTCAGCCTCTTCTGCAATCATAAAGTAACAAAAATGGAGTAGGATTTTCTTTTTTTTATTTTTTATATTTATATTTATATTTTATATATTTTTTTATTTGAATGATCGCAATTAAATCACGTTAATATTTTATATTAATTTTTTATAAAAAAATAAAATAGAGAATGTAAAAAGAGATGATGGAAGAAGATGGTAAAAGGAAGTGAGAAAATTTTAATTCAACAAAAATAGCTATTTTAGACCTAAAAGTAAACAAATTTTCAAATGCATTGGAAAATAAATTCTTATAACAAAGATACAATGTAAAATTTGTTCAACTTATATATGAGATGTTTCACTTTTAACATCAACGAAACATTTTTGTGATAATATTTAATATTTAATAATAAGTAATTAAGTTGAGATAATAATCGATAATGCTAGTAGGGTTCCATGTTGAACCTATAAAAAAATATAAAAAAATTGAAAAGGCAAATAGGTGGCAATATTACAAATCCAATTAAATTAAAAATTATACACGAACGTGACTTCAAGTATAGACTCAAAACTGAATCAACATCCAAGGGCACATAAATTAACTATTAATTTTGAGCTCAAGTAGTTAGAAGACAATGGATTGAGTATATGATTACGAACCAAGTTTTTTGTTTTAGATCACAGAGACACTTGCCATCATAAACTGTTTAATGGTTCTAAAGGAGAGAAAAATGCAAATGCATGCATACACACTCACATATAACATAAGGGATGTGCTATCTATACATCTCATTTTATTTCTTACATACTTCTTGATAATTTCTATTCGTTGATCTTTTTCAATTCATCCGATCTGACGGTCGAAAATTAAAAAGATATGTGAGAAGTAAAATGGGGTGTGTTCGGGTGTGTGGATCACGCCCCATGACATAATACATATGGCGAGGCTATGAGTGCTAAACAATCCATCTTATGCATAAAGAGCCATTAGTTAGGTCTTGCCACTGTAAATTCAAAGAAATCAACACGGGTCGAGTGATGATTGTCCCAGCAGCCTTGATTACTGAACCTATGCGAGCCAGAAAAAGAAGTCCATACGAAAACATTGCAGTTTCTAAAGAAGCAGCAGTAAAAAAAAAAAAAAAAAAAAAATATGATGCTAAAGAGATTAAATTTATAAACAAAATTTGTAAATTAAATGATATGTCACTAGTAAAAATAAGCATGTTTATCAACACTTCAGTAATAATTAAATCATTAACTTTCATGTTATTTAGTTTTTGAAATTTTTGTTTGTAAATTTAACTTTCCAAGCATTAGCTAGTAAAAAGTTGTTACTCACTGAAGTACCAAATTCTCCACAAAGTAATACACAAAAGAGTTTGACATCTTCAAATATTTCATATTTGGAATCTCAAAAACACATACAAGAAGAATAAAACAGAAGTCACCCAACCCAGAATTTCCACACAACTACTAAGAAACCACCTTTCCCAAAACAAAGCAAAACAACCTGTTAAATTATATAAGAAATTATGATTAATAAAACAATTATGTAGTTATATATGACTATGATTAAAGTGTGAGGCCCACTGTATTGTTGACCTAAAATAAAAGGGTGTGTTATTCACACATCTCGTTTTACTTCTTATACATCTTCAATAATTTTTGTCAGTTGATTTTCTTCAATTCATTTGATCTGACTTTTGAAAAATAAAAAGATGTATGAAAAGTAAAATTAGGTGTGTGGAAATAAATCAGGACACTTCTTTCTGAAACAAAATTGAGCTTAAAATAAACCATAAAAGGCTCTTATAGTTCCTCATGTTTACACTTCTTTGAAATTTATTCTTTGTTCCAAAAGAAAAAAAAAGAAAAAACAGGAGAGATGGCAGGAGCTTTGATTGGAGAGGCATTTCTGTCTGCTTCCATTCAGACGTTGTGCGACAAGATCGGTTCTGGGGAGTTGATGGACTTCTTCCGGGGAAAAAAACTTGATCATTCACTTCTGGAGAAACTGAAGCTGACGTTTCTGGCCCTTGATGCAGTGCTTGATGATGCAGAGGAGCAGCAGATTGAGAAACCCCGTGTGGGAAAGTGGCTTGACGAGCTTAAACATACTGTCTTCAATGCCGAGGACCTGCTGGACGAGATCGATACTGAAGTTTTGCGAAGCAAGGTGGAAGCTGAATTTTCAACTAAGAAAACCCAGGTGTGGAACTTCCTCTCTACTTCTCTTAATCCTTTTTATCAAGGCATGAATGGTAGGATTGAAGAGTTACTCCAAAGACTAGAACACCTTGCACAACAGAAAATTGTGCTCGGTCTTAGAGGAGGTGTTGGGGGCAAGGTTTCACAAAGAACTCCCACAACTTCCTTCGTTGAGCATCAATTCTCTACTTATGGTAGGGATGAAGATGAAGCGAAATTGAAAAAACTGTTGCTATCTGATGATGCAAGGGGCGGCAATGCATCTGTAATCCCCATAGTGGGAATGGGAGGAGTTGGTAAGACAACCCTTGCTCAGCTCCTTTACAATAATGACAGGGTGAAAGAGCAGTTTGATGTTCGAGCTTGGGCATGTGTCTCCGAAGATTTTGATGCTATTAGGGTCACTAAAACCCTTGTTCAGTCAATTGCTTCAAAACCCTGTGATACGTCAGATATGAGCTTGCTTCAAGTTGCTCTTAGGGAACAACTAATGGGGAAAAGGTTTCTACTTGTGTTGGATGACCTTTGGAATGACGATTATAATGATTGGAGTGTTCTTCAAGCTCCTTTCACTTATGGGGCGAGAGGAAGTAAGGTCATTGTGACAACAAGGAACGAAAGTGTTGCATCCATCGTGCACACTGTTCCTATTCACTCTTTAAAACAATTGTCACATGATGATTGTTGGTTGTTACTTGCAAAACATGCGTTTAGAAATGAAAATGCAAGTGCACATCCAGACTTGGAAGAAATTGGTAAAAAAATTGCACGTAAGTGCAAAGGTCTGCCTTTAGCTGCGAAAGCACTTGGAGGTCTCTTAAGTTGCAACATGGACTACAAGAAATGGAATCATATATTGAATAGCAATCTTTGGGAGCTACCACAAGCAAATAGTATTCTTCCATCTCTAAGATTGAGTTTCCATCACCTTCCTACTTATTTAAAACAATGTTTTGCTTATTGCTCAATTTTTCCAAAGGACCATGAATTTGAGAAACATAATTTAGTTCAACTTTGGATGGCTGTGGGTTTAATTTCACAAGCTGAGGGTGAGGAAAGAATGGAGGAGGTTGGGGAGAACTATTTTAATGAATTAGTATCAAGATCACTAATTCAAAGATCAAGAACTGAGGAGCATGGGTTCACAATGCATGATCTCATTAATGACTTGGCTATGTTCGTGTCTAGAGAAATTTGTTTTAGGATGGATGAGGAAGGATCACATGAAGTTCCTAAAAGAGTACGACATTTGTCATATTTGAAAGGAAAATTTGATGCCGCTAAAAAATTTCAGCCATTAAATGGAGTTGAATATCTGCGCACCTTCTTACCCATGTCTTTAAGAAAGTCAAATTGGGAATATGTAAGTAGTAAGGTTCCAAGTGATTTGTTGCCAACACTAAAATGTTCACGGGCACTGTCTTTGGCAAGATATGAAAACATCAGTCACTTACCTGATTGCATCGGGGACCACATACATTTGCGCTACATTGACCTCTCTTACACTGCAATTAAAAGGTTACCGGATACCGTGAGTTGTCTCTACAATTTGCAAACTCTATTGTTGGTAGGTTGTTCCTCTCTTGTTGAATTGCCTGTAGACATGAGGAAACTGATTAAATTGCGCCACCTTGATATTAGAAAAACTCGTATAAGGGAGATGCCGGTGCAAATGGGTAGACTTAAAAGTTTGAGAACACTCACTGCTTATGTGTTGGGGACATCTACAAGGTCCGGTGGCATTGAAGAATTGGGGGAGTTACCCAATCTTGGAGGGGAACTTTCTATCATGAATCTAGAGAATGTAGTCCATGTTGTGGATGCCTTGCGGGCCAATTTGAAGGATAAGAAAGATCTCAATGAAATACAGTTGGTGTGGGGTACGAAGGATGCCGATGATTCCATAAAAGAGAGAAATGTACTTGAAAGATTACAACCTTCTGTAAATTTGGCGAAACTGATCATCAGATGTTATGGTGGAACAAGCTTTCCGAATTGGTTGGGAGACTCTTCCTTCTCCAACATAAAAGTCATGCGCCTCAGTGGTTTTAGTAGTTGTTGGTCGTTGCCACCAGTTGGGCAGTTGCCTGCTCTTAAGGAGCTCCATATAGAGAAGATGAAATTTGTTATGAGTATTGGTGCTGAGTTTTATGGTGTCAATGGAACTTCTTTAATTCAGCCATTTCGTTCTTTAGAGAGGCTGGAGTTTAGAGAGATGCCAGAGTGGGAAGCATGGCTGCCAAGTCCAGGTAGAGGTCAATGTCCAGACTTTCCTTGTCTCGAGGAGCTGGTTTTAGAGAGTTGTCCGAAGCTGAGGGGAAACTTGCCGGATTATCTTCCTTGCTTGAAAAAACTTGAAGTGTCCGACTGCGGGGTTCTGCATGAAAGGGCTACAAGAAGTAGATGGATACCCTGGTCTCTCATTGTTAACACGGAATCCTTGCGACAATCTCTTCAGTATCTAGAAATAAGAGGATGCCCTGGTCTCTCGTCGTTACTGGAGACGGAGTCGCTGCCCTCGCTTTCCACACTAAGGATTCAAAATTTCAGTCGCACAGATTGCTTGCAGCCGCACTTGAGCAGTTGTCTTCAAAAGTTGACTCTCCATAATTGCGGGTCCCTCTTGTCGTTCCCTAGAAATGGTCTACCCACTTCGTTGAAATCACTTGAGATAGTTTATTGCAGGAGATTAGAATTCCTATCTCATGAGATGATGGCCAAATTGACATCCCTTCAACATTTCAGTTTATTTAATAGCTGTGATTCGCTCAGGTCCTTCCCGCTGGGCGTTTTCCGCAAACTTTCATCTCTTTATCTCGACGGCAGTAAAAATCTAGAATCCCTTTCCATTGGAGAAGGAGCTGATGTTGAAAATCTCACTCATCTCGATTCTCTCTGTATCTATAATTGTCGAAATCTGGTCTCTTTTCCCCACGGGGGGTTGCCCGCTCCCACCCTGGCTGGTTTAGAAGTCAGTGGATGCAAGAATTTGAAGTTGTTGCCCGATCGAATACACACACTCACCGCCCTTAGAGATTTGCAGATATCTGGTCTTCCAAATGTTGAGTCATTTGCAGAAGGAGGTTTGCCTCCCAACCTACAATCATTTCGAATCAGTGGTTGTGAGAAACTGAGGCCTTCAGTGGAGTACTGGGGTTTGCAACGACTTGTCTCCCTTCGAACATTTAAGATCTGGAGAAGCGAGGATGTGTTGGAGACGGTGCTCAAGGAACAGCTGCTCCCTACCACTCTTCACACTCTCGAAATCTATGGAATGAAAAGTCTGAAATCTTTGGAGGGAAGGGGACTTCAACACCTCACTTCTCTTCAACAGCTGGAAATTAGAAGCTGTAAGAGTCTCGAATCCCTGCCAAAAGAGGGTTTGCCGGCATCGCTCCGTCTTCTGAGAATCAACTACTCTTCTTCTCTGGAGAAGAGGTGTCAGGAGAAGACGGGAGAAGAGTGGAGCAAGATAGCTCACATTCCTTGCATCCAGATAGACAACCAAGTCATCATTTGAGATCTCAAATCAAAGTCAGGTACGTACATACGAGATTCAGATTCTATAAAAGTTTCACTTCAATTGTTTACTGTCAGATATACTGTGTTTAATTCACCAATCAATTAAATTTCAGGACAATATCATCCAAGAGCAACAAGTGTTTGCTTGCATAAATTACTGCGTACAATTACCAATTAAGTTATTGGGTGCTCAGGTTAGCTATGACACCAATATGATTCTCCTGCACAGGACGAGGTAACTTCTTGATGATGTTTTTTTTCCTCTTACTGTTGTGGTTTGAATACGGTGGAATGCTTACTCATCTTTCATTGCATCTGTCATCTTTACATAGGTGCCGATATGTTTCTGCACAAAAACAACGTGTGAATTTGGCTGGCTGCTGCATTCTTACAGATTCCATCGTAAGTTGTTGAATACTGGAGTGTATCTTACGTTTCCTTTTCTTTTCTTGTTTCATGATCATTATTGATGGATTATATTCGTGAATCTATAAATCATTATAAATCATTATTTCTTCATCTTTGAATCAGGACCATAAATCACTATAAATCATTATTTCTTCATCTTTGAATCAGGACCATTTTTTCTAGATGAGGTATGGAAAAGGGTTGAGCTCGAGTTGACATCGACGTTCGATAATGATGAGAAGAAAGGTTTAAAGACGATTTTTTCCCATTTGACGTGGAAATAATTGGAGTTGGAGAAAACCAGTGAAGGTAAAACGCTCTGAAATCTTCTCATTGCTTCTAATTCTTATGAGCTTTGATATTCTACATTTGGAACTTAGAATCAAGGTTTCTAACTTTTTACCACTTTGATTGGCTGGACAAATATGAATAAATTAAGAAAAGACCATTAGGTCACAAGATTCCTTTTCTAATTTTATTTCAGGGTTTCCGAAGGACCAATGCAAGGCATCAATCTGAACCATGAGCTCTATGTCTCCGCTCGTTATGGAAGTCTACCATACTTCTTTGTTATTTCAAGATTGTTCTATGAGAATGCTACAATACCGGCATTGTTTTTAGGAGTTTAATGTAGACTTCGCAAACAGGTTTTGACACATGTTTCAGGATCACCTGCAATGCTTGTGCTCGTATACTCAGAAATTTTGAAATGCTTCGCTTATGGGGCTTTTTGGATTTCTATGCGGAGATATTCTTTCCTCACGATCTTCATAGTCTTCCCATAGGTTTCATAAAGAAAAAAGCAAGGAGTCTGCTAATGGCATAATGCACACATAATGACTCAAAGAAGTAAGGCATTTTGGATTTTGACATCTGTTTGTTTTGCCTTAATTTGTATTGTCCTATGTCAGTGAGTTGTGTATGCTGAAACTCCTAGTTCTCTCACCTTGTGTTTGGATGAAGGATTTGATAGTACCAAGCAATTTAGGATAAATTTGTTAGAAATCAACTACAAAACATTAGATATAGACATTTAAAATGCACTACATGATCATTACACACATAAACAAAGTATTTATAAATGTCTCCTTTCAAGCAGTCATTTACAAATCCCTCTCGATGCATGCATCTAGTCTTTCATATCCCTCCAACTAATTTAGCCTTGAGCCCTTGACACTTTCAAATCTCTCATCCAAACTTTACATTATCATGTTGCCTGTGGAATATTGTTAATTGATTAGTGTTGTAACTTAGGTATTCTTTTGCCATTTAATTGATAGATCTATGTTACATTCAAGATTATTTACAGGTCCTCATATTTTGAAAGTAACTTATTCTGGCCATTTCAGCAGGATCAACCAGGGAATTTGTTCTTGAAGGGCAGCACATGCTGCTAACTTTATTGATAGATCAATCGACAGGTACTTTGTCTGAAATGAATGTACTTTCTACATAAACTAATCTAAGATATGTGCATATATATAAGGATACTTGGTATTTTTCCAGTGGCTTTCAGCTTGCATCTGCTAATGGTTACTTTGTCACAGCTTGTGAACATCTTGTTCTCCTTGAAGCTGATCCGAAGGAACACTCTTCTCTACCATTGTGGATTTTATGAGCAATCACGTGAATATCTAAAGTTGTAGTAGGACAACAAGGTATGTTTTCTAATTTGAAATTTCTATATGTATGATGACGTGCGACTTTGATGGTAAATCTTTAAAGTACCTTTATTTGGATTCTTCTGGATCGTCCACTAAGGAGGCGAGCGACTGATTCATTAACTGTTTCGGTGAAACATGCTGCAGAGAAATTGATGATACACTTTCACCTAATTTTGATGGAGGATGGCTGGAGCAGATCGTCGTATGTTAGAAATTTTCTTGGTAAAACTCTGAACCATGGTTATGCGATCATTTACATTATTACAGATAGCAATGCAAACCCTAATCACTAGGAGTTTCATGCAAACTGGGGAAAACAGGATTTTAAGTGAACTTCATCCAGGAAATGTTTTGCCAGATATCCATTGTTTTCTACCTGTATATAACAAGATGAACAAAACCAGAGATATAAGTCCTGCCACATCCTGCATTTTCATATTTAATGCTAGGCTTTTATATACTAGTTGAGTCAACCAGATCATCAATAGATTGGAAGGTCGGAATATTGGATGGTTGGAAGAATCAACCAGCAAAATGTACGACAGCGGAGCTAGTAAGGCATCTATTGTCTGCTTGTGATACTTTTAACTTTCAAGTGCTGCAGTGGTAACATGTTTACTTTTTTTTTGTAAATTGATGAATTATTTTGTCAAATTTGTGACTTCATTGTAAAATCATATGGATCTCCTCTGTTAATGACTAAGTTCTTTAGATGAATATTCTGAACTGTTTTTGGATGAAATCACAGGATATGTGGTATTTGGGATGCAAAAATAATCAAATCGTTTGTACTCAGGTTGTCGTATTCACATGGATATATGACCCTGGCAAAATTATCACCTTGTTAATGAGGAAATAATTAATGAGAGTTTTGTCAATATGTCGCATGTATTTACAGAAATCCATTACACTTACTTATGTATTGCATTCTATTTTTTATTTGATTTTTCATATGCTATCAGTCAGGACAACATGATGGGTCTAACGTATTTTTGCTTCATTGATGCAGAGAGAAAACAGTGGAATGATGTTTAACATCTTGGTTTGCAAACAAGATTTTTCCCATTTTGGTGTGGAATTAACGGGAGTTGGAGAAAACCAGTGAAGCTCAAACTCTCTGAATTCTTCTCTTTTTTTCTAATTCTTATGAAGGACTTTGATATTCTGCATTTGGAACTCAGAATCAAGGTTCTGACTGGCTACCACTCTGATTGGCTGAAATGCATTAATCAATTAAGAAAAGAGCATTAAGTCACAAGATTCCTTTTTTAATTTTATTTCAGGGTTTCCGAAGGACCAATGCAAGGCATCGCTCTGAACCATGAGCTCTATATCTCTACTCGGTATGGAAGTCTGCCTTACTTTTGTTTGTTATATCAAGGTTGTTCTGTGAGGACCCTACAATACGACCATTGTTTTCAGGAGTTTAATGTAGACGTCGCAAACAGGTTTTGACTCATCGTTCTGGATCACCTGCAATGCTTGTGCTCATATGGTCAGGGTCTTCATAGTATTCCCAGAGGTTATCATAAATAGAAAAGCAAGGAATCTGATAATGCACACATAATGATGTCACAAACCCTAATAGTGGAGGTGAGGGACTTTTGTTATCACGTCAACAGATAACACGACTTGTGACTCTGTTTGCATCTACAAAGCAGTAGACATAGATATTTGAAATGCACTACATGATCATTACACACGTAAACAAAGTATTTTTAAATGTCTCCATTTAAGCGGTCATTTACAAATCCTTCTCGATGCATTGCATCTAGTCTTTCATAGCCTTCCATCTAATATTTTGTAGTGAATTTGAACTAATTTAGCCTAAAGCCCTCGCACTTTCAAATCCCTCATCCAAACATTCCTTTTAAGACAATCATATTGCCCGTAGTATATTGTTAATTGATTATTGTAATTCAGCATTTTGTCTAATTTATCTTTGGTCATGGCAATGCAATCTATGTTACATTCAAGATTATTTACAGGTCCTCGTATTTTGAACATAACTTATATATGTATAGTCAGAATATTATGAACCTGCCTGTAAGTTGGTACATATCTACTGGTCCTCCTAATCATGATTTACATTTCACCAATGAGTACAAAAGTTTTTGTTCGCCAGCCTTCATCCAATAACTGATAATTTTCCAAAAAAGAAACGTTCTCTCTGCTAGGATGTAGATGTCAACCGTTAGATTTCGATTGAGAAGTTGTAAGCATGGATTTTGCATTCAGAGTGAGTAGAAGTATAGATTATCGATTATATGTATGCTGCATGTATTTATGTAATTGTATATACATACATATTTAGTTAATTTTGGATAAGGTCTGCGGACATGTGTCCAAGCCTTTATTCTTTAGCTATATATGGTCTAATATTTACTGTATCTACAGATTTTAAGAAGTTTGAAGGACACATTCCTGGCCATTTCAGCATGATCAAGCAGGGAATTTGTTCTCGAGGGCAGTATGAAGACAGGTACTTTGTCCGAAATGAATGTAGTTTCTACTTAAAACTAATCTAAGTTAAATGCATATATGTGAGGATCCTTTCTGTTTTTCCAGTGGTTTTCAGCTTGCATCTGTTAAGGCTGCTCAACATAGACTAGATCATCAATAGATTGGAAGGCCGGAATATTGGATGGTTGGAATAGTCAACCGGCAAATTGTAGGACAGCGGAGCTAGTAAGGCGCTATTTGACTGCTTGTGAGGCACTTTTAGGTACCGTTTGGTACGTGGGACGGGACGGAACAGAGTGGGACAAGGCGTTCCGTCCCACGTTTGGTGCGCCTAAAACGGGTGGAACGAGCTGTTCCACGGGACGAGTTTTGGGTGAATTTTCGTTCCACCTCACCCCCCTGGAACGACTCGTTCCACATCCGTGGAACACAAAACTATAACCTCTCCGACTCCTTCTTCCTCCTTGTTTCCATCCGAGGGCATCTTTGCTCCCGCTCCGTTCTGTTTCGTCCTGTTCTGTCCCGTCCCGTCCCATTCCGTTCCGTCCCGTCCCATCTGCATACCAAACGATACCTGAAGGACATATGTGAGGCTGTTAGAATAGAGCCTTATGGCCATCCATTCTGGAACTGGTTGTTGATGCATTAATTGTTTGCTTAGCTTGCAGGCAAGAACGGGCGAGGAGCAAGAGGCCCATTGCTACATATGTGGAATTCGAAGGTGATGTGCAGCTAGTGGTCGCGGTGCTCGAACAGGAGGAGGCTGATGATCCTTCTTCAGTGGGGCACGTTGTGAAAGATGCCCGCTTTTTTATGTGTTCTATCCCCACACGAAGCTTTCTTATTCTTGAAGGGAGGCAAACAAAGTGGCTCATAGATTGGCAAAATTGGGATTGACATTAGATCATCAACATATTTGGTTTGGGAAACCTCCAGGTGTAATTTCAGATCTTATTTTTTTAGGATAGCACAACTGTGTAATTTGATTGGTGCGAGATGCTCTTTTTTCCTTCGACGGGTTGAAATTCCCGGCAAGATTTTTATTGAGCTCCATTGATATGCACCCTATCCTCCGATATGTACACATAGGTTTCGTACTAATGAATATCGTACTTGTCCTTAAAAAAACGTTTTGATGTCTCTTCATCTATATGTGATATATGCTAGGTCTAAAATGTTGCATATTGCACAACGGTATCGTGCAAGTGTTGTCGATGGGTTGGCCCGAGTTTAAATTATTGGGTCCACTCCCATGCTCAATTTGGTTGGGTGCCGAAGAAAATGATAAAAAAAAAAAAAATTGGGTGCTTGGTGAGGAAAAACGGTAAAATTTTGGTGTCGTGACTTTGCACCGCTTTTGTTTCTCATTCGTAATGGCGGGGTATCAAAAACTAAAACAAAACATGGGCTTTTGTTGTGATTTATCATGCTTTTCTATCACATTCGATACGGTTGTTGCTAAAAAAGAAAGAGAAAAATTTGTGTATACTATGATTGCTAAACACACATGCATGGCATAAAATCCTTGGGATATGGAGTGTGCAAAAGAATGAATTCGAATCCTCGTCAGATTTTTTTTATAAGGATTTTGAAAATTCGTGAATCTTGTTCATTCATCGTACATCGTGCAGTTAAAAATTATTTTAAATATTTTTATTTAAAATTAAACACAAATAATACATGAGAAAAAATAATCACATAATGTACGAAAAACGAACTCAATTTACGGATCTACAAGATCCTCGTCAAAATGATCCGAAGAGGTTCCTGTTGGCAAAAGAATGTCCAAGAGTAGCTCGGTGGGACATTTGACATGATTGATACTTGAAAGTTGGATTTGTGGTTTGCACTTTAGGGTCCTAGTAATTGGAGTACTTGCGCAAATACGTTTTGTGTTTTTCATTTTTTTTTTAAATTTTTTAAATATTTTTATACATTAAAAGGATACTTTAAATTCGATCTTTAGCAATTAATATTTTTTGACATAAACCTTAATGGTATTCATTCATTGATTTCGTGCGCCTCATTATTGCTAGTAATATGTATTTTTATATGTTTGGTATTAATTACTTAACATGTTATAGGATTTAAAATCCCATATAAATTTAAAACGATTACAATAAAAAGAAAATACTCAAAAAATTTGATTGAATAAATAAATAAAAACAGGTAACAATATAACTTTGAAATAATAAATGTCAAACGAATGTGCCTATAGTGTTCAAAAAATTTGAAAAAGGTTACATTTTATTATAAAATATGTATACATTATAAATAAATAGATTTCACATTAAAAAAAAGGTACATTTTACATTAAAAAAAATGGCACATTTACAAAAGAAAAAGGGGACATGTAAAAAAAAAAAGGGTACATTTCACATATAACAAAGTGGTACATTTATGAAGAAAAATGGGTACATTATAAATAAATTATGAGTATAAATAAAAATTTTAAACATATGGGCACCAAATAAATTTAATATATGGATACAAATTAAAACTAAAAAGAAAATTGTACAAATAAAAAAGGGTTGCCAATTAAAAATGGTACAAACTAAAAATAGAAATATATGACACAAAGTTTAACCATAAATATAAATATACCAAAACTGTGACATCCCACATCACCCAGGGGAGTGATCATTATACGTATATTTCCATCCCTACCTAGCACAAGGCATTTTGGGAGCTCACTAGCTTTGGGTTCCATAGGAACTCCGAAGTTAAGTGAGAATGGGGCTAGAACAATCCTATGATGGGTGACCCATTGGGAAGTTGCTTGTGAGTTCCCAAAAACAAAACCGTGAGGGAATGGTAAGCCCAAAGCGGACAATATCATGCTACGGTGGTGGAGCGGGCCCGGGAAGTGATACGTCCCGGGCGGGGAAGTGATACGTCCCGGGCCGGGATGTGACAATTTAGTATTAGAGCCTAACCCTAGCCGTGGTGTGCCGACGAGGATGTCGGGCCCCTAAGGGGGGATAGATTGTGACATCCCACATCGCCTAGTGGAGTGATCCTTATATGTATATTTCCATCCCTACCTAGCACGAGGCTTTTTGGGAGCTCACTGGCTTCGGGTTCCGTAGGAACTTCGAAATTAAGCAAGAAGGGGCTAGAGCAATCCCATGACGGATGACCCACTAGGAAGTTGCTCGTGAGTTCCCAAAAACAAAACCGTGAGAGAATGGTAAGCCTAAAGCAGATAATATCGTACTACGGTGGTGGAGCGGGCCCAGAAAGTGATCCGTCCCGGACGGGGATGTGACAAAAACACTAAATGAATATATTTTGGAAATAAAATTTAATTATGTTGATATGTAAATAATATATAACTGAAATGATGAAGTTCATTAAAAGCTAGAGACCTTGATAAAAAAATTAAAAAGAAATAAGATTTTAATCAATACAATAGAAGAAAGAGGGATGAAAATCTAATTTCTCTTAAATTAAATATATTTTTTGTACATTTTTATAGCCTGTTAGTATTTTTTTTAAAATCGAATTTTGTCTTATCAACTTAAATAATTAATCCAGTTCCAAATTATAGCTTTTTTCTTTTTCCACAAGCAAAGGTCTTAAAAAAACTCAACAATCGAATTTTTTACAAAAAAGTTGTGTGTTTTAATGTCTCATTGATTTTGTGTATATCTATCACGTCATAACATTTGCTTTTTTTTCGTGACTGAAATGTTTTTGTGTGTCTTTCCGACCTCTGAAATAGTCGGCTTCATGGCAAAGTCAACAGCTGGTCCCGTTTAAAAAATAAAATAAAAAGGCTTTTGTGTGGGATTATTTATGCTATCAAGCATAATAGAGATTGTGCATAATGACCTAAAAGTGAGAAAACCATTTGAATAAATCACGCGGCCGATAGTTATTATTATAGCTTAACCAAATAATCATTGTTCCATTTCAAGGCCTCCTACAATGATTTGTGTGAGTTTGATTTTTACATATAAGAATTAGGCACACTAAGAGCTCGTTTGAGAAGTTCCTTTCAATAACTAAAAATATTTTTCGGTTTAAAAAACCTTCAAGTATTTTTCCATGGTTAACTTACATTTTTACCAAATATTGATTTTAAAAATATCTTTTTTAAAAATGTTTCCCATCATTAAAAACTCTTTTCAAACGAGCTCTAAATTTAATATATTTTTCTAATTGAGACAATAATTTATTGAAAACGATCAAGATTACAGTCAAGATCTTGGAGGTGGACATCATGAATTAAGTCGGGGGATCCTCCATCCAAACTACATAAGAACAAATAGATAAAGTAAACTTCGCTAACCGATGAGCCACTGCACTACACAAACATGAAATATGCGATATCTTCACCTTGTGTGATTGAGTTTAGTGTATTGGTTATTCTATTGTAAAATTTATGCTTGTGGTTTATTTTTAGAAAATTGTTATTAGCACTTTAAAATTTTCATTATGCACTCCTTATCAGTGTGTTTTTTATTCTAATTATATAAAGTTTAGAGTGCAAAAATGAGATTTTACAGTACCAATAACAATTCCGTATTTTGAATACAATAAATGACCAACTTTTTTTAGAGAAAGAAAATAACTAGTTTTCAAAAACGTTGTTAGAATAGCCAATTTATTCGACCCAAGGTGGTTCAAATTCATATAGAAAACTTATATCTACTCCATTATTGGCTAATCTATTTCTCATTGATTGTAGTGGATTTGAACTCATGAGTTCAGTTGGACTTAATAATTATAATTACTCTTATAGAACTCAAAATTTTCAATTCACTTTACACCGAACTTCATTTTGCGTCATACTCTGAAAGACCTACCTATCTAACATTTAAGGGGGGGGAAAAAAAAAATAGAAGAAAGAAAATGTTTGGTTTGTGAAATAAGAATTTGGAGAATACTTAGTGGATGATGGAAGATAAAGAATAATATTTGGCTAGTCAAATAATGAGTAAGAGTTCCTACTTAAAATTATTCGTTGTTGATTCATAAAACTTCGTGTTTGTGATCATAACCGTTTATATTATATTATACATTACTTAAAAAAGATCATCTCTGTAAAAATCAATTAAAATTAAGATCGTTTAGTCATCGACCTGTGTAAAAACAGATGAACGGAATTAATAAAAGCATTACGAACCGTCTATGTATGTGCTACAATAGATTGATTAAATGATCTTAGTTTTAATTCATTTTTGTCTATGCAGAGTGATCTATTTAAAGTGATTCCTAATATCAACGATTATAATTATAAGTACAATGGTCTATGATTCGAATACAAAATTTTGAGTAAGAGTTCTTACTCATTTTTAAATAGCCAAACATTGTTCATAATGCCTAGCTTAGAAGATAAAATGGTAAAAATAAGAACTCATAAATGCACCACCATTCTTAAATAGCCAAAGGTCTATGATTCGAATACAAAATTTTGAGTAAGAGTTCTTACTTATTCTTAAATAGCCAAATATTACATAATAATTACCGGATTATATTAAGACAAACAGTCTTATAATGCACCACCAAGCCATCAAATAATTTTACCAAAAATGAAAAGAAAAATTGCTTTTATTATAGCCCATCATTATCAACCTAGCCAAAGTGTCAATCTCTGCCTAAGCTACCTACCACCCTAGTGCATAGACCCCTACAAATCTAACTCCACCTATGTAGGCTAGGATAGGTCGGTCCACACCCCTACTGCCTAACCCACTCAGCCTCCTCCTGTAAAATAATAAAAATAGTTATTTTACACATAAAAGTAAGCAATTTTTTTTTTTTTTCCAAAAGGATTTGAAAATAAAGTAATACATTGAAAATATAGGATGATATTATCTACACATATTTTTAATTTGTACATACGAATGAGTTAAAGAAGATTATATGACAAAAATTAATAGAGTATGTAGGAAATAAAAATGAAATAGCAATGTTCAAAATGTGACATAATAATAATTCAACTTATATATGATGTTTCATTTTATATCATTGATCACTTAGCACTACAGTCTAATAATATTTATCTTCACTTATAAGTGAAATGTCTTAGATTCGATTATCGTCAAATGTAAATTGAGACCATATTATTGCTAGTTTATTGTGTGGCTTAGTCTAATATCCTACCCCTTAACGTAGAAAATATCATTTGTTCAACAAAAAAAAACAATTACGAAATATTTTATTGTAAAATCCAAAAATAATACGTTGTTAAATTGAGGTAATACCGATAACGTAGATGGCAATTCATGCCGAACTTAAAAGATCAATTTTCTAATAAATCTTGGCAACACTTGGATTTAAAGAAAATAACTCGTATTATTAGGAGATAGAATATTATTGTAACAAAACTCAAAAGTAAAATATAAAAAGGTTGAAAAGGAAAATAGGTGGCAGTAGTAAAAACTGCAGAGTGAGGGCTGCGCATAATGCGCACTACATCAGAAACAGCACAGCCCCACCAAAACGCGCTGCAGCTGACCTTAAAACTGAACCCCAGATATTTTTCGGATCTTAAAAAGCGGTTAAAATTTGATCAAAAAATTATTAATAAAAAATTTCTTTAAAAATTATAATAATTGTAATTGTTAAATTAAATTTCAATAAGCCTGATTATTTGATCATTGAGCTCTGTTTCTTAAGATCTGAGAAGGATCTGGGTTCCATAAAACTAACGCAGATTAGAAATATGGATTAATTAATGTCATTTATTAGCTTTCTCTTTCCTTCTAGTGTTTCCGGTTGCTTTTTTATTTGCTTGCTTATTTGTTTAATGATTCAGATTTTTAGTATGATATTGTATCAAACGTTTTATTAAATTAATATAATTTAGTTTTTAAACCTAATTCAGTTCAGAATAGCCCGAAGTGCAATGAACGCATCCCTAGTATCTTCCTACTCTAGGAGACCACACAATAATTTTTTTTATTTCTAACTATTTAATTTATATGCAAGATTAAAGTAGGATTTTGAGATGGGAAAGTATTTTTGTTTCTCATACAAAGCACAGATTGAAATATATTATACGAGTTTTTTTTTTATGAGAATATAAATGATTTATTGATATATATGTCAAACTATGTTTTACCGTTAATGACGAATGACCTTTTACATGTTTGGAAATAAGCAGTATTTTTTTTTAATGACCTAAGTTAAGATTATCTAACCACACTAATTCTGCAAATTCAAATCCTTAAGTTATTTGGAGAAAATCATAGTAATATTATACTATAAATAATACTTAGTTATTCATTAGTGAGCGACAAAGATCCTCTCCGGATCTCTCTGTCCAAAGCCTAAAGATTCGGCAATCCAGACAACTTAAGATTGAATCCGACAGTCTTTATTAACTCATTCCGCTAACTTACTTTACATAAACCAAGGACTTCGATCTCTCTTAACACAAATGAATGATCTGGATTCTCTGGTCCTTAAACTTCAGATACTAAGGTCCGGACATGATCCAAATTTACTAGTGAGAACTTTATATGCTCACTTTCTGATTTAATCCAATAAAAAAATGATATGTGTTTTTTTTTTTTTTGTAAACATGAGAAAAATTAATTAACACATCTATTATTATTTAAAACAATAAAAATCATAATGACATACTATTTGAAGTGGGAGTTCATAGCCTGTTGCAGAAGCATAGTCTTGAAAGCTCCATCCATTTCTCCCTCTCTCCCCCTCCCTTTGGAAATCAAATCAAAATCCTATGAAACCATGTTGGGACTCAGAGATATCCTCCTCATTGCCCCAACTCCAACTTCCTTGCACCACCAACAACATCAACCCATTTCCTCCGACCACCACACAGCCCTCCCTCTGCCTTCCTCCGCCGCTCTCGGCGTCGGCCTTGGAATCTTCCCTCTTCTCACCGCCACCCCACACGCACCAACAGCCGAGGGCAACTCTGACACTTCCCACTACTGGGGACTCAGGAAATACCAAGACCCCAACTCTTCGAAGCAGGACATGCTCAACTTTGGAAACCAAAACCATGGTGGCGCTCAGCAGCATGAACAGGTTGTGGACTGTCATGGCAATAATGACAGAGACGGCGCCGGTGGTGGCAAGAGCTCCAATATGAAGGCTTGCAAGGACTGCGGAAACAGGGCAAAGAAGGGGTGTGAGTACAGGAGGTGCAGGACTTGCTGCAGAGGACGCGGCTATCACTGCTCTACTCACGTGAAGAGCACGTGGGTACCGGCGTCCAGGCGGCGTGAGCGTCAGAATATGGTCACAGTTGCTGTTCCTGGCGTTGGCGGCGGAGAAGGTTCTGAAAAATCACATTTTGTATTCAGTGATTAGGAAAAATTACAATAAATTATAAATCTTCTTTTAATCTAAAAAATTATTTTAAAAAATTTAGAAATTAAATCATAAACATGGTTTGCCTGCAGGTTCTTCTGGATCTTCTTCTGTTGCCAAAAGACCAAGAGTTTCTGTGCCATCACAGAATGCAAGTACAGGTTCTACTCGCCAAGCTCCTCTTTTTCCTTTTCTTTTTCTTAAATTATTGATTAAAATTGTTTTAACTTTTGTTCTGTTGAACCGAGAGGCAAAGGTAAAATTGGTTTTGTGTTGATTTGCAGATGCAAATGTCAAACGCTCGTTGCCGGATAAAGTTCGTGCACCTGCAGTTTTCCGGTGCCACAGAGTCACCGCGATCAGTAACGGCGAAGCTGAGTTAGCGTATCAGGCTACGGTGAAAATAAGCGGCCATGTATTCAGGGGATTGCTGTATGATCATGGGGTTGATGAGAACAACACATTACCGTGTATTTCACAACCGAATTTGGAAAGTGATACAAACCAAAGAAATGCAGGCTCTGCTTCTACTCCAACTGTTCCTCCATCAAACAATGCCTGTCCAACCTCAACCAGCTGAAGATTATTTAGAGGTATGGCCAATCTGTCCCGGAAGATTAAAACTTTCTTTGTGAGTTTACGGATTATTTCTTGCGTGTTCCTGCTTTCGTGCCTAACCTGCATCTATCATGAATGTCGAATCGATTTAGAACTGAGAGATAGAACTTTAGAATGCCAAGATCTTAGATGATGAAACTCCCAATTCCAAGCCAACAGTTATGGCAGGTTTACACCATTATCTTTCTACCTCGAAACTTTTTGGCTATGTCTTGCTAAAATTCATGATGTTCTAGAACTACTTTGAAATCAAACAGAGAATTAGAGTGAAGCTTCATATGCAAGTCCGATTTGTTGTGGTGCAAGATCTGATTATACTACAATCAACGCTATTAATTTAATACTCTCCGACGAAGCTTATGCGTTTACCTTTCTTGCTTAACTATTGGCATAGTAATTGTTTGAATGTTTGGTTTTACAGACATTGCAGAACCCGTGTGTGCTGCTCCTTGATGCTTGAAAAGCCCCCCCCCCCCCCCCAGCTGCATCCTTAGTTTTGCTACAATTAAGTATAAATACAGAAGGCACACGCCGTAGAGATGTGAGCAAATACCCGGCAGTCCCTTTTTCCGGCTGTTAGAACTTTGTTAGTGTTGATAGCTTCCATGTAATTACCTCCAGGAAAAAGAGTAGAATGTAAACAAGACGCCATTTTGATTCCATGAAAGTGTTGGGACAAGAAAGATGCTAGAATGTTGCATGATGTGGCGATCGATGAGTGAATCTTTCTGTGAGCAGAATGCAATGCGGTGCATATGTCCAATGTGGCAGAAAAACTTGCCCGCAGCGTATGCAACATTATTTTTATATCTCCTCATATGATTGATTGGTTGACACGCGAAGAGAAAGAGACATTGTTGCATACAACTCGCTGCACTGAAGTTCCCCACCCCCTATCGACATGAAGAACAAAACAAGGAATTAAAGGAAGATAATGTATCACACCACCAATGTAGGTTGCAAAAATAAAAGGCATGTTATTCCTTTGCATACACTGATGTGGGAACTTGATGGCAACTCTCAGTGAAACCGGGTGCTGGAGTCCTAAAGCCTTGACCGTAATTGTGTGTGCGGAGGTAAGCTCGAAGAACAAGAAAAAGAATTCCGGCCATGGATGGCTCGATAACTGGTGATGTACGGCAACCTATCTGCGTAAGATTATACGCCAAGTTCAACTTAGGCCGGTGTGAGAGTCAAATTCATAACCATAATTGCAAGATACTGATACAACCACAAAGAGCAGGGGGCGGAGTAGAATCATATCGAATGTATTTGGAGTATCGAATCTCACTTGTTGAATCATATCGAATAAGCAACGAAGAATTCGAATTAGACCAGTTCATTATCGAATTTCATTCAAGACCTAACAAAATTTTATTATTCTACTATATACATGCATATGTGAGTTTTGTATGAATACAAAGTTTAGATTACTAATACACACAAGTTACAAATTTATATAACATAAAATCAAATACTAAGTAATCGTTAAGCAGATTATCAAATTCGGATTGTATTCAGATTCAGAACATCGGACTGCTGGTGATGAATTTTAAAAAAAGGTGTGCTATCCACAAACCTCTTTTTTACTTCTTAATTTCTGTCCATTGATCTTTATTTCATCCAATCCGACGGCTGAAAATTAGAAGGATGCTTGAAAAGTAAAAAAGGACGTGTGGATATCACACCCCTTTAAAAAATGGACGGCATAGCATACAAGCAACAGAGGGTTACCTAAAAGAAACTACCAGCCAGCACAAGAGAGGGAGGGGGGCTGCGAAGCCAATGACGTTGGCACCCCCTCATATACGCCACTGCAGCAGCTTTGAGGGCGTTCCTGTTCCAGCGAACAACCAAGAATGTAGGGACAGTTGCCTGATTTCTGCTATGATGATACTCCATAAGCTACACATCGTTGAGGCAATCAATAATCGTCTTGGAATCACTTTCTCCATTGACATGGCTTAAGTTTGAATCCACAGCCAACTTTAGACCTCCCTGAGAAGCTTCCGCCTTTACTTCGGCAGAGGAACGAGAAAGAGCAACCACTTCTCCACCACAATAGATCCCGTACAATTATGCATAATGATGACAATCCTCAAGAGAAGATTTATCCCAAGCACTTTAAGAATTGATTTTAATTAAAGGACTCGTGAGGGGCCGACTAACGAACCAAAACAGGGTCAGTCTCCGCGTGCACAAAAGGCTCCACAAATTTATGCGTAAGGGTATCACTTAGGGAACTATGGCATTTCTCCAGCACTCCCACCATATTAGTGAGACAAATAGACAATCATTGAATGCCGCATGGTTCCTCTCTTTCCATATCTCCCAGCAAATCACTCCCAAGTTGACTTGAAAGTGCATCTTCATAGATGTTGTAGGGTTGAAATCCTTCATCAGCTTAAAAAACCAAGCATCCATTAAGTAACATGATCAGGATTGGGTTTGTATGGAAGAGCACTTGAGAGGGCCTTCCACATATAATTGGTAACCTTTGGAGGGACCTTGATCTTCCATAACTACTTCGACACCATACTGTCCATTTGGTGTGAAATGTAGGCAGGGACTAGGGCAGTCCTGAAAGTGAGTGTCTGTTTGGTGATATGAAGAATCACACTAACAAATGTGGCGCTGAATGTCTATTCTCCTCCACATATTCCAGAAAAAATCACCAATAATTAAGTGCCTGCAATATCATCAGCAAAATTGTTTTCAGGGACTAATTATTTTCTCGTGGCTTGAGACATTGAACAACAATTTAAGTAAAATTGACCCATGAACTCTCTTGCTCTCGAGATTAGAAATTCTACAGGGGATTTGTGAATAGATTATATCAAACTCTAATGGAAGCCAGAAATCTGTGCATTCCACAAAATCAACTTTCAAGTTTCCAAGGCTAACCAAAGTGAAGAAAGCATGTATAAATCTACCCAAAAGCTAGGCCAAAATGAATTTACTTCTAGCATAATTTTAGTAAGATGTTGGATACAAACTAAACCTTACTTTAAGGAAAAATTCGACATATCATGATCAAGCATCCTGGATATCGACCTTCCCTTGATACACGTTCAACAATTGAGGTACTTTGCCAAGATATCTGTTCACAAACGTCTCCAAGAACTGCTTCTCCGCAGGTATCACCACCGAACCCAAATTGAAGTTCTCATTTATCAAACCTTTCAACAACAAAACTTTAACAACCGAACACCTCGGGATAAGTCTCCTCTCCAAACTCAAGTTCATGACCACAGGGTACTTGGCAATCATTCCTGACGACCATCCCATCTTGTTCACTAAAAAATCCATCGTTTGCATTAGCTTCTGCTCCGACATAATCATACAAGATGGGCACCGCTTAAAAGCAGAGAGAACATCGTCCTCAGACCAACCCCATTTCTTATAAGCTTCGCAACTTCTATTCCACACCAACTTATTGTTACCACACAATGTATCTAGTGCATTTGCGAAGGTTGTATTTTCCACATTGATTCCCATTTCCTTAACTTCCCCCACAAGTTTACCAAGTTTTTCAGGATTTAGCATCAAAACAGAACTGCAGTGAGTTAGCAAGAAAGCAATACATGTTTGGGGCATACCTAGTTCCCTCAAAAGCCCGACATTCCGCACCAATTGCTTGCGGTGGCCTTCGACAAAAATCCACGAGGAGCGCTTGATTACTGTAACAACATTTTTCTCAGAAAGCAGCATACTCCTGAGAAAATCATAAGTGGGCCTAATCCGGTTTCGCAAGCTCATTACCAAGAGGTTTGGTTTACGAGCCAGAGCTTTTGCAAGATCCTCCCTTGAAATTCCCAGAGAGTTGAAAAACTCAATCTTGGGCAGAAGGATTTTCTGAGGATCTAGTTGAAGAATTTTTGGGGCTGACCTGAAAACCTTCGAGATTTGGGTCTCAGAGAGTCCATGGTTTCTCAGAAGGGCCAAAACAGAGTCTGCATTTTCTGGAGATCGCAACTTGAAGATCTTGGATGCTGAAACTGCACCTTCTGGGGACAACCCACATGAGTTTATGAGGTAATTGACTGTGAAATGGTGTTGGGTTTCTGAGATTTTTGATGTGAAGGGTCTGTAAAGCAGATTTGGAAGAGAAAAGTTTGAGGGGTTGGGATCGACAGAGACAAATCTTTTGGGTTTGGATGCAAATGTATAAGAAAATAGTGACGAAACCAACCTGAGGTGCTTGAAATTGGAGAACAGTACCATGTTAGATGTTGAAGATGAACAATTTCTGGCTTCTGATGGCAGAACCAAAGGGACCAAAACCCTCGCGGGTTCTAGGTGTAGGGTTTTTCTAGCGCTTTCAATTACGGCTGTCTATCTATTCCTAACAACGTCTCATTGTTCTCCGCACATTATAAACTCTCTCGCGCTTAAGATAGATAGTATTATAGGGTCTCGTTTGACAAACCCTACTAGACACGGATATACTACGTAGTATGAATCCTGTGTTTGGTGCCGTTTGATTAAATAAGAATCGGATAAACTAATCTGATCCTATACTGCTCGACAAGTTATTAAAAATTTAATTATAGTCCGACCTCTTAATCTAAGATATCACCAAATGTTTGATGATATAGTTAGTATGCCGATTAATTAGTCGTTACTATTAGATGTACAAATTAGTATGTCTGATTGAAATAGTTAATACTGCTTGATGTACCAACGAGACTCGTAGACGAGTATAGTACGTTAAAAATATGAGTGTATATTGTCACTTACGCACACCCATGTTCACTTTTTGTCTTTTGATTCTCTTTTGATTTATTCAATCTAATAACCAACAATATATGTAAGCTTTAGCTTAGTCAAGTTGGCTGAAATAGTCTGCTCCTTCCTCTGCATTCAAGTTCAAATACTCATTCCCGTGGTTTAAATTAATTTACTGTCGACAATCGCTTGTATAGAAATGGAGTCACCACCTTCACCACCTTCACCCCCCGATCAAACCCTCATCACCATTCACCACCATGATTGTTAGGGAAAAAGGTACAAATGCAAGTCAATATTTCTCTGCAAAACTAACTAGTAAAAACATTTTCAACAGTATTACATAAAAATTACTAAACACTATTACACTGCATCCCTCCTTAAGCGTTTACCTTGGTTGCTTGCTTGTTGGCATACTAATTGCTTGGATAATTGGTTCAAACAGACACTGCAGAAACTAACAAACTTAGTTGAGCTAAAATTAGTACAAATACAGAAGGCACACGGTCCAGACTCCAGACGTGCGCAAATACCCGGCAGTCCCTTTTCCAGCCGTTATAACGCTTTCCGTGTTGATAGCTTCAGGTAAAAAGAAGGGGGTAGTTTTTAGTGTAAACTGGGAATTGTTGTTAGTAGGCAGTCAGTCTCTTTCCAAATCCCTTGAGATCAGAAAATCTCCATGGGCCTTGTAAATAGGTTCACCCAAAGATTAAATTTCCAAAAAACACCATCCATTACATGATTACATCCCCACCAGAACTGGGTTTTTTGCCACCTGAACTCTGAAGATCCCAGTTCTAAAAGCATTGCAGATATCGCGTCGCCATTAAGAATAACACGAGAAAATGATTACAAAGCAGCCATACACATTGTCAGGAGTTCCTATTAGTAACGGAGCAGGGGATAAAGGAGTGACAGCCATTCTATCATATAATTTGGAAAATGGACAAAAATTAGTTTCTCCACTCCTCACCCAAAACAGACAACATTGCACCCTAATAAAAGCAAGACATCTACACATTGATACAATCAACTTTCGAGGCTAACCAAATTCAGGGACAACAAACAGAAAGAGATTGACAACACTATAAAGAAAGCATTTATTGATCTAACTCAAAACAGCGAGGCCATGAATTTACTTCCTACAAAATTTTAGTAAGACGTTGAATACAAATTAAACCTTACTTGAAGGACAAATTCAACGTACCAAGATCATGCATCCTGGATGTCCACCTTTCCTTGGTACACACTCAACAATCGAGGTACTTCGCCAAGATATCTCTTCACAAACATCTCCAAGAACTGCTTATCTGTAGGTTTCAGCACCGAACCCAAATTCAAGTTGTCATTCATCAAACCTTTCAACAACAAAACTTTAACTACCGAACACCTTGGGATAAGTCTCCTCTCCAAACTCAAGCCGAGGACCACCGGGTATTTGGTAATCATTTCTGAGGACCATCCCATCTTGTTCACTAAAAGATCCATTGCTTGCATTAGCTTCTGCTCAGACATCATCATACACTGCGGATTCTTCTTGAACGCAGAGAGAACATCGTCATCAGACCAACCCCACCTTTTAAAAGATTCGCGACATCTATTCCATACCAACTTATTCTTACCACACAGTGCACACAGTGCATTCACTGAAGTCGTTTTTTCCAGATTGAATCCCATTTCCTTAATCTCAGCCACAAGTTGACCAAGTTGTTCAGGACGCACCATCAAAACGGGAGTGCAATATGTTAGCACTAAGGAGATACCTCGTGGCCTCATACCTGATTCTCTCAAAAGCTCAATATTTGGCATCACATTCTTGAATCGAGTTTCCAGGAAAATCTGCGAGTAGCGCTTGAAAAGAGCAACAACATTTTTCTCTGAAAGGATACTCCTAAGGAAATCATAAGTGGGCATAATCCTGTTTGCCAAACTGACTGCCAGAAGATGTGGATTATAAGCCAGAATTTTTGCAAGGTCCACCCTCGAAACCCCGAGAGAAATGAAAAACTCAAGCTTTGGCAAAAGGATTTTCTCCGGATCGGCGGAAAGAATCTGCGGACGTGACCTAACGACCTTTGATATCTGGGTTTGAGATAGTCCAAGGTTTCTGAAAATGGCCAAAACAGATTCTGCCTTTTTTGGAGATTCCAGCTTCACCCTTTTGGATACTGAAATTGCACCTTCTGGGGACAACCCACATGTGTTCATGAGGTAATTGACTTTGAAATCCTGATGGGTTTCTGAGATTTCTGAGGTGATGGGTCTGCAAAGCAACTGATTTGGAAGACAAAGTTTCGAGGGTTTTGGATCAGCAAGAACAAATCTTTTAGGTTTGGATGCAAATGCACAATAAAATACTGAACCAACCAATCGGAGGGTCTTCAAATTGTAGAGTTGCATCATGTTGAAGGTTGACGATGAACAATTTCAGTTGGAGAAATTAAAACCTAGAATTTCGAAAGGACATAGATAAACGATATGAGTTTGGATAAGTTTTCTTACTTCAGCAGACGGCAAATCTCCACCTCAGTACTGCTATCCATGTCGATAGGAAAATTTCTGCAGAAAAGGAACTCTTGAATCATTCTTCGTAGTTACAAATCAAGGCAAAGAAATTACAGCCCAAAGCAGAGATTTAAATTTCATGCTTCAAAAGGTCGAGGGTTTTAATTTTTGGGGGAAAAGGGGAGAACCGCATTGGACCAATTTTTGATTTGCTGATATCGGACCCAAAAACCAATTTGAAATTCATTTCCCAAAAGAAGAAGAAAAAAAAAAAAAAAAAAAAAATTGAAATCCCCACCCTATCAAGTATTAGCCGTTGGATTAATTAAATGGAACTTTTAACAAAAAGCTCTCATATTGTTCATTTTAACGAAAAATCATATTTTTACCCTAAAAAATTAATTCTGGTATTATTCACTTTACCTTTTATTTTGTTATTATCGTTAAAGCTCAAAGTTTTTAAGTTTTTTTCATTAGTTTTCCTTTAATTTTAAATGGTAAAGTTGGGTACATTTGGCTTAGGAGTTTTTATTTTACTTTATTTTAGAAAAAAGTACGATATTTATTGATATAATTGAATGCATATGTATAAAAATGGAGGATAAGATGCAAATAACTGAGCCTCGATAAAAACTTTACCTTGGAAGGGTTTATAAAATTTTAAATTTAAAGAGATTTAAGCAAAATAAAAATGAATTAGATGACAAAAATTTAGGTGAAATGAATTACAAACATACTACATGAGCATAACAAAGATGTGTAAAAGAGATAAGTAAATGACTAAGTTTCTCTTTCTGCACAATCTCGTTTTTTGTAGTTTTCAAATTGAATAACTAAAAGATATATTAAGGTGTATTGAATAACATCTTACCCTTGTCCAATATTGAGGAGGAGTTTTACGGCATGAGTACATGTTGTCATGTCATACGTTCTTCCAAGACTCACTTAAGAGAGATCTTTGCATTTGGTCCCATCAAAATGGGTAAATGCCTAATGCAAGTGGTCAAGTAACGTGACACGAACGATCATACACAAGAATTTCTTCGTATGGAGAGTATATTAAGCTTTATATCAAGATAAATATTTGATCCCATTCTCTTCCACGTGCTTGGCTAAGTATAGCCACAAGTGAGGGGAATATAATGCCTTGTATTGCAATTTATAGTATCCTTGGCCTCTCCACCTTATTGCCAATGTACCTTGCATCACCATGAGGTTAGAGCCGTTGTGCTTCCACCCCCAGAGACACCACGGTCCACACCAAAGAGAGCACAAATTTTATACAACATGAAAGAAATGGAAAGAAAATAATGACCAGAAAGGCTTCCTGCTAGTAAGCATTGTCATTTCCACTTCAAACGAAAAACTTCGAGCATCAAAGTACGAAAGCTTCGTAAGTATTGGTTTCGTCAAACAACATAGGTTGAAGATGGATCCAATTCGAATACTTTGTACGAATACTTGAGTTTTCTGCTGAAATCATTCATCTGTACTCTGTAGCATGCCAACAACTCAACTTCGCACCCACTTCTTCTCGTCGTCTTTTCAGCCCATCTGAAAGAATGTGATAAGAAATCAAAGAAACTGATTAATGTAGCAAAGGTTTTACAAGGATTTCTCAAAAGATGAAAATTCGGAACAATGTTGATGGATTCATTGTCATAATATAATTGGTTGAATTTTTTTTTTTTTTTTTTTTTTTTAAGATTCCAACCAATTTTATTAGGGTAAATCTTAGTTTGTTACCCTCAAATTTCGTGATTTTCAACATTTGGTACATTAAGTTTTTTTTCGTCCCAGAGTCATACCTAAATTGTTAATTTTGGAATAGTCTCATACATTCGTCAGTCTAGCTATTAAGTCTCCCGTTAACTGATGATGTGGCGCACATGGGGACAATGACTAGGCGCCACGTGTCATTAAGGGTCCACGTAGAAATTCAAAATTCAAAATTCAAAAAAAAAAAAAAAAAAAAAAAAAAACACCTGACACGCCCCAACCCCGATATCCCCAAATATCAGGGTAGGCACTTACTGACCGACACGCGAGGGTGACGAGGCCAATTTAAACATGCATATGACTAACATAGGCGCCCATGTGGATAATGACTAGGCACCACGTGTCATTAAGAGTCCACGTAGAAATTAAAATTTCAAAAAAAAAAAAAAAAAAAAAAAACCACCTGTGACACGCCCCAACCCCGATATCCCTAAATATCAGGGTAGGCAAGTGCTGACCGACACCCAAGGGTGACGAAGCCATTTTAAACACGCATATGACTAACATAGGTAATTAGAACAGATTAAACCAAAGCAGAATCATGTTCAGAGCATACATCTAAACAAGAATAATGTAAAAGAACTACTATAGAAAGGTACGAACCAAGGAATAAGACTCACATAGAAGAGGCTCGAAGATGCCTAAGTGGGAATGTCCTGATGCCAGGATCATATGTCTCGAATCTAACTCCTGAGGAGACACGAAAACAGAAAAGATGAGTGGACCAAAGTTTATAACAATAATACTAGTAATACGAAAACCAGTTTATTTCAGAACATACTAACCCCCTATTTTGAAAACATATATAATCCTATATAGTAGGTTTTATGAAAACCCTACCATGCAGTGAAAAACATTTATAAACATCTGTAAATAATATATGTGAAGTACTCAACTAGAGGTATCATAGTCGCACGAAGACAGTACCAATCCATCACCCGAAGGTGAAGCTATATAACCTATCTATCACCCCGAAGGTGAAGCTAAATAACATATCCATCACCAGTAGGTGAAGCTAAATCAAATAGCATAACATCTACACCGACACTAGCCGTGGCTAGTGAAGCTGTCCGACACCGCTTTCGGCAGTGAAGCTGGGGGTATATAATATATCATATCTCACTCTTCCATCATCTGTGTCTTATGGCCATAGACATCTATACCCGTAATGTGCGGATGTGTCGTATGATAACCCACTAGATAAGTACTAAAAACATGTCTCAAAATCTTGTATCAAAACCAGAGTTCACCAAACTCAAAGTGTCATCTCATGAATCCATAATATAAATCATAATTGAAGCCATAGAATTCATATACGTAAATCCATAATTCATCACCTTTAATGGAATGTAGTTCGATAAGTAATAACCTTCCTAAAAGTAATTTATATAATTCTTAATTTTTCTTAAATCATAAATATTGAAATCTATGAAGGCATAATATAAATCATATTCAAATCATGAAATAGGCCATGCATGCTAGGTAAATATTTATAAAAATGTATAGGTTAAGAAAGGGTCCACTCACAAGTTTTTCATTGCCCGAAAGCCGCTCGAACTATTGAGAATAACATCGCTTCCCGCCAACTCGCCTAAACACAATTAGAGACCTTTTAGTAAAACTATACCTAAACGATAGAATATGGGAAAACATATGGCGTATTTGAATTCGGCACGTTGGAAAACCTAAAAAGGGACCTCTGGTTTTTTCCTCCATGCGCCGCCGCGCGTGGCGGCCGGCAGCCCCAACTCGTTGGAAAATCGAACAACTCCAAAAATTCCTAAATTTTACAAGAATGAAGATCTCGATGAGTAGAGCAACTTTCATACCTGTGACTAAGGCCAATTTGATCGGAAAAAGCCTCAAGTCCACCATGAACTGCCAGAAACCCCAAAATGGGCGAACTCTGATTCGTCGAATTCGCAACTCCGCCACCCCCAAACTTGTTTGGCCTTTGATCCAGACCTCAAGGGGAGTCAATTAATGATGGTGGTCGACGGTCGTGCTTGCAGAAAAGGTGGATTTCCGCTGATCTTCCCATGATGCCGCAGGTGGTATACCCACGAAACCAAGACTAAATTTTATCGATTAATGTATGAAAATGGAAAAGGGGAGGTCGTGAATTGGTTTCCAGGGGTGGAGGGAAGAAATTTGTTGGAAAATTGTCGGAAAGCTCGTGGAAATCCGACTAAACCGAGTCGGGTCGCACAGGTCAATGGAGGGTCCGGTTTTCCCCTCCTTCTCTCTTCCTTCCTTTCCCTCCTTTCTTCTCTCCCCTATTCGTCACTCTCTTCTCTCTCCTCTCTCGATTGGCCTTCACCTCTCCCCTTTTGTCTCCTTATCTTTCCATCACAGCCGACCATTTCTCATTTCCTTTAATCTGGATCATACACGTGGCTTTCCAGATTTTGCTCCAAAAATCTAGAGTCTTCCATAAAATATTTAAATGACTACTTTGTCACATTTTTACTCGCCCATAACTTATTTGTTATAACTCCAAATCATGTTTTGTTTACACTTACGTGTTCGTAGTGACGAGTACTATAAGGATACGCCAAGAAAACGGATCTTAGTGACACGACAAGACGGTCAACCAAAGTCAACGTATTTGCCTCAAAGGGCATTTTTGTAAATTCACATTTTAAAATTATAAAAACTATAATTTTTTGGGACAGGCTGTTACAACCTGTCTTCTACCTCCATTATCTCCTCTGCAACCCGTACCCTCCATTCTCTCCTTTGCAACCCCCACTCATCCTCCCTCAATTCTCTCTTCTGCAACCCTTACCACCCTCCCTCATCTACTCTGATCACAATTTACATTTGAAAAAACTAATTAAACTGAAGAATTCACAAACCAATTTAACGATTTCAGAATTCAAAATCGCCAATTTCAATGAAATCCATATGAACAAAAAACTTCAAAAATATAAACTTTGATCTTGAACTGATCCCAATCAACTTTGCTCATCGAAAACACCACCGACCCCAATTTTCTCAATGTTTTAAGATAATAGAATATAGAAGCAAGGAAGAATCTATCAAAATTTCAATCGGATAGAATTGAATCGATTTTGATTGACAGAATCAATAATGGAAGGAAAATATGTACTTTTTCCTTGCGTTTGCTTTCTCGAGAATCGAGAGCACGTTGAGCATAGACGAGGAGATCTCGGGTCTGCCAAACTATGTTGGCGGGGGTTCTGGGCTTGGACTTGAACAACCCCATCATCTTGTTGTTGTTGGCGCTTTGGCTGTGACGAGGCAGTTTATCTTGTTGATGGTGGTTTTGTTGTCGATGTCGCCGAGACGATTGCAGTGGTGGCTGAGGGAGCTGAGGCAGGCTATGGATCAAAGGAGATAAGGGAGGGTGGTGTGAGTTGTAGAGGAAAGAATGGAGAGAGGATGGGTGAGGGTTGCAGAGGAGAGAATGAAGGGTACGGGTTGCAGAGAAGAGAATGGAGGGAGGGGGTTGGGGGGAGGTAGAAGACGGGTGGGTTTTTTTTTTTTTTTTTTTTTTTTTTTTTTTTTTTTTTTGAATTTTTAATTTCCACGTGGACCCCTTAATGACACGTGGTACCCAGTCATTATCCATATGGGCGCCACATCATCAGTTAACGAGAGACTTAACAGTCAAACTACCTTAATGACATGTGGTGCCCAGTCATTGTCCATATGGGCGCCACATCATCAGTTGACAAGCGACTTAACAGCCAAACTAACGGATGTATAAGACTGTCCCAAAATTAACACTTTAGGTATGACTCTGGGACGAAAAAAATTTCATGTACCAAATGTTGAAAACCACAAAACTAGAGGGTAGTAAACTGAGATTTACCCATTTTATTATTATCTTGACTTGATGTGCAGTGTTCTTCGCACACTAAAAAACCTCTCGTGCTTAAGGTGGATAGTTAGTATTATAGGGTTTCACTTAGCAAACCGCCAGATATAATATTTAGTACAAATCAATTGTTGGTGCTGTCTAATTAAATAAGAATCGAAGAAACTAATTTGCTCCTACCTATTTTATGCCGCTCAACAAGTAATTAAAAATTTAAATAGTCCGACCTCTTCATCTGAGATAGCACCAAATGTTTGATAATACAGTCAGTATGCCGATTAATTAGTCATTACTATCAGATGTACAAATTCGTATGTCTGACTGAAACAATCGATACTGGTCGACGTACCAAACGAGGCTCGTAGATGTATAGTACGTTAAAAATATTCTGATATACAAATTCGTATGTCTGACTGAAACAATCAATACTGGTCGACGTACCAAACGAGGCTCGTAGATGTATAGTACGTTAAAAATATGGGCGTATATTGTCATTTAGCACCATCAGTTTAATGATGTTTATTTTTACTTATAAGTAAGAGGTCTTAAATTTACCTCTAGTGGAAGACAATTTCCATACCATTTTATTATGATCGGTACATTGTGTTGCTTCTCTCAAGTACCCACCCCCTTGATGTAAATATATTCTTATGAAAAAATATATGGACGTCAATTATTCGGCCCTTTGCCTTGAAAAATACATCGAAAATTTTAGCTATAAAGTACAAAAATACAAAATTAAGACATCTAATATGTACATGTAATAATATGATTTCGTACATCTAGTTTCTTCTTACGCACACCCATGTTTACTTTTTATCTTTTAATTCTCCTTTGATTTATTCAATCTAATAACCAACAATATATGTAGACCTTAGCTTAGCCAAGTTAGCTAGAACTGCTCTTCCCGTAGTTTAAATTAATTCACTATCGACAATCGCTTGTATAGAAAATGGAGTCACCACCTTCACCCCCGATCAAACCCTCATCACCACCATGATTGTTCAAGAAAAAGGTATAAATGCGAGTCAATATTTCTCTGCAAAACTAATTAGTAATAACAATATCAACAGTAATACATAAAAAATTACTGGACACTGTTACACTGCTTCCCTCCTTATGCGTTTACCTCTGTTGCTTACTTGTTGGCATGCTACTTGTTTGGATAGTTGGTTCCACACATATTGCAGAAACCAACTGCCTTAGTTGAGCTAAAATTAAGTACAAATACAGAAGGTACACAGTCCAGACTCCAGACGTGCGCAGATACCCGGCAATCCCTTTTCCGGCTGTTATAACGCTCTCCGTGTTGATAGCTTTAGGTAAAAGGATCGGGGTAGTTTTTAATGTAAACTGGGAATTGTTGTTAGTAGGAAGTAAGTCTCCTTCCAATCTCTTAAGATCAGAAAATCTCCACAGGCCTTATAAATAGATTCACCCCGAAGATTAAAATTCCCAAAACACAATCCATTACATCCCCACCAGAATTGGGTTTTTTGCCACCTGAACTCTGAAGATCCCAGTTCTACAAGCATTGCAGATATCGCGTCGTCATTAAGAATAACAGGAGAAAATGATTACAAAGCAGCCGTACACTTTGTCAGGAGTTCCTATTAGTAACAGAGCATGGGATAAAGGAGTGACAGCCGTTCTATCATATAATTTGGGAAGTGAACAAAAATTAGTTTCTCCACTCCTCACTCAAAACAGACAACATTGAGCCCTATTAAAAGCAAGATATGTGCACATTCTACACAATCAACTTTCAAGGCTAACCAAAATCAGGGACAAAAAACAGAAAGAGATTGATGACACTACGAAGAAGGCAGGTATAAAGCTAAAACAAAACAGCGAGGCCAAAATTTTAGTAAGATGTTGAATACAAATTAAACCTTACTTGAAGGAAAATTCCGCGTACCAAGATCATGCATCCTGGATATCCACCTTTCCTTGATACACACTCAACAATCGAGGTACTTTGCCAATATATCTGTTCACAAACATCTCCAAGAACTGCTTATCCGTAGGTTTCAGCACCGAACCCAAATTCAAGTTGTCATTCATCAAACCTTTCAACAACAAAACTTTAACTACCGAACACCTCGGGATAAGTCTCCTCTCCAAACTCAAACTGAGGACCACCGGGTATTTGGCAATCATTTCTGAGGACCATCCCATCTTGTTCACTAAAAGATCCATTGCTTGCATTAGCTTCTGCTCAGACACAATCATACACTGCGGATTCTTCTTGACCGCAGAGAGAATATCGTCATCAGACCAACCCCACCTTTTCAAAGCTTCGCGACTTCTATTCCATACCAACTTATTCTTACCACACAGTGCACGAAGTGCATTCACTGAAGTCGTTTTTTCCAGATTGAATCCCATTTCCTTAACCTCAGCCACAAGCTGACCAAGTTGTTCAGGACGCACCATCAAAACGGGAGTGCAATATGTTAGCACTAAGGAGATACCTCGTGGGCTCATACCTGATTCTCTCAAAAGCTCAATATTTGGTATCACATTCTTGAATTGACTTTCCATGAAAATCCGCGAGTAGCGCTTGAAAAGGGCAATAACATTTTTCTCTGAAAGGATACTCCTAAGGAAATCATAAGTGGGCAGAATCCTGTTTGCCAAACTGATTACCAGAAGATGTGGATTATAAGCCAGAGTTTTTGCAAGGTCCACCTTCGAAACCCCAAGAGAACTGAAAAACTCAAGCTTTGGCAAAAGGGTTTTCTCCGGATCGGCGGAAAGAATCTTCGGACGTGACCTAACGACCCTTGATATCTGGGTTTGAGACAATCCATGGTTTCTGAAAAGGGCCAAAACAGATTCTGCCTTTTTTGGAGATTCCAGCTTCACCCTTTTGGATACTGAAATTGCACCTTCTGGGGACAACCCACATGTGTTTATGAGGTAATTGACTTTGAAATCCTGGTGGGTTTCTGAGATTTCTGAGGTGATGGGTCTGCAAAGCAACTGATTTGGAAGACAAAGTTTCGAGGGTTTTAGATCAGCAAGAACAAATCTTTTAGGTTTGGATGCAAATGCACAAGAAAATATAGAATTAACCAATCGGAGGGTCTTCAAATTGTAGAGTTGAATCATGTTGAATGTTGACGACGAACAATTCCAATTGGAGAAATTAAAACCCTAGAATTTCGAAAGGATATAGATAAACCATATGAGCTTGGATAAGTTTTCTTACTATCTTTTCAGCAGACGGCAAATCTCCACCTCAGTACTGCTATCCATGTCGATAGAAAATTTTTGCAGAAAAGGAACTCTTTATTCATTCTTTGTAGTTACAAATCAAGGCAAAGAAACTGCCCAATGCAAAGAATTGAATTTCATGCTTCAAAAGATCAAGGGTTTTAGCTTTTGGGGGAAAAGGGCAGAAGCGCATTGGACCAATTCTCGATTGGTCGATATTGGAATTGGACCCAAAAGCAAATTTGAAATCTATTTACCGAAAAACAAATTAAAAAATATATATCATTACAGCTTCCTTAATTAAAAGGAAACTAATGAAAAGGTTGAAAGTTTTGAGTTTTAACCAAAATGATAAAAATATATTGTAAGTGAATAATATCAATAATGACTTTGTAGAGTAAAAATATCTTTAACGTTAAAAGTGAACAATACCAGAAGTGTTTCGTTAAAATTCTCATAATTAAATGGTAAACTTGGGTACATTTGGCCAAGGAATTTTCAAATTTAAGGGGATTTAAGCAAAATAAAAATGAAATAGAGGACCAAAATTCAGGTGAAATTGATTATAAATTGCACTATATGAGCATAACAAAGGTACATAAGAGAGACAAGTAAATGACTCATTTCAAGTAATCATTTGTAAATCTCTCATGCTTTGTAATATTCATGTGACGCATTTCTAATTTCTCTTTTTAATTTTTGTGCATTCATTTTTCCTCACTTCACCTAAATTCCTTGGAATTCAAAATGTTCCTCACCCAAATATACTGACGGATAATGTATGTTTCTCTTTCTACACAATCTTGTTTTTTGTAGTTTTGAATAACATCTTACTCTTGTCCATTATTGGGGAGAAATTTTTCGGCATGAGTATATATTGTCATGTCATATGTTCGTCCAAGACTCACATAAGAGAGATCTCTACATTTGGTTCCATCAAAATGGGTAAGTGCATAATACAAGTAGTCAAGTAACATGACACGAACGATCATACACAACAATTTCTTCGTATCGATAATATATTAAGCTTTATGTCAAGTTATATAATTGGTCCAATTTCTTCCACGTGCTTGGCTAGGTCTAGCCACAAGTGAAGGAAATATACCGCCTTGTATTGCAATTTATAGTATCTTTGGCCTCTCTACCTTACTACCAATGTACCTTGCATTACCATGAGGCTAGAGACGTTGTGCTTCCACCCACAGAGACACCACGGTCAGCACCAAAGAGAGCACAAATTTTATACAACATGAAAGAAATAGGAAGAAAATAATGACCAGAAAGGCTTCCTGCTAGTAAGCATTGTCATTTCCACCTCAAACGAAAAACTTCGAGCATCAAAGTACGAAAGCTTCGCAAGTATTGGTTTCGTCAAACAACATAGTTGAAGATGGATCATATTCGAATACTTTCCACGAATGCTCAAGTTTTCTGCTGAAATCATTCATCTGTACTCTGTAGCATGCCAACAACTCAACTTCGCACCCACTTCTTCTCGTCGTCTTTTCAGCCCATCTGAAAGAATGTATTAAGAAATCAAAGAAACTGATTAATGTAGCACAGGTTTTACCAGGATTTCTCAAAAGATGAATATTCGGAACAATGCGTCACATTGAACTTATGACAAGGATGAGTAACTTGAAGACAAAGATTCCTCGTTCTTAAAATCCAGCTCTAGTTGCTTAGAGTTTCAATAGCAGAAGCTGCTAAGTTCTGCAGAATGTGCTCTAGCGGCTTCGTAAAGACAGAGCGCTTGCTCGATTTTGCATAATCAAAGATCAAAGTTTTCACACATGTAATCAATTTTGACAAATGAATATATTTTCTCGTCAAATTCCTCGCCTTCAGCCTCGTCTTTACGAGATATGGTATAGAGATGCTGCACAATGTGAAACTGTTGAAAGAGTTGTTGCATCAATTTCTTACTCAGGCTTATTGGTTGTACAGTCAAGGAAGAGACTTTTGAATCAAGCCACCTGCAAACGGTTTGCAATGAACTTGCAACTTTACCCTCGAGACTTTGAAAAAATTATCGAATATAGTTTTTCTTCCTTATTGGTTTGCACTGACATGCTAGTGAATCTTGGACCTGCAGGACTATAGATGAAGATCATGATCTGTTCTTGCTACGACGGATCACATCCCAAAATAATTTAAAGGCAGAAAAAACAAAATACAAAAATAGTTCATCGAATTGTAAAGGCATCATCAACTATCCATCATCTCCTGTACGTTTGTCATTCAAAGTCGAAATCCCAGAGACAACCTCACCTGGGAAGAGCAACAAATTTTTATACAGAACGAATCGCGTCATGTCCACTGTAATTCCACACCCCTTTTGGTTTACTTTATCATTTACAATTCCAAAAGGCTTCTAGTAACTCTGGTTTACAACTTTAATCCCTAACCAGAACATATCATATATCTGTGACTATAAATTAAAAGAGATTATGACACTGGGGAATAATGCAGTAACAATATGCCGAAGCGTGCTCCCCATGGCAGCCACTTTTCAAACTCAAATGACCATGTAACCGATGCTTCTGCTAGTTTTCAAAGCATTGTCATTTCCGCTACAGACCGATGACTATACAGGGATGACTGCCAAGCTTCGAGTTAAAATTTAGGGGTCAAACTACACCATCATGTGCCTTCTACAAAAACTCTGAAGATGAAAGCACGAAAGCGTCTTGAGTATTGCTTCGGATCAACAGCAGAGATTGAGGTCGGGTCATATTGGAATGATTTGTATGCATGCTCGAGCTTTTTGCTGATATCATAGTCCTGTAGTATGTCAATTATACCGAAAAACAAAATGACATCGTACAACTCTCCGGTTGGGTCTCCAACCAACTGAGGCTCACAATCATTTCTTCTCACTGTCCTTTCAGCCCATGCTGGCATATTAATACCTAACCTAATAGAAGACCACCTGAAACAATCCCGAAATCAAGTAATGATAATTACCGGGGAGCTCTTTGAAAGATTATTATTTTGGCACAATATTAATGGATTCATTTCTACCTGTTTGGGTCAGAAAGAAGCCGATCCATGTCAACTTTAGAAAGGCGTGGGGTACCATTGTCAGGGTCGCTATTTCCTGCAAGGTCGGAACATAATTCATACGTTCAAAAAGGCTTTCCCTTGAATTTATGAGATGTATGAATAATTTAAGAAAGGTCTAGAAATAACCAGTTGGAGTACGAGCGCCAGAGGTTCGGTCTGGAGTTTTGGGTTTTTCTGTGCATGAAGCTTCTCGGAAGTGAAGACCAACCAAGAGACTGTAGTCCATTATTCTTTCCTGTTCAAGAAAGTCGCAATCTCTGTCCACTTGCCTGCATTGAGGTATACTTCAACTCACAAAGAGAAACTAAAGTAATACACTACTGCTAAAATATTCCATATATAACTTCTAATGTACCGAAACATTCTCATATATGCACATAACACTCAAGTGTAATCCATTTCTTTTTTCCGAAAATCATACGCTCCACCAACTCAACCAACCATTTCTTATTCCTAAAATCAGGCATTAGTTACTTTTGAGTTTTGATAATAACCGAAACTGCAGAAGAGTTCTAAAGTTCCAGCTTTAGCAGCTCCACCAAGGAACTAATATTCAATTTCCATGATTGTAGGTGATAGCATAGGTAAGTATAATCCACATTTGTTGACCGACGAACTATTTTTCTCTCATCAAGTTCCTCCCGTTAAGCAGTCACTAAGAGAAAATTGACATCAGAGTTATATTACATCAGTCTGATGACTAATGATGGCCGCTCTCCCTAGCTATTCTTACAAAACATAACACAAGATTGTGAAGGAAAGGGAGCGTTCTCATAATCTTTGATATCCTAAACTAAAACAGTGACAGACAAACAGACGGAGATAAAAATATACCTGCAGAACTCTTGAAACCAAACCTTCTGCAACCTAAATATATAATTAAGATCGAGATCTTTAAGAGTTGTTGTAGCATCAATTTCCGACTCAGGTTTATCAGTTGTGCGGCCATGGGAAGAGCCTTTTAAATCAAACCGCCTGTGAATTGCGAACTCGGAGCAAAATAGATTCCCCATAATGACAAATCTCACCTGGAAAATGGAAATTTATAAAGTTCTTTTTTTTTTTTTCCTTTTTTTTTTTGGCCAAGTATAAAGTTCATTATTTCAGAAGTTCAGAAAGCAATTAAAGGTTCAATGGCCAACAACATTACCTTCTTTTGGGCAGTCCCCGTTAACTTTACACAATGAAGGCCGTAAAATTTGGTGACCAGAGTATTCTCAAAGGATCTAACATGATTATAGTAAGCTCGAAGCATTCTTAGAAGCACCTGTGATGGCCAAGTTGAGATCAGCACATTATTTAGTGCAGAGAATAAACGGATTAAATCAGAATTCAGTCACAGTATTAATATGGACAGATGTCATGATTATTAAAAATAGTAGCGCTCGCAACATAATGGACTCAATGTAATCTGAGGAGAGCAGTGAGACTACATATCAACATCCAAACGGAGCAGGAAGCAAGGAGGAAAGGGGAAAAGCAACGAAGATAAAACTTACCTTTACTTCTGCCTTCTTCATTGTCTTTATCATGTACCGGTCATCATTTGTCAAATAAAAGAAGCTTCCGCTCTTTCCAGGGGATGAGAGCTCTCGAAGAGCGTCATTTCCACATATTGATATCATGTAATCTGCTGGATCTACCTTGAACAATTTCCTGAGAGTCCTGAGAGATATACAGAACAATTCAGTTACCCATGTATGTTTCCACCACAAAGGAACCAAGAGTTTTGAATGTAAAATAAGGAAATGTCTGTATCATACAAGAAGAGTGAGGCATATTCAGTGACTGATTCTAACAGGTATAGGAGACTATGAGTTAAATATCAAACTCTTCCAAAGACAGCTGTTCCTTATTGTACGAAACAAAATCCAACAATTGCTTTACCACACAACTAACCAAAAGAAACTTTTGTAGGTCTTACCGGAAAACCACAGGACAGTAATCCTTCCATTTGAAGTCACATGACTGGTGGGGTGGAGTATACTTGGATCCTTCTGGGGGAAATTTTGTCCATACTTTCTCCTTGGGATCGAATGCTGAACTCTTCAGGTCAAGAGATGTAGTTGGAGCAGGCCTTCCAACAGAATGCCTGTGCTATAAGAAATCAGTCACATGGAAGGAAGATTTCTATGAAAAATTCAAGTTTCAAGAGTAAAAGTATAAATAACTACTGTTTTTCTTTTCTGCCACTCTGGTCTCACAATATTATAAGTATACTAAATGATTTAAGCAGTTCGTGAAATAAACTAGTTTCCCCACTTTCGGAGAAATGCTCCAAGATCCTTGTAGAACAGTAAAGCGAAGCACATGTCATGAAACATGAACCTGCATGGGGAAGAATGAATGTTTCCGTAGAATAATGATTGATGCGAAACAACCAAATGATTCAAAAACACATCTGATGCATCTAATTCGGAACGATATAAAGAAATATTCTGTCATTCATGCATTGATTCCAATGTACTTGAATTTACGGCACAGGCTTCTCCGGCAACTCATTTTATCTCATTAATTGCAGGAGAAAAGATTAAGAATCAAAAGCACAGGAAGAAACATAAAGCGTACCAAGACAGGCAAAAAGCAAAAAGAAAACGACGAAACAAAACCAGGTGCGAATGAGGAACAGAAAACAACAAGAAATCATGTATACCTGATTCCCAACTGCAGATTAAGCATAAGCTCATAGTTCTTATGCCCTTTAGCTATTGTCACCCCCTGTTTCTTCATTGGCTGAACTTTGAAATGTCTAATCCCTTTCGCAACCGAACCTTCCAACTCAAATCCTGCACTTCCATCTCTTGAGCTCCTATCAACTCGATCAAACATGCAATCTACATTAGATGACCTACTATAATTACTCACCCTCCCATCGGAAGGTCTCCTAGGCCTCACATTCCCTTCGTTCCCGTTTTTATAAATAGGCTGCTTGTTCAAGAACTCCCCTTCAAATCCAGGCCAACTCATCGTCTTCTGCGAAGGGTATATCGGAATAGTTTCCTGCGGGCACACCTTGCAATCATTCAAGTCAACTGCAAACACCTCCTGAGGATCCCAATCCACATTACCACCCGAGGACCCTGCTGGGTAGTAAGTCCCATTCTGCTCTTTCGAATCCTTACTCCAAACTCCCACATAGAAGCTCCCATCAGCCCACCGAAACGTGCCATTTCCTTTAGGCAAACCTTCTTCCCAAGACCCGTCATACCGATTCCCATTGCTCCAAATCATGGTCCCATTCCCATGAATCATTCCATGCTTCCATTGGCCAATATAATGGCTCCCATTTTTCCATTGATACCGCCCCTGCCCGTCCTGCAACCCGCGGCGCCATTCACCCTCGTAATAATCCCCATTGACAAAGCTCTTAGTCCCCTGACCATATTTCAAATTCATAGCCCATGAACCTCTATAGGTATCTCCACAAGGACCCATGTAAGTTCCTTTGCCATCCATATATCCGTTCTTGAATTCCCCTTCATAAGTGGCACCAGAAGGCCAACTAAATTTTCCTTTACCCGACGTCCTTCCCTTCTGCCATTCGCCAAGGTACATACACCCATCGGTCCACAGGTACTTCCCTTGGCCGTGCGCGTAGTTATCGACCCACTGGCCGGTGTAGAAGTCACCATTGGCGAGGACCTTCTCGCCCTGATAGAATTCACCAGGCTCATGATCTGCAGGGGCTACGGACATTGTTGTGAATAAAGGGTTGGCCCTTTTCTTTCCACCAGTATGTGTTTTGCGCAGAGTTGCTTCCCAGGCCTTTAAAATGAATCTGAACTCTTTGCTCATTCTCTCTCTGAAACCTCCCTCTGCTTAGCTACCTCTCTCTTCACCTTCCTCACATTCCTCTTGGCTTAGGCTCATCAATCCCCAGATCAAAAACCTCTCTCTCTCCTCCCTCTCTCTCTCTCTCTCTCTCTACGGACAATGTATGTGCTTCAGAAGCAGGGGAAAGCAACCATCTCTGGAACAAACCCAGAAGAGTAAACAATGGAGGAAATCAAAATACAGAACAAAAAAACAAAACTAAAAAAAACCAAAAAACAAATCTGGGTTTTGTTTTTTGTGGGTTTTTGTGAAGTGGGTGGTTCAGAATTTGGAAAAATAAAAATTAAAAACCCAGGAAAAAAAAAAAATCAAACTGTTTGATTGATGGGAAAGCAAAAAGGTTTGGTTGGTTCCAACGACTGGCTTTTTCTCTGTTTCTGGTGTTTTTTTCTTTTTCCTTTTTTCTCCTCGTTTTCTTTTCGTGCTTGGTTGAGTTTGAACAAAGAATTCAACACTCTGGTTTTTGATTCCGGATTTGGCTCCGAGAACCGCTACCGGACCAAACAGTTGGACGAAGAAAGTAAGCAATGTTGGTGGAAAAATGTCTGCCATTTTTAGTGTCTCTATCGGACTAACCCCTAATACCCCCTACTAATTTTAGTTTTTTTTTTTTTAATTTCAAATTTACCACCTTTTTTTTTCTTTTTTTGCTTTTACCTCCATTTGGTTTACAGCTGCTTTTGCAATGGTGCCCTTCCTTTTTCATGTAATTATTTTTTTGTCACAATCCTAGAAACCAAACTTTCTGTTTAATGTCAATTATCTCTTTTCCCACATGATTACCTTAAGACCAAACATCAATTATCAATTCCAACCATAAATTGACCTTGCATTTTACCACAACTAATTTGTTTAGATTTTAAAGTCTCACGGTTTCATTGTGTTTTGTTTACCTAAGCACCTATCTATCGGACGTTGTTGGAATCAATCTAACGACGCCTAGTAGATAGACAATCATTGGTGCCTATTCTTGGATGTTCGAGTGATCGCATTTGTAGCTGAGTGACTTATCTATACGTGTAGCTCGTTGTCATTGAAAACCAAGGTAATTCAATTTGTAAGTTAATTACAAACGAAATGAAATTAACAATTTTCATTTAGAAAATGATTCTTAAATAATCTTAATCTATGGTTATTCAATCTTAATCTATGGAGAATAACTAATATGATACAGATATATTGTTATCTCAACCTATCATGTTACTGATAAGGTATTATAAATATATTTTATTCACATAATAATATGTAAATTATATAAAATATTATAATAACAATATAATCGTGTCATATAAATTTCTCAAAACAGACTTTGAATTAATAAACCGTATAACGGGTTTCACGGTCCCAACCGTGCTGGCTGCTTTCTCATTCAGAGACTTGAGACGAGAGAGAGAGAGGGGGGAGGTCAAAAGCTTGACCCATAAATTCATGAACCCAAATGAAAAGATTATGCCTGGTGGGTTTAAAGGTGACACTTGTCCTTTATTTAGATGATTAGTACATGATGATGTTGATGGATCACACAAAGGCAAAGGCAAAGCAAATCTGTTATTCTCTAATATTATATTATATTCTATTCCAAAACAACATTCGATAATTCGATGTGCATGCATATCTTCCATTCCATCTCTTACGTTCCTTTTATTCCCTCTCAATTAATTATTCTCTCCTCCTTGCATGTTCAATAATAATTCAAGTATTGCTCGACCCACTTCAGTGTCTTATTTTTTTTACTCATAATATAATTTCACCAACTTAAAAGATTAATAGTTTGTTTGGAAGTTTTTTTAAAATGATTAAAAACGTTTTTAATAAAATTGATTTTGGATTCCAAAAACACTTTAAGTACTTTTTTAAAGAGACACCAGATATGTACTTTTTGCAGGAAAAACTTAAAGTGCTTTTTCAGGATCTACTTACATTTTTACTAAGGATTGGTTTCAAAAACATTTTCTCATTTTAAAAGTACTTCCAAATGGAATGCGATCTGAATATTGGACCATTATTTTGAGAAGATAGAAGAGAAAGAGGAGGAGGGGGAGGGTTGGCCAGCAGTGAAAGTCTGAAAGAGAATTAAGCTGCCGCTGGTGAGTTGGGTTGTTGAAAGGGGTGGCAGTCAAGATTCTTTTGTAACGTTCTAGTTTTTCTTTTTCTGTTCTGTAATTTCATTTAATGTTTTTTTATATTATTTTTGTGTCAATCTTTGAAAGTTATTTTGCAAGAGGGTAAATTGGGTAATAAATTTTAGGGTGCTTTAGATTTTGGCCCTTACAATTCATTATTTCTAGATAAAAATCCATCTATTTTTAAAGATCTAATTTAAGCCCAAATTTAAAATTTGCAAACATATAGGAACACTTTTGACCTATTAATACAATTTATTTACACTCATGCCACTCATACTTTATGGCCCCTTTTCCAAATTCCTAAATTTATGCCAAATTAAAAGTAGTAGAAAAAGTGAAATAAAATGAAAAAAAGTGTTTGCATTAACCGTATCTATGTCAAACTAGAAAAGTAGTTTTTTTTTTTTTCATGATATATTTTGTAGCAATTTTATCCATATTAATTGGTAGGTAAATTAGTTTGTTCCAATTATTTAAAAAAAAAAAATACTACACCTATATTATATATCTTGAATCAAATAACATTCCTCTAACTTGTAGGTAAATTATTTTCTATGTATTGTTATATATGTTAGACACGTTTTGTTGTTGTATAAACATGAGTGGAACATAATATTGTTGATTTTATACATCAAACTGCATTTCTTTTGTTATAGGTAAATTATTTTCCATGTACAAGTACTTATGTTAGGCAAGTTTTGTTGTTGGTACATACAATATTTTGTATCATTGTAAAGAAAGATGTTACATTACACCCATGGTATAATTGTTGTATAGGTAGATTATTGGAAATTAATTTGTAGTTAGGTAATGAACATTTTGCATCATTGGAAATGAACATTTCAAAGAGTAGGTAGGTAAATTAATTTGTTCTAATTATATAAAAAAAAATTACACTACACCTAGCTATATTTAATTTTTCCAATTATTAAAAAAATTTATACTACACCCAACCAAATAACATTTCTCTAAGTTGTAGGTAAATTTTTTTTCATGTATTGTTAGATATGTTAGGCACGTTTTATTGTTGTATAAACATGGTGTAACATACTATTTTTAATACCATACATCGAACTACATTTTTTCCTAATATAGGTAAATTATTTCTTCTTTTTAATATACATCGAACTACATTTCTTCTTAATATACATCGAATTACACCCATAGTATAATTGTTCGTAGGTAAATTAATGTGCACGTAGATAATGAAATACAACGTTCTAATATATTAATAAAAAAAGGGATAAATTCAAAAGTATTCAAGAGTAGGGTGAAAAAACTAAATCGAATAGTTTTATGAAAATTCAATACCTTTCTAAAAAATTAATATGCAATAAATTTTTAACATTAATATCTTTTTTTTTTCTTGTCGCAAAATCATTTACTATTTCCTTACAATTAATTGTCTACATCAAGTATGTAATAGGGGTATTTTAGGCATGTGAAAAATGTAAAATGTGTGAATTAATATGAAGTTAATGAATTTGCTTATGTGGATCCTAATCATTGGGTTTTCTTTGAGTAAAAAAGTTATGTAGGGTTTTATATAAAGAAAATTGAGTTTAAAGGGCTAAAGTCATATTTTCACTAAATTTTATAATTTAAGGTGAGTGGGAAAATAAGACAAAAGGGTAGAAATAACAACACTCTCATTTAAGTTACACATCATATTTTTCTTTTGTTTTGTTTCCACTTCTTATTCAACTCCACCACAAGGATGACAACATAAAGCTCCGCATAGATAGAAATATGGGTAAATCTCAGTTTACTATCCTCAAGTTTCGTGGTTTTCAACATTTAGTACATGAAGTTTTTTTCGTCCCAGAGTCATACCTAAAGTGTTAATTTTGGGACAGTCTCATATATCTGTTAAGTTTTCCATTAAAACTTATGTTAACTGATGACGTGGCGCCCACGTGGACAATTACTAGGCACCACATGTCAATATGGGCCCACTTCAATATTTAAAAATTTAAAAAAAAAAAAAAAAAAGAGCACCCATCTTTTACCTCCCCCAACCCCGTCCATTCCTTCTTTCCTCTGCAACCCCCACCCACCCTCCCTCCCTTCTCTTCTCTGCAACCCGCACCACCCACCCTCCCTCCCTTCTCTTCTCTGCAACTCGCACCACCCACCCTCCCTCATCTCCTCTGCAACCCACACCACCCACCTTGCACCAATGGTACCACTCACTTACCAAATCAAAATCATAGCATTAACGGTATTTTCAGTTCTATGCATATTTAAATGGAACAGTTCAAAACTTGCAAACTTTTAGGCCGATTGAGCTCAAAATTGAGCTGCTCACCTGAAATTATGTGACGGCTCTCAAGCACATTCCCTTCCGTCAAGCTTCGGAACCCTAACCCTAACCCCCTAAAATTATCATCACCTTCCTCCCTATCCCTGTCAATCAAATCAGAAGCATCCTTGACCTCTCCATCCAAATCAAAATCAGAACCAAAATCTTGGTATGCGTATCTCATTATTTCCACCAATTCCCCAATCAAAATCTTGGTGCGAGGTGGGTGGTGCAGGTTGCAGAGGAGAGAATGGAGAAAGGGTGGGTAGGGGTTGCAGAGGAAAGAAGGAAGGGACGGGGATGAGGGAGGTAGAAGATGGGTTGGTTTTTTTTTTATTTTTTTTATTTTTTTTATTTTTTATTTTTTATATTAAATGGGCCCATATAGATACGTGGCTCCTAGTAACTGTCCACGTGGGTGCCACATCATCAGTTAATAGAAGTTATAACGGAAAACTTAATAGATGTATGATATTGTCCCAAAATTAACACTTTAGGTATGACTCTGGGACCAAAACAACTTCATGTACTAAATGTTGAAAACCACGAAACTTGAGGGTGGTAAACTGAGATTTACCCTAGAAATATGATGCCCCAAACCCGAAGATAAACCACCGAGAAAATAACACCTAGAATCTCGAAAGACCGCACCATAAGACGCAGGATCTGGGTTACCCTTAGCAAGCTCATTTATATTTACATTAACCCAATTACATGGAGGAGGATGCCAAAGAATTGGGACAATAGCAAGAGCATTACTGTTTGGACCTGATTTTAGACTATCGGCCCGAGTAATTGAGGGCGTTGAATGAGCAGATATTAAACCGTTGGATGATAAAGTGGTTGAAATGATTTTTAGTTATTATTGAGAAATAATATTGTGATAATATTATCTATTAATATTAACTAGGATATTTAAACCTAATATTTGATATATCCAGTTGGTTGTTTTGGAAAAAGATGATCTGATCCGTCTTCAAAGGATCGCGCAAGGACATTCGAATATACTCATCTTATCAAGCCCCAGGTGCATGCAATCTCCTACGTGACTAATTATTATCAAAACCTAAGTCCTATTTCTGATATAGAAGTGGGTGGTACAATTCAAATTGACTTGGAATTCATGGATGGGATTAGTGCACGTAGGTTTGGAGATAAAATGATTGGATTCATGCATGTACGTAGGGAATTAGGAGACCATTTTCCATGCAAGTCATGCATGTAGAATCATAAATGATTTGGTGGATAGGTGATAAGATATGGCTCGTGGTGCCTAGGAGTTTGAAGTTGGCTACAATTCTAAATACGAGTCTTATCAGGAGACTTATGTATCTAGTATGAATACAAGGAAAATGCAGTTGCCAGCTACTACAAGATATCAAGATGATGACAAAGGCTTCTATGATAGCTATATCAAATGAGTGTTCTGCTTTGGCCCGGAATTGCATGGGTCGGCAAGTAAATACTTTGTCCCTATAAATACAAAGGCAGTGGCAATGGGAACCCCCTCCAATTCAACACACAAATTGCCCTACACAAACCTCTCAAACAACTTGAGATTTTTTATTTTCTTTTTCCGCCAACACACCTTCAGTTTGGATAAACAACATTGTGAAGGCAACCGGTGACATCTTCAGTTTGGATAAACAACACTGTTGCCGTAGAATTAGCCGTTCCCGGAGCACCCTCAGTTTGGATAAACAGCACTGCATCGAGGCCGACTGGTTATTTATCCAAGTCTCGGTCGAGAAGGATTTTCGAATCCTTATTGGCAAAGGTCATCTCATTAGCCATATCGGCGAAGTGAGGTGTTACAGGTTACTACATTTGGCACATTGAAAGCCGAATTTAATATTGAACTTCGCAGAACTAGCAGCCTTATCTTCAGGCTCTAAAACTCAAAGGCCGAGGCGTGTTCCTTCCTCGGGCACAATCGCAAGATCAAGAAGTCAGCAGCGCGCTTAACGCAACATCAACACATTTTACTCCTCGACTGAGCTTGGTCGATGAGTTGGCATGCCCCGCATACAATTGAATGACGTAGTTAGCTTATTAATTACTCGGTCTGCGCGCCATGTAGATTTGGTAGTTTTTAGGGTTAACAATTACATGACTCAACTGAAATCCCAAGAGAGACTAAAAAGTTGCATATCCAAAACTCTGCAAACATGACCAGGAGATAAGGCTCCAAACTGCCTAATCCAAGCCAAAGTAGAATGATAAATACATAAAAAGGAAGGGGGCTTGCTTTCAAACTTCACTTTATTTCATGTCTTCCAAATAGCCATTAGCAGCTGCAACCAGCCAAACATTTTGGAATTGTGGAGGAAACTGCTTCAACATAAAAGAGAGCCAAAATTTCAAAAATAAGCCAGTAACCGGAAGAGCAATCCAAATTGAGCAGCAAACCAAAGCCAAGCTCGTTGTGCAAACTCACAACTAAAATTTGTGATCAATAGGTTCAGAGTTACAGTAACATAATTGGCATATTGGTACCAAAGTAATACCCCCGTCCTTGTAATTGATCCTCTATTAGAAGGTTATTGAAAAATGTCATCCAAACCAAAATAGAGTAGCGGTGTGGGATGAATGGTATAACAGCCCGTCCCGGACTTTTCGTACTGTAGGGTGAAATGACGGTTTTGCCCCTAGTATGGTTGTTTCGTTGTGTGGTTGTTTTTGGGTTTTGTTTGGCTGATTTTGGACCACACATATACCACACTCATTTCCCCTCTCTCTCTTCCCTGTCCCGAGTCTTTCTCTCTCTCCCATTCCTATTTTCTTGTACGGAGGACACCCAAAACCCTTGAAAACTTCACAGATTGAGGAAACAAATTACACAGTTGTGCTCGTGAGGTCCTTAGGAGTTCAACCATACCCATTTCAGGTAAGGATACCTTCGTTTTCATGTCGAACTCGGGATCCCCCGATTTGGTCACTGTTCATGCACACGTTAATTCTTGTGTTTTTGGGAATTTCAAGCTTGTAGGAAGCTTGGTGAGGTCCTTAGGAGCCTCGGGGCGGTTCGTTTGAAGGTTTTGGATGTCGGGATCATGAGTTGCAGGTTTGGCCGGAGTTGGTGGTGTTTTCCCGGCGAGATTCCGTTGGTTTTGGTGCTTGAAAGTGGTATGGATTTGTTCCTCTTGTTGTAAGCTTCATTTTGGTACCAATTTTATGAAATTTGGTTGAAAAACGAGTGAGATACGAAGCTTTGAAATTTTCCCGGTTTTCTGGCACCGACGACGGTGCCGGAGTTTGGCCCGAAAAGATGACGGAATATTCTGTCAGTTTGGATGGAATATTCCTAACAGCGTTAATGGAATCCGTCAGAGTTAACAGAATATTTCTAACGGCGTTAACTGACGCCGTCAGTGTGCCAAGCACGTGCTTGCGCGTGGGCGGCGCGTGTAGCCGTGCCTTGGCCGGCGCGTGCGGCGTCGAAATTTTTTTTTTAAAATATGGGGATGTTTGTGAGGTTGAGTAAATCACGTTGGTGTATTCATACACCCCATTTGAGCATTGTATGAGAAGTTATTTCGTAATGTTAGTTATGTGCTTTAAATTAATGTATTTATAGTTGTTTTGCATATAGGTGAGACCTATCCCGAGGACGAGCGCGGTGACTCGAGGCAAGGGGGTTACGACCTTTCTACATACCAGTGAGTGGGCTTTTGGTTTTTCGTATATACCTATATACTTACGTTTTTCCCAGAAAGTGAAATGAAGAGTTTATACGTTTATATGCCATGCATATTGTTTGCCCATTTAATTATGCATTATTAGTTGCATATATATATATATATATATATATATATATGTGTGTGTGTTGGTGGTGCGAATGCACAGGTAAGTGTCAGGTAAGTTTTGGTTTATGTTTATGTTCAGTAGTGGTTTGAGATGCATAGAGAGCTCATAACCTGCACCCCCCGTGTTAGTGCTCCTGCCCAGAGTTGGGCACAGTCCTTCATGTGATGTTCACCTCCCGCGCCACACGCTCATCTTGGATCCAAGTTAGGTGCACAGTCTTGTCGTACAGACCACTTTAGGTGGTTCCGACTCGTAGGTGACCCGCGATTATTCGCCCAGTCTTCACGTGATCATAGCACTTGAGTGTACTTATTATACACCCAGTCCTGTCGTACAGACCACTTTAGGTGGTTCCAACTCGTGTGCAGGTATAGTTAGTGAGTTAGAGATTTGAGCTATAGATTCAGCCGTACAGGTCACGTTAGGTGACTTCGGCTGACAGATTACATGACATTGTTTAGCATTACCTGAGTACTTGCATTTTATTTCGAGGCATTTGGCATGGCATATTTCGGAGCATGATTTATATATATGTATATATTCTATTTTCTGGGAAGTATACAGGTTTTACAGCGAGGAGTTAAAACTTGTTTATGAAATGATTTTTGAAAAACTTTGTTTTTGCCCACTCACGCTTTCTGTTTTGCGCCCCTCCAGGTTCTAGTTGGCTAGCACTTTTGATGGCTCCCCAGAGGATTTTCCCGGCATATCTGACAGATTATCACCAGTGTAGGACCACCTTTGGGTGTGTTTATTGAGTGTTGTTTCTCCCGGACTGCACTAGGTATTCCGTGCTCTGAACTTTTGTTATCACACTTACGCTTGCACGTGTATGTTATTTACTTTGTGTATAGCTAGGTTTGTTTTTATTCGTACTTTATTATTATTTTATTAGATTCCGCACTGTGCACATGGTTACGTTACTTCCACGTGACGGCCAACATGCCCTGATCTCGGTCGGGATGTGTCAAATGAAGCCTAACTTTGAACAAGAAATCAACGGCAAACAATTTCATAGCCATAAGAAAAAAAAAGAAAAAAGTAAAAGCCGAAGAAGAAGAAGTTTCCCAAATAAACAAATCATTTTCCTCAATAGGAAGAGACACCTCTAAAATCTTTTTAGCCAACTCTAGAAACTTAGAAGAAAAAATAGAAGGAATTAATAATCTATTTCCCCATGCTAATAATATATGAGACCTTACTGCGGCATTGAATAGAAGTGAGCTGAATAGCACCAACAACCTCTAAAATAGGATCCCATCATTTCATATTTAAACAATATAAAATATATAAATATATAAATATTGGTTCAATTCAACTTTGTCGTCGATTCAAGAATTTGTTCTAGTCACTAAAATGGTTGATTTGGCACTAAATTGAATTGAAATTTGTTAGTATTTGATTGTCGGTACTTGAACTCTTTAATTCAGTCAGTTCGACGACTTTGGTTGAAAAATCTCATCTTTCACTAAAACTAGTCAATAGTATTGCCAAAAATCACTTATTTAAGGGACCCTCAATCAACTCTAAACATGGGCTAATTAGAGATCGAATGGTCTATAGTTATTACCTCGTTTGAAAATTAGAACTTGGAACTTTTTTAGGGTTTGGGACTTGGGGCAAGGGTGGGTATCCAATAGCTTTGGAAACGGGGAACATAGTTGCTACAAACTCCACATAATTATAAGCAACCGATGGTGACAGGGATCACAAACGTACAGCCCCATGACCACCAAAATTAAGATGCTTACTGGCATGATGTGTACCATTTTGTATAGCGGTCTCCTTTTAGGGTGGCTGCTGTCACATACAAATTACCCTTTGTCTGTTCACAGTCGATATGTACTCATCTACCGAAGTGACAATACAGAGAGCAGGAATTTAAGCTAGGTCATGGGCCATTCTTCCTTAAATTGTCTGTCGAACGACAACGGGCAAGCCATTCATTTCAAAGTAATGAACACCAATCGACTGAGATCCTTTTCTCTGATGTCACAACTCCAAATTTATAGGTACTCGTCCACTTAGTACTAATGTATAATGTTATTCTTCTTCATTAATAAGTGAGTGATCTTAGGTTTAATTCTCGTCAAACGTAAATTTGAACCACATTATTATTAATTCATTCTCTCATCCTACAGTGTAGATAATATTATTTGTTTAAAAAAAAAAAAAACTCAAATTTTATATTTTTGATCTGTATTTGTTGAGATCCACACAGTGTCGTCCAAAGGGCTAAAATGGTAATTACGAGCCAAATCAGTTTGGCTAATAATCTTTCCCCCAAGCAGATGATGAGCCTTGTTGACGTGCAAACGGGAGGAATGAAAAATATTTGGTATTAATTGTATACTTGCATAAAATATTCCCTGTAATATAGGAGTGTTGCCAAGGATGATATCATTTCATGATCACCAATATATTTATGGGGCATTTAGATTTTAGATTTTCAATAAGATTATTTTTAGATTTTAATCTGAATGATTTTTAAAATCTAATGAGTTCTTATTTTTAAAACTTACTATATTTAAGTAATTATAGCACATTATTATTATTATTATTTATAAACTTACCATTCAAAATTCTTTACCCATTCATAATTAATGTTTTTTTTTGTTTTGTTTTGTTTTGTTTTGTTTTTGTGCTTCAATCATATTAATAGATACAAATTCATTCAAAATTCAAATTATTATTATTAAAAAAAAATTCAACAACAAAACAAAAACAATTTATGCATAACTTTTGGTACCTTGTTTTATTCATAGGTATGAAAGTATTGATATATAAGTTTCGGTACGAATGTATTGGTGCATAACTTTAGCTACCTTATTTTACTTATACGTACAGAAGTATCGGTACGTAAGTTTCGGTACGAATGTATCCATACAAATATATCGGTACGTAACTATAGTATCTAAACATACATTTGTACGTAATATGCATATACATATATATGGAGAAATTCATGCACAATGAAAAATATATGATAATATATGACTTTTCTTATTGTGGGAACAATGATAAATAACATTTTTATTATTTATGGGAATCAATATATAACCTACAAACAAAAAACTCAATAATTATTACAACCTATTTAATATTCCAAAATTACAATTAAATGCCAAGGATTAAAATTAGTTTTTAATCTTAGACAAGGTTTTATTCAAAAAGTAATCTTAGACAATGATTAAAATAGAATTTTCTTTATATTTATTGTATCAGCCCCTTTGAGGGGATGGATCCTCATTTTTTTCAAAAAGTGGGAATTAGTTGTGGGCATTGGTGGATCCATTAAGAGGCAAGGGGGGTCAGCTGACCTCTCAAACCCTGATACATCTCCATAGATGACTTGGATGTTGTCTCTTTGAAGGTTGGAGCTGTCCTTTGACATGCCCTCTAATTGAACTTAATTAGATGCATCAAATAGACAGTTCGAATCATTGAAATTTGATATAGCATGGTTAAAAAAAAAAATGAGAATCCCTTCCTTTAAAGAATATGTATAAATACATAAAAAATAAAAAAAATTTCTCAGAAATATTATGTTGTCGTATTAATACAGATAATAATTGATTAGCCGAACTTTTATTAATGTGTGATCGATATTAGAATAGTAATCTAAGATTGACACATTTGAAGTCTTGTAAGTGAACACAAAGCAAAGAGATTGGTCATAAAAATTAAAGAGTTAAGAAGGCCTAAGGAGGATGAACCGCCTGGCATCGTGCTAAGCACATCGGTGCTCACTTCATCAAATAATTTGCTTTAAGATCAATTAAGTAGCTTAAGGTATGATATATAGTTGGCAGCCACGATTCATGGATAGATATAGATCCAATAACATAATTTCCAAAAAGAACTTCAAGTCTTTCCATTATATGCAACCAAAATAAAAGAATCTCATCCTTGACCACTAGATAATAAACAATGTTCTAAAAATCTTCGCCTAGTGTTGCCTGGGTAATAGACGGCTGACCACGTCTTGATTAATTCTTAAACTTTGAAAATTAAGAAATGGCGCATAGACGTACCTAAGCGCTTGCCTGGCTAGACCTACCTAGGTTGCAACTTTCACTTAAACAGAACATAAATAACTTTAATTTTTCATTTATTTTTGTAATAAATTGTAAGAGACTAATACTTAGATGAACATTCATTATATGCTTGTTCCCCATGTTTTAAATATGTCCTAATACTTTATGATCTATATATTATTTTATTTTACAATATATGTATCCCCATACAAGTACGTATTTTTCAAGTACAAGTAGACTTTTATTTATATGTTATATAATAAATTTAATTAAAATTAAAAACCGCATCGGCCCCCACCTAGACATCTCCTAGGAGCTAGACCCCACCCGCCGCTCAACTAGCGCCTAGCATATTTTAGAACCTGGTAGTAAATATATTAAATAAATGCATGTGCTACTAGCCAAATTCTTGATTGTCAGTCATCAAGAAAAGATTAAGGGTTATTCACACACATATTTTTATTTTTTACGTACATGTTTTATTTTCAGTCATTCGGATTGGATGAATTGAAGAAGATCAATAACACAAAATTAACAAGAATGTATAAGAGATAAAAATAAATGTGAGTATAATACTATTCAAGATTAATGGCGAATGTAGAAAGCTTTATTTTATTTATAAACTCCACTACAAAAAACTTGTGTGCACATTGTGTCGGATACTCACAAGAATGTATGTGGAATCCACTACTTTTATTTATTTATGATTAAACAGAAGTGTAAGAGTCCAACCAAGACGTGCAAAGAAGAACTCCTCCTCGATTGTAACTAGGATTAGTAGACCTAGGCCACAATAATCCTTCAATTAAGTAAGTATAATACAGCAATGGACCCTAAAATCACGGATCCAAATCACGGTTTGTTTATCTAAATAATCAAATCCAAATAATATGGTTCTTTTGACCTTTTTGCTGAAGAATCCCAATCATTGCTGAGAAAAGTAGACCAATAATAAAAAGGAAGAAGAAACAGATGAACTGTGTAGGTATGAAAGAGATCCTCTCTGGTTCTTCCCCTCCATAGCCCAGAAATCAAGTAATTCAGACCTTTAAAATTTGATTCAACAGCTAAAAACATAAAAGTTAGTAAAAACTTTTAAAAATTATAATAATTTTTTGCCGTTTGATCAAAATTTAAAGGTCCGGATCATTTGATCCCTGAGCTTTGAAGGGAAAGATCCAAAGAGGATCTCTTTCCGTTAACTAAAACTTCGGGTGTTAGAGCTACCAAAAAGTTTGGCAAAATATAAAAAGCACACAGGAAGAATCACCCTCAAAACTATGGTACTTAAAATATAACCTAGTAATTTGTGTTAACAAAGAAAAATTATACTAACCACTTTACTAACAACCTTTCAAACATGTGTAATGATACAGTAGAAATTATAGTTCAAGGGATCACGAACAGTCATTTTTGGACTTAATTATGAAACAACACAGCATTATTCTCGATTTTATTGATAATAGAATGAAAGGATCATTGCACATATCCACAGCCTACGTTATATTCTTCCATGCAATGAAAAATGGTGCTCATATCAATATTTTTCGCCTTACCAAAGAAGAAACAGAAGAAAGGCAGTAAATTGTTGGATGACGAAATTGGTGTTATTTTAGATGTGGAAAAGTAAAAAAGAAGAAAATGTCATTTAATTAAGAAAAATGATATGAGAATTGATATTCACGGATTAAAGGATTATTTTGTTGCTGTAGCGTTAATCCAAACAACCTGAACAGATTCACTTGCGGGATATGACAACAGTAAATACTCCTTTAATATGTGAGTTATCAATTCTCCGATTCCTATTATTAATTAAATAACAATCCTTTCTTTTAACTTTCCCACACCGAAAAGAACATCAATTTCATCTTCCGTCAATTGTGGATTGTGACAGAACAGAGTAAGAGGGAGGGTTTGCTTGCGGGGGAGCAGACAAGGAATTTGGAGATTATAAGGTTAATGGGAATCTGAAAGCGAAGTTACAAGAAAAAGTGAGGCTGACAAGCTTCACCAATTTTACCAATACCAGTCTTTTTACTTTTACCAGTCTTTTTACTTTTAAAAGCCCATCATTTCCACCTACTCTTTTCGGCATTTACAACACACAAAAACACACACTTGCTCAGAGGCTCAAGCTTTAGTTAGGAGAGGAACTTGATGTGCTAACGAGCATAACAGTCCTCATTCTCTTCGCGAGGATTCTAAGGGTTAATTTATCTTAACTGTTTATTGTACATCTTGTGGTCAGTTTTTATTAAGTACTGTTTGTGTTCAATTTTAAATAAAAAATTAAAAATGATTTCTAACTGCAGAATGGCTGATGAACAGATAAAATAAATTGATCCCTATAATCCTTACAAAGAGGATCCAAATAGGATCTTGTTCCTACTAATGATACAAAGACATATGAAGATAAACTAATATATATTTTTGTATTATTTGTATAAAACGTTATCGCAATTGTCTATCCATACTATAAAATCCATTTCCTTAATTAGGAGATATTTTTCAATGTGTCCGGAATACGGTTAAGTACATCAAGTGTAGTAAGACTATTAGTCGGAAACTTTAAAAAAAAATTCAACTACTTTTCAACTAATTGTAATATACACTTAATGTATCGGACCGTGTTCCTAACATACTGAAAATTTTCACCTTAATTAGGCGGCATTGTAGCTCAGTACTTTGTCTCTAAATCAATGACTTTGGAAAGGAGAGGAAGGTTGAGTGGAATCAAAGGTACGGCTGAAAATGAAGGATCGATGTTCTCAAAAGCTGAAATAGGTCAAAAGTGAACATGCAGTATTAGGTGCTTTGTGCTATCATTTTGCAGTTTATCTGGTTTTGGTTGTGTAGTAGCTTCGACTCTATTTTATTCATAGCTTGTGTAGGCCTTTCACAGCTTTACATATTGACCATATCGAAGCTCGATTTTCTATAGTTATTGGACAATTTGAAGATTCTTCCTTGAGAAAAACCGCAAACGAAATCCGAGCTGGATGGTGTATAATTAATTAACACCGTAATTTTTCGGCACAAGAATTCGTATATATTTTAACATGTCTATATTTATTGAAGAAATTATTATTAGTATTTCAAAAAAGTTATAGTAATTTCTTTTATTTGTTAAACGTAAAAGAGTAATTATATTTTTTTTGTCTGATAAGAGAAATTACATTTGAAAGAAGTATAAAATTACCTTTTCTTTAAATCCCGAAAACTATTACTTTTATTAGTTACTATAGTATATATTTTTGTTGTCACCACACATGTCCATGATAATAATTCCACGTTGCAATGTTACGATCACATACAAAAGTTCTTCATAAATAAAAATCCCAAGTTGCTATCCAACAACTCGGTTTGGTTTTCCTGCTACTGCTATTGCCCATTGTTTTGGGGGATGGTGATCAAATTAGGATTCACATGACACTTATCAGATTTGTCTTGTATGATGTGGGATGCTTTGCAAATCCTGTTCTGTACGCTAAATGCTGGAAGTGTGTCTACCTTAAGACAAATGACAGCTTAAAAGTGTGCATAAAAAATATAGGTGCATACTGATCCAAAGATTTAAAGTGCATGCTACCTATCTAAAATTATAAATTTTGGCCACTTGAATCAATGTATTAGTTGTAAATTTCATAGCTAAATGCCACTTCACATTGCCATGTCTGTGACTATTTTTGATGGAAAATTTTATTTGGTTAGAAGCATTTTTAGCAAACAATATCATGATTATTGAACTTAGTTATTCTTAAGAAATGCATTTGAAGATGCTTCCGATAAAACACTAATATGTTTATAATGCATAAATACTTTTTACTTTATGTTTGAAATGTCACAAAAACGGTTTTATCGTTTTTAATGGAATGCCAAACTATCCCATAACCTGTTAATATTAGTTTGATTTCGGACACTTTTATTTTTATTTTTTAAACAAACGATATCACTACTTTAATTTAACTAGAGGGATGGAATGTTTGACACTAAAATACAATGCGTTGAAGAAGACCATAATCATTAGAGTAATCCACCACAGATTCTTCTTTCGGACACAAGATTAGCATATAAAAACACTATGATATGTTTCTAACCCATAAATACTTTTCTTTCTGTGTGAAACATCATATAAACGCTTTTGTCATTTTTAATGGAATGCCAAACTAGCCTAGAACCTATTAATATTATTTTGATTTTAGACCCTTGTGTTTTATTTTTATTTTTTATGATACAAGCGATGTTACTATTTTAATTTAATTAGGGGGATGGAGTGCTTGACACCGAAACACAATGCGTTAAAGAGGAGACCATAACCATTAAGGTATCACTTACTTCAGACTCTTGTTTTAGCACTTAAATTTTAATGATTCTTCTTTCGGACACAAGATTGGCATATGAAAGGAATAGCATACTGTAGCAAGTATTGAGTAACATTCTGTAATTGCCATTTGATTCCAGGCCAGGGATTTTGCACTTGCACCCAGAGACACTGGTGGGCTTTGTCTTGGAAAGCAAGAAACTGTATGTAGTTTTCTTGGACCAAGATAGAGTCACATACATGGAAGCCTGAAATTCCATGAAAATGTTATGAATATTTTTGGAAATGAGCAATAATGACACCATGATAATGAACTCCTACAGAAATGACACCAAGTTGTTATATATAGTTACAAAAAAAATAAAAAACGAGATTACCCTTATTTTTATTTTTTAGAGAAGCATGCTAAATCTCTCGCTTCACTCTTTCAACGGGCGAAGCAACGGTAACACAACGATGATATAATCACGAGATAATAAATCATATTTTGTAATTTTGCTGTAGAACGATCGATGTTTATTATGTCGTCATCGTATCATCATTGTGTTGTCGCTATGTCATCGTTGTATCATCGATATATGACCAATATGTCATCGTTACTAATTGTTTCCGTAAAATATATTATTCAAGTAATGGGCAGTCTCATCTTTTTACGTTCAATTTTTTTTTAAAGAGGTTATTTTTTTATCGGGTGGTGCTCTCCACACACTCATTTGTACATTTCATAAATTCCTTGTTAATTTATGTCTTTTAATTCTTTTCAATTGATTCGATTTGATGACCGAAAATTGAGAGAAATCATTTTTGTATCTTTGGTATCATTTTTGTACCAGCAAATTTTAAGGGTGTCATTTCTGTGCTACCAATATTTTTCCACAGTGAATTGTTATACATAGATGAATCAAGTGCCAATTGGGTTTACCTTTATCAGATTAGTATCATTGGGTTTGGCCCACATGATATGATCACCTACTGGAGACATGCCTCGGTGCATTTTGCCCACGATTTTTGAAGGGATAAACTTTAGAAGAGATTTTTAATACAAACTAGTTATGTGTTATAATACAAGTAAAGATATACTTATTTTGGATACATGAAAAAAATCTATCAAACAGTAGTATTCTTGCACCCTGAGCATTTTAAAGTGCTAAACTTGTCTTGTTGGGTGGTTCTTAAACGGACAAGTATCTTGCATGTAGTTTGTTGCGTAAGTTATTAAAAACATATATTATTGCGTCCGAGGGCGTAAGTTTGATTCCCCTACTTGAAAGAAACATATAATTCCCACCGGCAAAACAACTCGTAACATTGCCAGTGTATACATGCAAATCTTAGTAAATGGTACAGACTTCCAGAGGCAATAAGTATATATTTTATTATAACATGAACATAAACACAAATCAAGGTGTAAGTTCCATCTCCAAAGGCAGAAACTCATACGACATGGCATAGCTTGAAACATACAATTCCTACAAATCCGAAGAGACTGTTTCTTGTTTCAAACCTTCAGGCCTCCATTGTGACTTGGAAGTCAAGTCATCAGTTTGAAACACGAAACAGTGTCTTTTATCACTTTTTTTGAAGTCTCAAAGTGAATGCTTGCAGGGATAGAAGAACTTCCTTCAAGTTCTCCTTGGCCTGTTCATCAATCAAGTTGCCATCCCTGTCGAATTTTGGAGGATTATGCTGGAGTCCGTTCAAGAAAAACTCCGACTTATTAATGAAATGAAGGTCGAGAGACACTCCAACTTGGCGAAGATGATACTGGGCTCGTCCTCCGCCAAAGTCTCCTGAGGCACTTACAACCGCGGCAGCCTTATCAGCCCAGACATTTGGTGGTCTAGATGCCCAGTCGATTGCATTTTTTAGAGGTCCTGGCATAGTGAGGGTTAAAACATTCTTAAGGTAGTTGCACAATACTACTTGTTATATTAACCCAAAAAAATATCGGTGATCAAACTCCAAACAAATAGTATCAGAACTATTTGGACATACAAAATTAAAACACTTACCGATGTACTTTCTAATAGAGACAGATCCTCTTATTATACACGAGTTCACGTATACTAGAGAATGTGTCAGTAAATATGTTGATCTTGTATATTTAAATAACATTGCCCAATAACATTTCAATTTTAAATTACATATACGTAGCAACCATATCTGCTTCATGTACAAAAGTATTATAATATTTTTGTATGAGTGGTAGAGAGACCATCTGCTTGAATCATATTTTATAAATTACAAGATGTGGAAGTTGATGGACGTTGAATTCTTTGTATGAATCCTTAAAGAAAATATCCAACTATCAATTCTCACATCATAAGAGATTTTTTAGGAAACAAAGAGATAAGATAATGGGAACAAATTTTTTTTGGTTTTACTAGGAGTGAATACGGTCTCATTTGAAACTGCGTCTTTATATTTCTGTTCAAAAGCATTCTAGTAAAAGTATTTTGAACTTTTTTCACCGAATATAATTTTAAGTGCTTTGGCTAATTTAAAAGCACTTTCAAACAAATGTTCAAGCACGTGACTGACTAACTCGTGGAAGCCAATTTATATGAATTGACCATGATTGTACATTTGAACAAAATTGACAGTGAGGAAAACTAATAAATTTGAAACAACAGTACAAGAAGTAACAATTGTACTCAGGAAAGCAGTAAGAAATGATACCCACCGGAGATGGAGTATTTGTACTCGGGAGAAGCAAAAAAAATGCTATCAGCTTCCAGAATCTTCTGACGAAACGTTTCGACAGCAGGCGGAAAACTCTTCTCCTTCTCGCCCTGCAGATCCGTGTTCAGAAATGGCAGCTCTGAGATGTCCACGTACTCTTTTTCCAAGCCGCTGATCGACGTCTTGCTTAACTCAATCGCTATTAATTAGAACCCCGAAACGACGCCAATCAAGCATTCATCATAACACACACAAGCACTCATCAGTCATCATCCACCAGAAGAAAAGAAGCTAAGCAAACAAAACGAAAACTACGAATATTTTAAGGGTTCGGCGACTCTAATACCCGTGGCTTTTAACTGTTAGATCTTGGTTATCCTTGATCAAATATTCAACTGCATGTTATAAGAAACTCTATAGTATAGAATACCTCGGAACATTAGAAAATCCCAGAAGACTAACCGTAACGAATGAGACCGCGGTTGTAGGAAGCTTTGCGAAGCGACCCGCAAACTGCTGCAACTTTTATGAGCGAGTTCTTGTTCTTTTTGGTGGCGAAGGGGGAGGCACAAGGCCCAAACACGCAGAAACAACCAAACAGTGGAGGCGCTTGGTCTTGGTGGCCAACTTCAACTCTTATGAGCGATTTTCCTGAGGCGGAATCCTCCATTTCTGTAATTTCTCTTGTGGTTTATTTTCTCTTCAGTCTCCCCAAGAACGCAGTGCATTATTATTTCTGCAGTATATTTATGAACGTTGGACAAGAACAATCAATTATTGGTTACATTTTAAAAGGGAAGTTTTAGAGATATAATGAATCTTATCTGATAGATATCAGCAGAAATAAAAGGATGCATGCGCACATGTAGACTGCAGTAGAGCTAGCCTGTGCAGGTTTAACATGGGAGATGCTTTCAAGGGTAATTTTAAAGCTTGTAAATGCTAGTTTTTGCAAGTCCTACGTACACCAAGTGTCCTTACTCTTTCAAATCCCCTTCACCTTTGGTAAGAGTTGTTGCTTTTCACTTTTATCTCACATGCAAATGGATTTGTCTCAATACAGTGTAATTGGTAATTAAGATATATATAATCCGATTATTATCCGAACTCGGCACCCATTAACTTAACAAATCAAATATATAATCCGACATAGCGAGAGACCTACCGCTACAAAAATAGGAAAAAGAGAAGGAAGAGAAGAAAAATTGTTGCTGGCCCCAGTGGCGAAGCCAGGAATTGTCGGGGGTAGGGGCTAAATTTAAAAGGTTAAAGGTTCCGGAAAAATGTGTACATCTGTTTGAGGTCTAAGTCTAGGGTATGCAAGTAGATTATTTGAACTATTCAGAATATTCGTAGGAGCATTTGCACTAACCGAATATTCAAAGGAGGATTTGGACTACCCGAAACATTCGAAGGGGGATTTGAACAACATTATTATTTGAAGAAGGATTTAAGCACATTTCTTGTTGTATCATCCTATTATGTAACTGCATAATGAACAAAGTTCTAAAAAATACTAAGCGTTAATTGGACGGTAGACATGGCGCTTAACACTTAGGCGAGAACCTAGGTGGATTTGAATAAATTTATCAATTTTATATAAATAAGTGTCTGTTTATAGCATATAATATCTGCAAACATTGATTACAAACTAGCATATGGGCACACACAAAGCGTGTGTAAAAAAAATATTTTTATTTTTGGAGTAGGAGAAAGGAAGAGAGTGAGAGGGAATGTGGGAGTGGGAGAGAGCTCTTTTTTTGTTTTTTGTTTTTTTGTTTTTAGTTTTTAATTAGAGATATGTTAGAATCACATGTAGGTAAGAGTTTGAAAAAAAAAAAAAAAAAAAAAAGCAAAATTTTTGCTTTTGATTGTGTGAAATTACATTTTTACCCATATTTCTGATTTATGTTTAGTTGTAATTAGAGAGTTAAACTGGTAATTTCATAGGATTTTGGTTGACAATGTGTGTTTTATTAATATGTAGTTTAGATAACATATAAAAATATTGAAAATTTTTATTTATTACTTTGTTGAATTTGATGGTAAGTAATAAAAATTCAAATGACTACGAGTTCGTAATATTTTACAAAATATTTTTTGAAGGTAGTATGAATCTATAGTAAATTTTAAGATAAATAACGTTGTGTGGTTTAAAAAATATTGGAAAAGAGGTCAAATTAATTGGTCAATAATTAAAAAACAAAACAAATCTTTAGATAAATCAGCATATTAAATAGCAAGTTAGGTGGTCCACATTGATTGGTCAATGGCTAAAAAAAAAAAAAACAAATTGGGGTAATTTTGAAGGGGCGCATGGGTGGGATGGGAGAGAGAGAAAGTCTCTCTTCTTCCTCCCTCTTATTCTTTGTTAATTAGAACAAGAACTCCATTTCCAGAAGCTACAAAATGCAAATCTTCATTCCTCATTTCATTGGTCAGGCCTAGTATTTTTCTTTATGAAAAAAAAAAAATGAGAGCCCACACGTAGATTATCCAGAATATTCGTAGAAGAATTTACACTAACTGAATATTCAAAGGAGGATTTGGACTACCTGAAACATTCAAAGGGGGATTTGAACAACAATATTATTTGAAGAAGGATTTAAGCACATTTCTTGTTGTATCATCCTATTACACAACTGTATAATGAACAAAATTATAAAAAATACTAAGCGCTAATTGGGCGGTAGACATGGCGGTTAACACTTAGGCGAGAACCTAGGTGGATTTTTTAATAAATTTATCAATTTTGTATAAATAAGTGTCTATTTATAGCATATAACATCTACAAACATACTAGCATATGGGCACACACAAAGTGTGTGTAAAAAAAAAAAAAAAAAAAAAAGAATTTTGTTTTTTGAGTAGAAGTAGAGAGGAAGAGAGTGAGAGAGAATGTGGGAGTGGGAGAGAGCTCTTTTTTTTTTTTTTTTTGTTTTGTTTCGTTTTTTTTTATTTTTTTAATTCTTAATTTGAGATATATTAGAATCACATGTAGGTGAGACTTTGAGAAGAAAAAAAAAAAAAAAAAAGCAAAATTTTGGTTGTGTGAAATTACATAATTTATCAATTTTGTATAAATAAGTGTCTATTTATAGCATATAACATCTACAAACATTGATTATAAAACATACTAACATATGGACACACATAGTGTGTGTAAAAAAAAATTATTTTTGTTTTTGGAGTAGAAGGAGAGAGGAAGAGAGTGAGAGAGAATGTGGAAGTGGGAGATAGCTCTTTTTTTTATTTTTTTTTATTTTATTTATTTTTAATTTGAGATATGTTAGAATCACATGTAGGTGAGACTTTAAAAAAAAAAAAACAAGTAAAATTTTGATTGTGTGAAATTACATTTTTGCGCATATTTCTAATATATGTTCAGTTTTAATTAGAGAGTTAAAATGATAATTTAATAGGATTTTGGTTGATAATGTGTGTTTTATTAATATGTAGTTTAGATAACATATAAAAATATTGAAATTTTTATTTATTACTTTGTTGAATTTGATGGTAACTGATAAAAATTCAAATGACTACGAATTCGTAATATTTTACAAAAGATATTTTGAAGCTAGTATAAATTTAGAGTAATGTTAAGAGAAATAATGTTGTGTGGCTTAAAAAATATTGGAAAGGTGGTCAAATTAATTGGACAATAATTAAAAAACAAAACAAATCGTAAGATAAATCAGCACATTAAATAGCAAGTTAGGTGGCGCACAATTATTGGCCAATGGCTAAAAAAAAAAAACAAATTGGGGTAATTTTGAAAGGGCACCAGGGTGGGATGGGAGAGAGAGAAAGTTTCCCTTCTTCCTCCCTCTTCTTCTTCGTTAGAACCAGAACTCCATTTCCAGAAGCTACAAAATGCAGATCTTCATTCCTCATTTCATTGGCCAGGCCTGGTATTTTTCTTTAAGAAAAAAAAAAATGAGAGCCCGCACGCAGCCTGCGCTGCCCTAGAGTGGGGAAATCCAAAAGGCCAGAAAACCAGAAATTTCATCATTTCCGACGAGACCAAAGGGGTGAACCACTGCTCCTGGGCTTGATTTCTAGCGAAGGGAGGGGCGGCCACCCCTTCCTACTCTTCTGTAGCTTCGCCCATGACCAGAGGGGTGAACCACAACTCCTGGGCTTGATTTCCGGCGAAGGGAAGGGCGGCCGTGCCTCCCAGCTCCTTTGTAACTTCGCCCATGGCTGGCCCTTGAAGATTAATTTTTTGTTTGTTTTTCTCTCTGCCGACTAGGATTTGGTAGAGATCTATTTCAAAATCTTGAAGTCATTATTTTACAACCATTGACACAACATTTCATAAGCTTTTTGGTACACATGATTAGATTGAATTGAAATGGATAATCTACTAAATTATTAAAGATAAATTATAAAATTATGACCACCTAGGGAATAGGAGATGAATTACTCACAGAAATCCTCTTTGAATAAATGATAGGGTAGGAGTGAATTTCTTTCATAGATAATCTGTTAATGTTTGATTAGAAGTATTTTGTATTTTGATTAGAGAGGATTTGAAGTGAAGAACAACAAAGAAAATTGAAAACATATAGGATTTCTGTGCATTAGCAAAACGTTGCTGCTAGCTGCTCTATTCATTCATTCATTTATTCGAGTTACAACCCTAAAACCTTATCTACGACTGCAATGCTTAAACAACCAGCAATTAATATCCAACTGTACTAACACGTCACAGCCATTTGATCTCTATCTGTTAGCCTGTCTGTCCGATTGTCTGAGCTTGCCAACCTGCCTGCCTGTCTGATTGCCTAGAGGAGCCTGCCTTATATCCTAACGGAGCTTGCCTTCTTGCTTGTCTGTCTAGTGGAGTCTACAACTATATCTGATTGTTGGCAAGTTCATGTTGTTTACCGCCATCAGTTTAACAGGAGTGATGGAAAATATTAGTATATTATGTTTGTTTTATTATTTGGATAGTTTTGGTATTTTATGTATTAGAGTTTCTTATTAGGTTTTGATTTCTATTAATAGGGTGCTTTGTAATTGAGTTAGAACAAATTATTCATAATGTAGTCCTTCGGTTTGTAGCTGTCATAACAATATTTTTTTTTTAGTTAGTAACATTATATTTGTTTATAATTAGTTTGTTTGTTCGCCCATTATGCGTGCTCAAGTTTAATTTTCAAACTAGTCGAAAGCTAAGACGGTATCTCCTCGATCCAAGCATCGAAATTTCAGCATTAGCTCCTTAATATTAGCCACTGGAACACCATCCTTAGTTAACAAGAGATTTTTCAGTGTGATTGGTACACGAGGTGATATACCACGTGTCATTATACAAATTGTGAGATTTGTCTATTAAAAAGTTAATAACTTAAAAAATAAAATTTCTAACCACTTACATAAAAACAAGTGATGTACCATCTATATTCCCATCACAATAAAAAATTTCTCCTAGTTAACAATCCTCCTGTGTAGTAATCTGCCACAGTACCTCTTTCGCATTATTTCAACGCACATCTCTAAAACCCACCTCAAGAGCAAAATAGAAAAACTCAATGCAAAATCAATCATTTTATTAAAAATCGATTTATTTATTACTTGTTTTCTTTCTTAGATAGAAAACAAAAACGAAAACTGTTCGTGGTTTGATAAGGAAAAAAACTGTTCATTGTTAGCTTAATTAATTGGTTATATAAAGCCGCTGACATGCTGAATAATTAATATCTAACGAACACCTCAAATATTATTCATACAACTAAATGTAAAACTGTATCGAAGAGAGGAGCGAGGACGATCAAAACAAGAAAACCCGGGAAATGGCAGTCCAAACAAACCCTAATGGCTCATTAGTAGAAAGGAAATGACAACGTACGTAACAGGAAAAACATTTCCAAAACAGCCTAACGAATCTACACCATTCGTACATTACAACAAAGCAACGTTATCGAGATTTTGTTTTCCTTTGGAGCCATCCCTTCCCTCCATTCGGACCATTCCTATAGTTTTGTAGGCCTATATATATACACCCCTTCTCTCGTACAGCATGCATAAGTATATTACTGTCTCTCTCTGAGATTGGGGACTTAATTAATCTCTCCTCGGAGACCTTAACCTTCTGGCTTCTTAGTCCCTTTCAATAAGGGTTACGGATTGGGGATATAAATTGCCGTGAAAAAAGAGGAAGAGGAAGGGGAGATTGAAAGCCTGGCTAACTGGGAAAGATCGCAAAGAGTAGAAAAGTACATAATACTTTTTTTTTCTTTCTTTGGTCTGCGAAAAGTATATACACACACATAATGACGCACGTGGTACATAATGTTAGTGGTGGGGAACGCTTTGATTTATACTTTGACACAAAAGATAGAATAATGGTGTGCTATAACAGAACGATAAACCCAGGTGGTGGGATATGGCGAGCACTACCCAGCGATTCCTTCATGTCACCTCTTGGCGTCCTTATTATAAAACTCAGCATTGCCGTCTTCAACACTCGTATTCTTACTTTCGCCTTCAAACCCTTGCACCAACCAAGCATTGTTTCTCAGATTATTGTGAGTTACTACATTTTATTATTATTATTATACCAAATGTTCAACTTGAAACTAGCATTTGGATGGTTGATTATGTTTATATATACTAGCTTCTTGCCACATGTGTGAGCATCTGATAATTTGCTCTTTCAAATTTTTTTATTTATTTAAAATATGTATTTATATGTATTTATTTTAAAAACTTCAGAAGGAAACATAAAAAACAGCCAACTACGTAGGTAGTTTTGAAATTCTTAAATTCAAAATAATGTTATTTTACTATTTTACTCCTATAAATTAAATTGTTTATTTTTAAAGTGCTAATTAGGATGGTGCTTATTTTGGTATGAATGCTTCACGAAATCTTGCTCTTCCTTTATGTATAAACATGATTAGACGTAACGTGCGAACACAGAGATAATATAAATGAGCTGAGCCAGTGCTCAACACAAAACGGACAATAGTTTTTACACGAAAAATCACATATGGCGTTTTTGCCAATTAAATAGTAATTTTCATCTATATTTGATTTTGTTCTTTGTTCGTTAGCAGATGCATAATTAATATGAATTTTCAGGCTGGAATGACAACGAGTACGAGGGCTTTGGGTCAACTGACGAAACCTATATTCCCGTTTAGTACCTTGAAGATTTCTGAGACCATGGGAAACTTGGCCCTCGTTTACTATATGTTTCTAGTGGGTTTAGAGCTTGATTTTAAGCCAGTAGTACGTGCTGGGAAGAAGGCTCTCAGCATTGCGCTCACTGGCTTTTTCTTTTCCGTCCTAGTTGGTTGGGTCTTGTGTCGTTATTTACTCCTCCAAGATTTTGTCGCACAAACACATGATGGAGATCAGGAACGTCCCACTATAAACGGCCCATTGTTCTGGGGCGTTGCTCTCGCCACTACCAACTTCCCAGACCTTGCCCGAATCCTCGCGGACCTCAAACTTCTTTACTCTGATGTTGGAGGACTTGCGTTATCCGCCTCTGTTATCACCGACTTGTGCTCCTGGATTCTTCTTTTGCTCGTAATGGCCATAATCAACAGCGTCCAGATGTATGCAGTGGGCTTGACCTCGGTTTTTATAGGACTGTGCGTTTTTGTAATACGTCCTGCTCTGTCATGGATTGTTCACCGAGTACGCGAAAGAGAAAAAGAGGATAGGAACAACAGTCAGCTTATACGCTTTGTTTTAGCTGGAGTGTTGCTCTCTGGGGTCATTACCGATGCCTGTGGATCCCATTCCATTGTAGGGCCTTTTGTGTTAGGAGCCATTATGCCTAAGGGCGAGTTTACAGACATGCTTAAACAGAAGGTGGGAAATTTTGTGCCTTCGATTCTGATGCCTCTTTACTTCTGTATCAATGGAGGAAGAGTCAACTTTGAGGATATTCTCGGTGACAGAAAAAATCCAATAGAGCAAAAAACTGGGGCTACCGTCGGTCGCGTAGTGTGGGTTACCATCATTGCTTTCGCAACTAAAACTGTGAGCACTTTCGTTGCCGGCATAATCAACAAAATGTCACCCCGGGATAGTTTGGCTCTTGGAGTGCTCATGAACACCAAAGGCTTATTGACACTCATTATACTCAATAGTGGCCGGGACATAAAGGTAATTTACTGATTCACCTTTCACCTTTCAATTTGTTTTCCTAAGTAACAGTTTTCACTTAGATGAGATTGTTTTGTAGTATAGCACGACGCATGTTTTAAGTAAAGTTTTGAATAATTTATGAACGAATGACAATTTGCATGTGGTATACATCTACATATATATATCTAGGCATTGAACAAACAAACGTTCGGAGTATTGATGGTGGTGATTTGGGTAATGACATTTGCGGTTGGCCCGTTTATAGCCTACTTTTACAAGTCCAGTGCCAAGACTTTCGTGCAGTACAAACAGAGGAGTGTAGCAAGCGTAGGACCTAACAACCAGTTTCGAGTCCTTGTATGCGCTCACACCTCACGCAATGTGCCAGGCATTATCAACCTCCTTGAGGCTTCTAATCCAACAACACAATCCCCTCTTCATGTTCTTGCTGTCCACCTTGTGGAACTAACTGGACACGCTTCGGCAATGCTGGTTGTGCACGATGCTTGCAAGACCAAAGATGTAAACTTTCCTGACAAATCTTCGTCTCCGACAAATGCCATTGAGTTATATGTCAAACAAAGGCAAAGTGTCACAGTGCAATCACTCACGGCAGTGTCTGCTTATCCGACGATGCATGAGGACATATGTAACCTGGCTGAGGACAATCGTGTCTCCATTATAATTATCCCGTACCATAAGAAAGCTACAATATTGGATGGAGAAGGAGGGGCAAGAGATGAAGACAAATCGCATTTAAAGAACCTCAACAACAACTTGATGGAAAATGCGCGGTGCTCCGTGGGTGTTCTTTTGGATCGGGGCATCGGTACATCCAACTACTTTGACTGCTGCCGCCACTTTACCATGCTCTTCTTTGGAGGGGCAGATGACCGCGAGGCATTAGCGTATGCGGGGAGGATGGCTGGACATCCAAGGGTTACCCTAACTGTTATAACGTTTAACATTATGAATAAAGAGGCAGAAAAAACGTGCGTCGATGATGATGATGACGGTGATGAGTATAATGATGAGGACGACAACGACAATGAGAACGACGACGACGACGACGATGTTACTCTTGAGGGAATGAAAAGTACTGGAGAAGAGAAAAAAATGGATGACTTGTACTTGGATGAGTTTAGGTTGAGGTCAATGAATGATGCCTCCATAAAATTTGTAGAGAATTGGGTGACCAGTTGGGAACAAATTCTCTCATTAATACAATCCACGGAGGGTGAATATGATATGTTCATAGTGGGTAGAAGACATGGAGAAATGCAAGAGGTCGCCACAACGTTACTGGATGACGATGACTCGAACGACATTGGAGTTCTTGGAGAGGCATTGGTATCTTCAAACTTCACAGCTAGTACATCCATTCTAATTGTGCAAAAAAGTGAATTTGCTCATGATTCATGATTTGAGGGAGCGAATGGGATTATTTCTTGGGAGCTGTTGGAGTACAAAAACCAACCATACTACGGCATAATTCCCCAGCTAGCTATCTTTTCCTTCTCTTTCCTTTGACATTTTTTTTCTTTCCTTCCTCAAATACCCAAAAATTACAGATCTGTTTGTTATTTGGGTTGTGATACCAACTGAGATTACATAATAAATTTGATTAAAAACTTAACAAAAAACTGTGAATAATGGATACAAAAATAAACAGACCCTACCACATATATAAGTATGACTGAATGTAGCTTCTCCATTTCTTGTTTCACAAAGTCGAAAACAGATTTAGAGAGGAGACAGTGATCTGACCACAAAATTATAAAGAGAGGAGAGGGGTAAATGCAATTGAGTGAGCAAAAATTGTTTGATGAGCAATATAAGCAAAACTAACTCTAATGGGTTATGGGTATAGACAATTACTGGCGGAGCCATGAAGGGACCATATTGGTGCCATATATGCCTATTTACTTTTTTCTCGAGTTCAAAAAATTAGTATTACGTATGCCTTTGAATTTTTTCATGGGCTCAGAGCTCCAATGGTTCATGAGGCTGGCGGTCATGGGAGCTTTGAGGAGCATAGTGAGGGAGAGGAAGAGGCTAAGAGACATGAGTTTCTTTTTTCTCCTTATTTTATTCATCGAAGTTAATTTGCTATATGATTTTACACAAGAGTAATACTAGGTGGACTAAATTTATAGACTAAATTTGCAAACTAAATGATGGGTCACCAATAAGAAACAATATTAATCAATGTTTAAATAATAAATCAATCATCAACATTCATGTCATTTAGTTTACAAAATTTAATCTACAAATTTAGTCTCTCTACCATTACACAAGTGCATCTGTGCATGCTTTGAGGAGAACTTTTTCCTTTCTTCTTATGCCTTGCCTAGAACAATTTAAACAAATAATTCTCACACACATTTTTTTCTTCTTCTACATATCTATGTATTTATGTCTGTTAATTCACATATGATTCATTTAATTTAACAATTCACACTTGCTTCAAATCCCAAACTTTATTCATAACTGAAATACAACTTGGCTACATGAGCCCAATCTCGGGCATAGTTGTGAAACAGCACAGAACTACAAAGAAAGTAAAGATACAACATCACTGATCAGACCAAAATCTCATTACATTCATGTCAAATCTAACTACAAGGCTCAAACGATTTGTTGGAAGAGGTTGCCTGAGTGTGCTGCTGAAGTTGTGTCCTGAAAGCCAATTTTGTAATATTGGATATTATGTAACAATTCCATATTAATTAATAAATAAATGAGCAAGATTTATTCATCCATGAGTTGGGCTTATAGAGATAGCGTACTATGAATGAGCCTATAGGATTGAAGGTATGAAATTAATGCCCTAACTGAGGTTAGGGTAGAAAGGCTTGTATTCCATTGTAACTTAGTCCTTAAATAAAGTTCTAGCTATTTGGAAATTCCATTGGACATTGACTTTCCTAAAAGGCTGGTGTATTCGAATTAAGGTTAGCATGGTCTTGTGTTATGCATGTTGGACACGTAATGAATGTATAGGTGCTTGTCTGTTGAACAAGTTCACAGTTCACTGCACACTGACCACACAAGAAGTTTAAACGTATGGATGCTTACCACATGTCATAGCTTCTGGTTGTAGTAGTGCAAATAGTTCTCAAACTTGAGGCATCATAGGTATCTTATGCTTATAGATATGAACTTTGGTTTACCTCAAAGCCCTCACTACTTTGCATGGCCCGATTGTGTGATACTCACGTTCATATGTATGAGTATGAAGATACATGAATCCGCAATAAAAAATCTCTCACCTTCTGATAATTGTTCAATAGAAGAAGATATGCCTCGAAGCCACTCAAAGATCTATCTCATAAATCCTCGGCCGAAGTACTTGTTGATCAAGCTATGTTTGTATCAATTGCTTCAACGTAAGATGCATCATGGCGTCATAGATTACTACTTGTGATTTGACATAAATCTAATATCATATAATAAATCTTGTTTGGGACATGGATGATAGAAGAACTGAATTGCATTGTAACTACAATAAAGGTTCCAATGAATATCATGATTAATTCATGTAATTAATTTCATTGCCGTATAATATGCAATTCCAACGACTTTGATTTCCACACTAAGACACATGTTTTGTACGAAGTCCAATCCGATACCAATGGCCTCGGTGGAGTCCTCTAGTATTATCTTGCTCTTCATGACTTAAATCTTGATGGATTTTTAATGCTTTACTTACTTATGTAGTCAATTTACATTTTAATTCCTCATTCACTCGAGGCACATAAAAGAACTTAACCGAACCAACTTTTCACTTGTTAAACAATCATTTGGTTAAGAAGTCAGATTGTAGGGCAACTTTCACACACACATGCACACATACATACACAATCAAATACAAGCATTGTATGTTGGCGACCTCCAACAATGACACACTTATTCTCTCTTTCTCTTGAGCCATCCCATGACAGAATACATATTGAACCAAATCTAGGCTATGTTAGAGTTTTGACACCTACACCACGCGCTTCTTATATTAACTATGACAGTTCACATTGAATGCTAGGCCTCACTGTCTATGCCATGCCTTACCTTGCTTCCCCATCTTCCTTCCTAGGTTTATAGTGCAAGGCAATTAGTACGTCCGGGTTAGACGCTAGGTTTGTAATGGTCTTTTGGTTGTTCACAATTAATATAGAATGAAAATCAATCAATTATAAAAAATAAAAAAAAAAATCTATTTACCATTTTTCAGTTTAACGGTGAGGATCAGAGATCATGAAGTACCAAAAAGTGAATGCTTTTGTTATCTTAGATCTATCTTGCAAAAGAATCTTGGATCTATCTTGTAAAAGAACGAAAAATTGGATGGAGATATTAACATAGAATACAAGCTGAATGGATGAAGTGCAAAAGTGCATCAGGTGTGTAGTGCGACCATCCTATGTCACTAAATCTCAGGGAAAAAATTTATAAGATGGCAATAAGGTTAGCAATGTTTTATTGTACATAATGCAAAGATGGGAATACTTCGTTGGATGTGTGGGCACATATGAAAAGACATGATTAAGAATGAGGATATCCAAGGTAAAGCAGGAGTGACCGTAATCCAAGTTAAGATGTGAGAAAATCGGTTAAAGTGGTTCGAATTTGTGAAACGAAGACTTATAGATGCTTCGATTAGAAAAGGTGGTTATGAAATAAAGGCTCAAGGCAAAAAGGGTAGAGAAAGATATAGGAAAACTTGGAAATAGACTTTAAGAAAAGACATGCAATAGTTAGAGCTAACAGAACACTTGGGGCAAAACTGAGCGCAGTGACATTTTAGAATTCATACAACCTAATTTAATAGGATAAGATTTTTTTATTGTTTATTATTGTACTTACCTTTTTTCGGTTGGATGCTTTTTTTTTTTGGTTTTTTTAGTTAATTAAAACATAGAAAAATATATCGAACTGTTTATGGTTAGTTCGGTTACTTGGGTATATGAAGCCGTTGTACTGAATAAGACCCACGAACACCTCGTTACTAATTATAGTTAAATGAAACAAAAAGAAAGAAAGAAAGAAAACTGTATAGAAGAGAGGAGCCAGGATGACCAATGATGTTTAACTATACTAGAAACTATCCAATAAAAATTAACTATACTAGAAACGACTACAAACTACAAAATAACCGAACAATTTTACGCCGTATATTACACCAAAAGTTTTGTTTTCTTTGGGAGCCTTCCTTTTCCTCCATCCCTGCCATTGCGACTTGCAAGAAAGTTTGTATTGTGTACACACACAGACACACACACACACACACACACACACACACATATATATATATATATATATATATATATATATATATATATATATATCACCGTTTCTCTCTGAGATGGGGTTTCTCCTTAGGTAAAGACCAGAAGGATTAGAGAAGTATATTATACATAATGTCTTATTTTAAGTTGACTGGGAGTGTTGGTGGGGAAGATTTTGTAATATCCAGTAACACAAAAGATTTAATTGTGGTATGCTTCAATAAAACGATATCCCCAACAGGACTATGGCGAGCACACAACCCCTTTATGTCAGCTCTTTCAGTTCTTGTTATAAGACTGAGCATCGCCGTCTTCAGCACTCGTATTTTTATGGTCGCCTTAAAACCCTTGCATCAACCACGCATTATTGCTGAGATTCTTGTAAGCAGTACATCCTTCCTTATTCCTCTCTTGTTAATTTTTTCTTACATCTGTTGTTATTATTAACGAAAACATGTAAGTAGTATATACACCATTTTACACGTTACAAATTTTCAGGGTGGAATGTCGACGAGTACGAGTAATTGGGGTAGAGTTGTACCAGCCGTATTTCCTTACAGTACCCTGAAGATTATCGAGACCATCGGAAACTTGGCCCTCGTTTACCACATGTTCCTGGTGGGTTTAGAGCTTGATTTAAAACCAGTGTTACGAGCTGGAAAGAAAGCTCTTAGCATTGCGCTCGCCGGCATTGTCTTTTCCGTCCTTGTTGGTTGGGCCTTATGTCGATATGTACTCCTCAAAGATTTTGTCGAAGAAACAAAAGGCAAAGATGGACAAAAACTTCCCACTGTGAACGGCCCGTGGTTCTGGGGCGTTGCTCTTGCCACCACCAACTTCCCAGACCTTGCCCGAATCCTCACAGACCTCAAACTTCTCTACTCTGCTGTCGGAGGACTTGCTTTATCTGCCTCTGTTATCTCCGACTTATGCTCCTGGTTTCTTCTTTTGCTCGTAATGGCCATAGTCAACAACTTCCAGACAATTTCGGTGGGACTCACCTTGCTTTTTATAGGACTATGCATTTTTGTCGTACACCCTCTTCTGTCACGGATTGTTGACCGAATTCGTGACAGAGTACAAGAGGATGGCGACTACGGTCAACTTGAATGCTTTGTTCTAGCTGGGGTGATACTTTGTGGGTACATTACCGATGCATGTGGGTCTCATTCTATCGTAGGGTCTTTTATGTTTGGAGCTATCATGCCTAGAGGAGAGTTTTCAAACAATCTCAAAAAGAAAGTGGGAAGTTTTGTGCCTGGGATTCTGTTGCCTCTCTACTTCTGTATCAATGGGAGTAGACTCAACTATGTGGATATTCTCAGTTCCGTTTATCCGTCGGAGAAAAAAACTGGGACGGACATATATCGTGTAGGGGGGGTTGTCATCTTAGCTTTTGCAGCTAAGACACTAAGCACTTTGATTGCCGGCTTAGTAAACAAAATGTCATTTCGGGATAGTTTGGCTCTTGGAGTGCTCATGAACACCAAAGGCTTATTGACACTTATTATACTCAACACCGGTCGGGAAGTAAAGGTACGGAATATATGACTTTATGCATGCGTAATGCCTTTGAATAATTCATGAAAGAATGACAAATAATATGTCGTATATATATGTGTATGTCTAGGCGTTGAACAAACAAACCTTCGGAGTAATGGTGCTGGCAATTTGGGTAATGACATTTGTAGTTGGTCCGCTTCTAGCAATTTTTTATAAGTCCAGTGCTAGACCTTTCGTGCAATACAAAGAGAGAAACGTAGTAAGCGTAGGATCTAACAGCGAGCTTCGAATCCTTGCATGTGCTCACAACTCACGCAATGTGCCAGGCATTATCAACCTCCTCGAGGCTTCTAATCCAACCAATAAATCCCCTCTTCATGTTCTTGCTGTCCACCTTGTCGAACTAACGGGGCATACTTCGGCGATGTTGGTAGTGCACGATGCTTGTAAGACCAATGATGTACATTCTCCCGACAACTCGTCCCCCTCAAACGCCTTTGAAGCATATGCCCAACAAAGAGAATGTGTCACGATGCAAACACTCACGGCGGTGTCTCAATACTCCACGATGCACCAGGACATATGCAACCTGGCTGAGGAGAATCGGGTCGCCATAATAATCATCCCGTTCCACAATAAATCCACCACATTGGTTGGAGGAGTGGCACCAGATGCAAACAACTCACATCTAAAGAGCCTCAACAACAACTTGATCGCAAATGCTCGGTGCTCTGTGGGTGTTTTTGTGGATCGAGGCCTCGGTGCATCCAACTACTCTTACCGTCGATGCTGCTATTCCATGCTCTTCTTTGGAGGGGTAGATGACCGTGAGGCATTAGCGTATGCGGGTCGCATGGCTGGACATCCTAGGACTAGCCTAACAGTCATATCGTTTAACATCATGAGTAAAAATGCAGCAAACTTGTACTCTGAGGATGATCATGGTGATGAAGACGACGACGACGACGACGACGAAGATGGCACTGGTGGAATTCTGAAGGCCATGGCAAGCACTGGGAGGGAAAAAAAACTGGATGAGTTGTACTTGGATGAGTTTAGGCTGATGTCAATGAATGATGCCTCCATAAAACTTTTAGAGAAGTCGGTGACTAGGTGGGAACAAATTCTCCCACTAATAAGCTCAATGGAAGGTGAGTATGATATGTACATAGTAGGAAGAAGGCATGGAAAAATGTCAGAGGTCACCACGACGTTACTCGATGGCATCGACTCTAATGACCTTGGATTTCTTGGAGATGCATTGGTATCTTCAAACTTTATAGCTAGTACATCCGTTCTAGTTGTGCAACAAGGTCGCCTTTTGGATTATTATTCTTAATTGAGAGAGAAAATGGGATGTATTGGAATAATTTGTGTTGGAGAATTAGGAAATAAAAACTTACTGAGATTGGTAAATATGGGATTGCATTTTATTTCCTACCTACAAAATAATGTGTAGGTTTCTTGTTGAAGGAATTAGGTTTACTCATTTAATTTGGTTACATATTCAATTAGGCTTGTATTTTCTTTTCTATAAATACTTTCTTGTGCGGAATAATAAAGATGTATTTGAATTGTGTGGACAATGTGGTATTGTTATTGCTTTTGGTATGATTTGTTTTTGTTGTAATTTGAGAATAATTAACTGTAAAGTAAAATAATTAAGCTTTTGATAAATTGTATTTTAAAGTATTTATGTATTGTCATCCTTGAATACGCAGAGACATTTAAACTTTAAATTCTAAATTTAACATGTAAAATGCTTGTAAAACATTACATTTAGTGCTCACATAAAAAAAATTTATTTTCATCTTCCTCGCATCAAAAGCTGTCGTCATCGAAGTACAGTACATGGAGAACTGGGCCCACAACACAATTCATCCTAGTTGTCACAAATATTTCACCACTGATGTCTTCGGACCTGGTGCCAATTGAAAATTCAAGAATAAATATTAATTAGCCTAGAGGGGGATCGAATAGGTATTAACTTAAATGACTAAGCCAAATTTAAACGAACAATTAAATAAACGTGGTTAAAATCCTACACATCAATAACAAACAGAAAATAAAGTGTTCACCGTATCGGGTAGATTTAACAAATCAAAAGGCCATCATTAGGAAAAATACGTGTACTACTAAGTCAAAATATAAGTTAAGAGAAACGAACATAAAAAGAACTTACAAAAATTATCTGACTAGACTCTGAGCTAGAAGGAAGTTTAGAGGACCTTAATGGTAATATGAAACATATTACGAACTGTAGCCACAAAAGTCTTGAAGTGATCAAATACGTCTGATTAGGTATATTCACGAATATCTGAAAAAATCATCGGTAAATAAAATATAAAAGCAAAACCGCTAAAGAAAGTAACAGATGGCGTCCACATACCCTGATGAATTAGGGAAAATAAGGCAGAAGCATGATTATTATTATTCAAACTAGCCTCTTGCCACGTATGGGAGTTTTTATTACTTATTATTTAATTCATTATTTTTTAATTAAAATTTTGGGTTTTAATGAGGCTTAAGAAAACAAAAATTTTGATGAAAAACATTTAATTGTCGTAATATTACGATATTATAGTATGTGTGTGGTTGTGTAAATTACTAGTAGATTGTATTTAAAATACTAGAATGTCTTATTCTTTTATGATTATATTATTTGCAACGCAAGGAATACAATAAATAAACACATTAGGCATGAGGAATATCACACACACAATTCCTCAAGCCCTTCTCCATCCCTCTATGTCACACCTTCTCAATCCCTTCAATAAAATAGGTTACAACATGTTTTTAGCATACCACAAAACCCATTTACAAGATTCATCTTTGCAACAACCCATGTTCTTAAACAAGGCCTAAATGTCAATATTTGTTTTCAACTTAATGGCATGAAACATTCACTTTTGAGCATGAAGTCTAATTTTTATTTTAAAATTATATATTCTGTTTAAATTATTGTTCGCAATTATATTATATTTTTATTTTTGTCAAATCGTAATTATATTATATTACTGTTGTTATAATTGTAATGAACTGGATCTGTGTGATAAAAAAAAATAAAAAAAAAAAAATGGAGAGATTTTTTAACCCTTGAATCGCGTGAGCTGCGACTTGAAGTTGCGCCAAGTCGAGCCGCCCCACGCTACCCCAATGTCAATGTGCTACATGAGCTGAGCCACCAAACCCCTGACACCATTCGATCGAAATGACGTCATTCGCGTCGTCCCTAACCTTCGATCCTCACAGCCTTACCGACATCCGGTGATGCCTGTGATCTCCTTCGATGAACTGAAATCGTCGTCCGTCTTCCAGGGGAGGTTTCCATGATGGAAACAAGAGATTCCAGATGAATCTCGAAAGGTTTTAAACTTCGAACACTGACCCGCAGTGGTGAACCCACGATTGGAAGTTTCGAGATTTTTTCATCGTTGTATGTTGTGATTGCAGACCTCAGACGATTAATTCGTCGTCTACTTCGAAGTTCTCTTTGTCAAGTTTGACGACTTTAATGCATTTCCCCAAAAAATTGCATTGGGTTTTGGATGATATCATCGAGATCCGAATTCGTCGGAGTTCGAGCATCTCCGGGATGCTTTCGCACTAAGTCAGAAATTAAATTTGTAAACAAAATTTATAAAATAAATAATATAAAAATTGATGATTGAGTTATTACTTAAACATTGATAAACGTCTTTATTTTCTATTGATGATATATAATTTGATTTGCAAATTTTATCTACAAATCTCTAGCATTACCCTTTCATTTTACATAATTTCTAGATACTGAAATGAATCCCTAATGAATCCCTTTGTGTTTTGGGATATGTAGACCGAACAACCAATCAAACAGTTACACGTTGGTAATGTGATCAGTTCCCAACCGAAGATATTCAAAACAAAAGAAAAAAACGGAATGAATGTCATTTAAATTTCTCTTCAAATGGTTGAAGGCATCTCACTTTATTTTTCATCTCCATTTACTAACAACTTAAATAGTATGAGAAATGAATCTCACAGATGAGCTGAAAAACTATCTTCCTTGGAGTCTCAAAGTAAAAGCCTGCAAGGAAAGAAGAACTTTCTTTAATTTCTCCTTGGTCTGTGCATCAATTAAGTTGCTGTTCTCATCGAACTTTGCAGGAGGCTGAAACGCATTCAGGAAGAACTCTGGCTTGTTGATGAAATGAAGGTCAAGGAAGACTCCGATTTGGCGAAGATGGTATTGGGATCGTGAACCGCCGGAGCCTCCTGAAGCGCTTATAATTGCAGCAGCCTTGTCAGCCCAAACATTTGGAGGTCTTGATGCCCAGTCAAGTGCATTCTTTAGTGGTGCTGTATTGTGCATATATGTGAGGGTAAATTGGTCATTAAACTACAAAAAATAAGATATAAATAAATTTAAAATAGTGTTACTATGTTCACAATGTGGGAACTTAGAAATCGATCACTGATCTAATTTGAGTATCTCTACAAGATAGACCTCAACAAAAAAAAATTGAAGAGTGACGACAACAAATGATTGAGTTCAGTAGTTCCTCATATAAAATTATTGACTTTGGAGATACAGTAATATGGCCAAATTTGCTTATCAAAACTTTACCATACAAATCTTTGTATCAACTTCCGTGTCAATATATATGTCAATCGTTACTTATTCGTGACATCAAAATTTAAATTGAAACCAAATTTCCATGAGTTACACAGTGTCACATTATTGTACAAATAAATGTGGTGTCCCTGTATTAGCACTCTAAAAATTCATGTATAATTTATATTTTTCCTCCACATATAGAAAAACTTAAGAAATAAATATATACCTGAGACGGAGTAATTGTATTCAGGTGAGGCAAAGAGAATGCTGTCAGCTTCTCGGATCTTCCGACGAAATGCCTCGACGACAGGTGGAAAAGTTCCCTCTCCTTCCAGATCTGTGTTCAGCAGTGGCAGCTTCGATATGTCCACGTTATCTATTTCCACGCCGCTCATTGACGACTTGCTTATCTCAATCGCTGCAATCGGCAACACATGATCCAAGCTCAGTAATTTTCAGTCCCAAAAAAAATTAAATTAAAAAAAAATGAAAATGCAAACCAATAGGACGGCGCCAGATGGCAACTAACCAGAACGAATGAGGCCGCGGTTGTAGGAACCTTCACGGACGGACCCACAGATAGCCACCACGTTTATCAACGGTTTGGTCGCTGCAACTGCCGCCGCCTCCATTTTTGCTTTTTGTTGTAAGTTTAACAGTTCCTTACACAGCAACAGCAACAGAATAAGTATATTTATAGGGTTTGGAAGTGAGCGTCAGTTTAAGTAAGAGGCTGCAAGAAATTGTGGGGTCTGGATCGGACGGTAGAGCTTGGTCTTGGGGGGACCAATGACTTTGAGGTGGAGACATGGGTTTTTGACCGTTGGATGTATGGAATGTGCGTGTACAGTGTTTTAGTTTACGTATGCAGTGACGTGGGTCGTATCTGTGCAATGCGGTAGCGGGTCAAAACAATTACGGAAAAACATTTTACTTTTCAAAGGGACGCAATTTGTAATCACAATACAATACAATTACGGAAAGACCTTTTAATTTTCAAAGGGCTGCTATTTGTAATAACAATGATTCCCTTCCCTCCTTTTTTTATTTCTTTGTATTTCTTCTTATATTCTCTATTTTGTGTTTCTTTTTTTATAAAAAATTAATATAAGATATTGACGTGACTTAACCGTGACCATTCAAATAGGAGGGGAGGTAAGAGGAGGGAAAAAAAAAGAAAGGAGAGAATCCTACTCCATTTGTAATCCCAATATCCTGAGATCCTGTCTGTACTCGTTGAATCTGGAAGAAGAGAAATGCTAACAGATTCTTTCAAATTGAAAATTTTTATGAATTTTCTATCACTTCATAGTTTAACGTTAATTGTCGTACTAATATTATAAAATATTATACAAAAAAAATATGAAAGAGTTATTTAAATATAGACCCTTGCAACTCTTATTTTCTAGATAAAAACTCACCTAATTCTAAAATCCAAATTTGAAAAAGATAGCCAAATAAAAAAGTAATTGACCTATTATTACAAAATATTTACAATTTGTGCCACAATATTCAAATCAAATCAATAAATATTATTACTTACCTTAATTATAATGAACAAATAATTATTGCACATACTATTACCCCTAACATGCATGAATATATAAATACACATAAATACATTCAAAAGTATATCCTACTACTAAAAGTTCAATATACATATAATTTACCTATATGTATATAGGACTACTATACGTTCAAATATATATATGCACAGTTGTGAAATCCCATCCCTGGAATTTCACCATTCGTTATGAATCTCGTATTTTAAATTCGTATTCTGCGATTACGTTATCTTTATTAGTTAATTTTAATTCCGTTAATTTTAAGTTTAGTAATTGATTAGTTTTCGAGTTGGAAGTTTCATAATCAATCTTTATCTCTCGTTGACATTTCGAAGTTACAACTAGTGTTTTTTTTCAAATAGATCTCGAACCCACGAACGCATAAGCGAAAACCGTTTGCGAGTTTGAATTATAACGGTATAGTTATGAACGTTTGAAATTGTGAAACTATAGATTGTGGGAGTTATTTTAATTTCCACTTGGGGGTAAAAAGGGCCAAACATTTTTTTTGGGATTAAAGGACCGGTCATTTTAAGTGGAAATGGCAAATATTAGATGGGGGAATTGTTTCCATTTGGCGAACAGGCACCACAACACCCCACCTTCAGCCGGTCCAAACTCAGCCATCTTCCACCATATTTTCAGGTAATCTTCAACCATCCTACACCTGCCACATCTTCCATCACCTTCCATTTTCCATCTCCTCCAAAAATCAAGGGTTGTAAGGCCTAATTCGGGTGAAACTCAACAGGAGAAACCGGGGGTTCTCGACGACGAATTGTCATTCCAGAGAGTATCACCATTCACTATCACCCTTAATCAACTTCCCTTGGACCTAAGAACTAGACCCAACTGGTGGTTGGGCGTTGGAACACCAAGGAAGCCGAATTTAAGAACACCCACCTTAGGGTTTTCGTCGGGTGTGAGCCAATTTGGGGGCCTTCTCGGCCAAATTGGACTTGCACACAGGTATAAAATTTACTCTACTTGTTGAGATCTTTATTTCTGTAAAATTTGAGAAATTTTGGTGAAAGTCGAATTTTCCAAAGTGTGACATTCGATTTATGAAAATGCTGTTAGTTGAGTGTATTATCGATAAGGTCCGCCACTTGATTATTCTAACGATTGACGATCTTACCATTGAATTGACACCAAATTTTAGTATGCTATGGTAGATATTGTTTAAGGATCTTAGGGACTTACTAGTGAAAATCTAGTGATTGGATCTTACGAAGCAAGTGACGTAAGATCATGGACCCTACCTCAGAACGACAGTTCGATTCCTCATTGAATGTCGTTGTGGGAGACTTATGAGAGTTTTGGGTATGTGAATTTATTGAGAGAAACCTAATTGTGGATTTGTGCTTTGTTTTAGGTGGTGACAGAGCTTGATGCCTTGAATTCCATGCTTGAGTGCGTTAGTGTGGATCTCAGGAGAGTGATTTTAATCTATGTGATATGATTATTACTTTGAAATCTTTCGGACTAATAAGCTTTGTGATTACACCATGGATTCTTAAAATAGGTCTTATGCTAAATAATTGTTGTTATTAAGTTGCCATCGATCTACTTATGAAACATTATGTGAATTGGATATTTGAACCGTGATGGATTGTGTTTTGGATTATATATTTGATGGTTTGAAAAAAAGGAGGGATTGTAAAGGACCGTTACCCTAGTGTCATGGGGTTAGGCGACACTAAGTCTGCACCACGTAGCAATGGTACATGGATGGTCATACTTGGTTAATCCGCGTAAGGGGACCATACTATTTGTGGATCGCGCTTGGTTAATCCACGTTGGGCCATCCTTATATCCTAGGTATGGCCATACACATTTAGAGGTGATCATGCTTGGTTAATCCGCATTGGGTGATCACTTCTCAATAGTTGTAAGAGTGACTCTGCTTGGTTAATCCGCTTTGGGGGTCACTACCTACTTGGTTACTTTCTTAGGGGTGACTCAGCTTGGTTAATCCTCTTTTTTTTTTTTTTTGTTGGGGGGGGGGGGGTCACTACCTACTTGGTTACTTTCTCAGGGGTGACTCTGCTTGGTTAATCCGCTTTGGGGGGTCACTACGTACTTGGTTACTTGCGTAGGCTTCGGCCGAACGATGTCTCTATAACTCTAGTTTGAATGTAGCCGTGATTGTGGCTTCGAGAACTTTTGAGTGTTGATTTAGAAAAGTCTTTGGATGTATGTGTGACTCCTTCGGAGTTTGCAAGGTTTGGTAGCGATTTCTTATGAATGAATTATATTCAAGGTTTATAAATTGTGAAGGATAGTTGGTTTTATCATTGTATCACATACTTTGTATTATTTGTCGCTCACACAAGTTTCATAACTTATCCGGGTTGTTGTTTGCCGATGCACCATTCCGATGGTGTAGGCACTGATCTTACAGGTAACAAGTCTGAGTAGCCTTTGAGAGGCTCGTAGGTGGGGTAGCAGTACAGTTATCAGAGATTTGGAGTGCTAGGTTACCCCTAGATCTTTTCTTGTACCTTATTTTGGGACCTTCTTTTGAGCACCTCAAACTTGTTCTTAGTAAAGCAAAGATTATGCTTCTTTTTGGGATGTGCATATTTATAAATAGATTATGAAGAACGTAGCCACCTTCTTTTTATTTTGGGTTGCAGTTAAAGTATTTTATTCTGTATGGTGTATATTATTCAACGAATGTTATTTTTTTTCCTTGGCCACGTGTCGATTTTCGACGTTTGTCGGGATCGGGGCGTGACAACAGTACAACATATATGTTGATAGGATTAAAAGCACACCACAAAGTACCACACAAATGTCCTATTAATTTTCCTTATTAACAATAAGATTTATCAATTGTAACATATGAAAATAAGAGTATTTCCCGCAGAAGATTGTTTTATCTAACTACTTAGAATGTCACAAAAACTGGGCTGTTGTCCCTACTGACCAGCCACCTAAAAATAATTATTAGACCGACTTACACTTATCTAAAGTCTACGAAATTTTATATGCAGATACTAGACACACAGAGCTATACTTACACAAATTTTTGGGATTTTTGGAGTTGATTTGATATTTAAATTAAATCGAACAAAAACAAGACAGAGACAAATTTTTGAGTAGTTCACAAATTAAGAAAAACGAGTTAGGGGAATTGATATCCACCACCAAATAATCATGCAAACATGTTATGTTTCATTCAAATTCCTTTCATTTTCGAATGAAGATGCTCAAGTTGGCTCAATGTTAGAACTCAACCTATTACTTTTTCTTATGTAGTATGTTAAGAGAATGGCGTTTTCAACTTAACTTAGTCCCTAACATGCAATCTAGAATGGTGTGTTCATAGATTTAACAAGTAGAAATCATTAAGAACGAAAAGAGTTTGAGTCATCAGAAGGCATCGTAAGTACTAGCGTTGTCTTACTTATCCTAGAAATTGATTCACATGTTAATCGCAATTAACAATTAATACTCTAGAACATATGTAGGTCCTCATTCGACAAGGGTAGACACACACGTATTCATAGCATTAGAATCCTAGATATGCTTACTAAGTATGCATCCGTAGAAAACACATAAAAAATTCATCAATGAGACAAGTAGTGAACCATTCATAAAAGTAATTCAAACGAAATGTCATATCAAACTTGCAATCATATTCAGGGCTTCAAAACATCCCCTAACTACTAAAAATTAGTTACACATAATTCTCAAATTAAACCAAAAGAAAGACATGAGTTTGAGAAGATAAAACCGAAAGAAGAGAATGCCAAGATTTCCTCCTTCCTTTCCTTCCTTCCCCAACGCAGCAGCCTTGCCTTTTTTTCCTTGCTTTCCCTCCTTTTTTTCTATCTTTTTTTTCACCTTTTTTTTCCTCTCTTTGCTGCTGCAACCTGCAGCCTTTTTCTTCTTTCTGTTGCCATAGTTTTTTCTCCATAACTGACCCACTAACAACCATTTAGTGATGACAATAAGTGAGAGGAAATGCTAAAACAATTGTAACTCTTTGGGCAGCCTTTATGCCCATTACTCTCGCTTAATTTTCCATTTCCTCTGATATTTGAATAGGTGTTAGCTGGCTTGTCCTTGGATGCATCAGTTTTGGCTGTTAGTTTTATTGGATTTATTGCTTTCAATGCTTTCTGGTCAGTTACAAATTGCTCAGCCTCTTGGGAACCTTTTAGTGTTAAAACGACCATAACTTCTTCTAGAAAAATGATATTAACAATCCGTGAAATGGTCCAGAAAATAGACATCCGTAGCTTTCCAAGCATATAAGGCTCATTCTCTAATTCATTCTGAGCTGTCCGCAACTTGCTTCCAAAGTCAGCTGACCTGCACAAGCAGTTTTGACGAATTTGTTACTTAAAATTCCACTTGTGTTATTTTTCTTTTCTTTACTTGACAAATCATACAAAACACAAAAATAAAGTAAATAGCTCAAAAATATAAGGAACTAACTAAGCAAAGACAAGTGGATTTGATATAAAAAATATATAAATATGAGCTTATCATATGTTAATAAATTATTATATATAATTAATTTACCTATTTGTAAATTTATGATTAGCAAATAATAAATTTTGTATGTAAATTAGTATTAAATAAAATAATATTGCTTTATTATGTAGGTAAATTATTTTGCATGTATTTTGCATATATTGGGTTTGTTTATTATATAGGTAAATTATTTTTCATGTATTTTACATAGATAGGGTAAATTATTTTTAGAAATCTAACATATTAAAATTTTAATAGTAGGTGCACTATTTGAATCAAATAACAGTTTTTCAGGTAAATTATTTTGCATGAAATTTTACATATATTAGTCTTTTTTTAATTTTTTAATTTTTTTTTATATATGTGTGTGTGACATAATATACCTACATTAATATGTAAAATATAATTTTAGTGACTTAATTAAGCATGTCAATATATTAGACATGTTTTATTGTTATTATATATTAGGCAATGAATTTATAAAAAAAATATTTTTTTAGTAAAATTATTAATTCTCCCTTATAGTTCGCATGGCATTAATTGTGTACATCAAACATTCAAATAGGGGTATTATAGGCATCCACAAAATTTTAAATGTGTTAAGTTAAACATAATTAATGAATTTGCTTATGTGGAATTTAGTAAATGGGTTTTATTGGAGTAAATAACTTATGTCGGGTTTATGCAGAAAAAATTAAGTTTTAGGGGCTAAAGTTATATTTTTAGTAGTTTAAAATAGCAAGAATGCCGGCCTGGTGATGGTGGCTTTAAGTTACAAAATATAGCTTCATCACATGTATTGTTTTAAGTTACAAAAAGTTACAAATAAAATTAGGATGAGTAAATGAGTGACTAGAAGCATCGGAAATAATTTTGTTATACGCACCTTAATTATAATAATTATTATTTATTTGCTTAAGATAATCTGAAAAAGCTTTTCTCAATGCGAGTCTGGCTCTCTTCTTGAATGGGAAGCGGGATCTTTTGGAGGAGACCTGCTTCATATGGTGGATTGTGTTGCTGAACCTTCTTTTGAGAAAGGTGATGGAGTGTACAAACATTTGGGCAGCTTCATCATTTTATGTTCAGCACTGTTTGATCACATCTGTTAGAGCTTGATTCAAGAAGAGGGACTTCGTCATCAGAGATCGACTGGATATAAGAAGTTCATTTCTGTTAGATCACTTTTCATGGTACGAAACCGAATTTGGAAAATTTTACACTGGCCTCGCATTTGAAGGATTGCATCTGGAAGTTCTTGTTAGCTAGTGAATTTTTTTTCAACCACTAATTCGTAGCAGGATACTCAATTGCGCTGCTTGTTTTCCTATCATCATCGCATTAGTTTCATCACTTGTGTCTTCAAGAACCAAACGTATTTTGAACCTACATTTAAGATTTATACAATGGTTTAATACTGAGGTATAGCTGTGTTTTAACTTTATAAAACCGTAGATGGAAGGGATTATGAGTTTTTGTACTACCAAAGAAGAAGAGTTTGATTCTTTGGGGGATGGTTTGGACAAACCAATTGACCACTATGGGGAGTGGTTCTCAGTTGTTTCTGGCAAAGATGGGCATGCTTTGTAGAAAAGAAAAACATGCTTTACCGATTTCAGAGAATAAGGTAGGATGATGGTCAATATGGCAAAGGTGGTATGTCCTAAGTGTTTTATGTCATTTTGAAGATATCAATTGAATTAATGTGTGTTCGAGAGGTTTAAAGCCAGTTTTGGATACAAGCAAATATGAAATTATAACATAAGAACAAGTGTGATTGATGCATAGTCGTTCAATCATATAATCGGCTCAAAACTCACAATAATTACATAAAATCACTAAATTCACATATTAATATTTGAATCATGTTTTAGTTTCATATCAAGATGACTGTGTGCATGTACTTTTTCAAGAATGATCGAACATGTCAAAAACTAGCAAATGAATGAAGCAACTCACTCAGTAAGTTCGAGAACATTCAAAATACTCGAGTCTGAGATTGAGATCAATATGCAATCCTATTGTGAACATAAACAGTAACTATAGAAGGAAAAAAAAGGGAATTTTAACAACTAAAATTAAAATAAAAACTTATCACACGCCTACTTTACATGAGCATGCACATGACATGCACGTTTGACGTAATGTTTCAAGGGAGTATTTTTGCTCATTACCATTTAGTGTGGTGTATGCTCACCATCCTATTTATCACCGTTAAATAAGTTTGAATTTCACGATTCATGTAGTGAATAAGCACAAATCTCAAAATTCAAACTCATTTAACGGTGATAAATAAGATGGTGAGCATACACCACGCTAAATAGTGGTGAGCAAAAATGCACTCAATGTTTCAAAATGCTTTAGTCAATGGAACACCAATGGCATTTCTAACTTTTTTAAATTGAACATTATCCAAGGGTTTTGAAATATCATTCACCAATTGTTTCTGAATAGGTAAACATTCAAAAGCTCATATTATTTAGACTCATGCAATGAAATTGAAGAGCAAGCATCCAATCAACGGTTAGTCTCCTTTTTATTCCAACCAATTTCATTTAGGCATATAAAAGATGCGGGAACAACCGTTAACTTTGACAATCCACTTACCTCTTTCAAGTGACATGAGAGTTTAGAATGCAAACTCCTTTTTTCTTTTCCTACAAAACACGTAAAAAAATATTTTTCTTCGTTTGAAAACACATAGGACAAATATGACCCTTCTTTCACAAAAATGACACATGTAAACGAACTTTTTAGACTCAAGAGAATTACTATAAGCTAATGATTTGGAAGCCTAAACAAATTTTGTCACAGTTGTAGAAGTAGAAGAACCTTGAATTGACTACAAGACCACTTTTATCACCAATTGAATTCATATGCGTTTTCAGTTTACGTACTTTAAAGCACTTTTTTTTCTACCTATATTATTGAAAAGCCTTTTCTGTCATTTTTTTTAGCCTAATTTTTTTATGGAGAATGATTCTTTCTCCTCTTAATTTCTCTTTCCTTTTCTTTCCTCTTATTTGAACGGTTATGGTTAAACCACATCAACATCTTATATTGATTTTTCTTATAAAGACAATAAGATAAAAAGATAAAAAACAATATGTGACACGATCACACGAGGGAAGGGAAGGAGATGAGAATAGAAGGGAAGAGAATTCTACTCTGTTTTTTTATTCTTCCCAAGTCATAAGAGCCGACTCTCTCCTCAGGGTCGTCCTTATTTTTGCTACAAATTAGACACATGCAATACAAAATTATTATTTTTATGGTGCCTTAATTGATTTGTGAGATTTGGTTAACTAATCTGGAACACAAATATATGGAACCCAAAGTTAAATTTGTTAAATATGTATCTGTTTTTATTAGGAAAAAACCTAGTTGGTCTGTAAAGCTACAACATGACATTAACAACATATAGGTTTTTCAGTGTGTGTAGAACACAAGTGCACATCATATTTTATTATACAAGTGGACCGACACTTGGAAAAAAAAAATCTCTCTATTTATATAATAACATATGACGTACCACACTATGTTCCCGCCACATTAGAAATTTTCTCAATACTTAAAATTTTAACAACATGCTTTAATTGCACAATGTCAAAAGTTTATTTAGAAATATTTTGAGAATAGGCAAGCCGTACGCTGTGGTATTTTAATTCGAACAACGAACCTTGCTGGAAATGCCAAACATAACGAATATTTGGTTAGCTCCTTACAAGTAAAAAATCATATCTAATTTGTAAAAAGAACCTTTTTATGATTTTTTACTTAGAATTTGTTTTAAAATGAAAATTTATACATTCGCGTTAGATTGTAATTTGTCGAAAATGATGTATGACTTTGAAATTACGAGCAAAACTATTTTCTAACCGAAAGAACCGAACAACTGATGTACAAACGACATTACAACTAACCCTCTTTTTTTTCTTTCATTTTTTAAACTAAGCCCTCTTAATTATCGAGGTCTCTTTTCTTTTGTGTTCTTCCTCTCAAACCAGTTTTCCATCCCGAACTGTTGAAAGTTCTGTATGCCCTTGTGTATGTGACCTCATTTTTTTGCTCGGTGGTTTTACAGTTTTTTCATTTATTTTCTCAGTCTACCTGAATAAGGATGTCTGATTTGGGCAAGACCCAAAGGAGCAGAGGGCCAACCACGTATTGTTGCTGAAATTCTTGTAAGTACTACATCGATATATACTTTTTACTCTATTATTAATCAATGGGAAAAATTAGTATCCAATACGTAGCAATCTACAATACATGATACAAATCGATATTTGGTCCATTATATAGACAATGGAGTCTTAGCCTTGAGTTTTTAGAGATTCTGGTGAAGTGGAGGGTTCAAGGCCTATAAATTGAAAACATAACTTATAACACACTTCAAGCCCTAAATTCTAAGCCCCAAACCAAATTCCAGTTGCTAAAATGATTAGTTTTTAGTATGTCATTGCTATTCAATTGACATGTCCTCAACATTTGATTGATATTTGGTTTTTCTATGTAAAGCAATTAAAAATTGATTTGTGATTGCATTTACCAATTTGGCAATGAAATTATTGTTAGTCGCACATACATTAATATTAATTGGGAATCTTTCAGGGTGGCGTGCTATTGGGTCCAACTCTCTTGGCCGAACATCCTTTTTTCTTCTTCAATGTATTGCCTTTTCGTAGCATACTAGCATGAGGACCTTAGAGACTCTGGGAAACTTGGCCATCGTTTACCACATGTTTTTGGTAGGTTTAGAGCTCGATTTCAAACCAGTAATACGTTCCGGGAAGAAGACCCTTAGCATTGCCTTTGCCGGAATTATCTTTTCCATCCCCGTTGGTTGGGTTTTACATCGGTATTTACTCCTCAAAGACTTCACCGAGCAAACCAAAATATACAAGCAAAACAGGAATGGCCCAATCTTTTGGGGCATTGCCCTTGCCACCACCAACTTCCCAGACCTTGCTCGAATCCTCGCGGACCTCAAACTCCTCCATTCCGAGGTTGGAAGACTCGCTTTGTCATCTGCCGTCATCTCCGACTTGTGCTCCTGGTTTCTTCTTCTGCTCGGAATGGCAGCAGTCAATATGACCAATATGGTAGCGGTTGGGTCCACCTTGGCCTTTATAGCAGTGTGCACATTCCTATTACGTCCGGCTCTCTCGCGGATGTTAACCCGCGAGAGCCGCGAGAGAGAGAAAGAAGATCCCAACTATAGTCATCAATCATCATACGTGCTTTGTTCTCGCTGGGGTGGTGCTTTGTGGGTTCATAACCGATGCATTAGGGTCTCACTCCATTGTTGGACCTTTTGTGTTGGGAGCGATCATGCCGAAGGGTGAGCTCTCACGCCTACTGACACATAAGGTGGGAAATTTTGTGCCAGGGATTCTGATGCCCCTCTTCTACGTAATCATAGGGTTAAGAGTGAGACTGCAAGATATTTTAATTGTTAACTGATTACCTTCAGCGCTACCAACAGGCCTTGAACAAACAAACGTTTGATGTGATGGTGATTGCGTGTTGGGTAATGACAGCTGCCGTTGGGCCGTTTGTTGCACATGTGTACAAGTCAAGTACGAGACCTTCCGTGCAATACAAAGAGAGGAACATAGAAAGCGTAGGACCTGAAACCGAGCTTCGAATCCTTGCATGCTTCCACAACTCAGACAAAGTATCAGGCATCGTCAACCTCCTTGAGGCTTCTAATCCAACCAACCAATCCCCTATCCATGTCCTCATCGTCTACCTTGTAGAACTAACCGGGCATGCTTCGGCGATGCTTATTGTGCACGACACTTGCAAGACCCCCACCACCAAGTATACTCAGTTGCCTGATTCATCTATTACCTCAAATGGCGTCTTTGGAAACTATGCTCGAAAAAGAGAAAACATCACGGTGCAAAAACTCACCGCAGTGTCTGCCTATGCCACGATGCACGAGGACATATGCAACTTGGCGGAGGAGAATCAAGCCACCCTCATAATTATACCGTTCCACTACGATAAGTCTCTCACTGATGGAGCCACAAAGTCCATCTCTCACTCAAGTTCTCTCAACAACAACTTGAACGCAAATGCTCAATGCTCTGTGGGTGTCTTTGTGGATCATGGGTTCGGTAAATCCGACATTATCCCCGAGTCCAATTCAGACAGCGACAACGACAGTAGAGATGATAATTCTTTGGGGAGGAACCACTACCACTTTGCCATGGTCTTCATTGGAGGGACAGATGACCACGAGGCATTAACGTATGCATGGAGGATGCCCGGGCATCCTAACATTAGATTAACTGTCATACGGACCAACTATCACAAGAAGGAAGTGCAAATATCCATGGATGACAACAAGGACGGCTATGACGATGGAATTTTAAAGGCAATGGCAAGAACTGGGATGGAGGAAAAACTCGACCACTTATATTTGGATGATTTTAGGCTCAAGTCAATGAATGATCCCTCCATTAAATTGGAAGAGAAGATGTTGACAGGCTGGGTAGAAACTCTCAAGCTAATAAACTCCATGGAAAGTGAATATGATATGTACATTGTTGGAAGAAGACATGGCGATATATCACCTTCGTCGAAGTTATTGTATTTCAGTGACTCCGATGAACTGGGAATTGTCGGAGATGCACCAGTATCTTCGAGTTTTTTGGCGTGCACATCCATTCTTGTAGTGCAACAGGGCCCCTTTTATTTGGACGAACAAGATGCCGAGGAGTAAATGAGGGATGTAGAGAACTGTTTTAGAATAGGACGTGGCAGCATCCTTTAAAAACAAAACAAAAAACCATTGCTTTAGCCCTTAATTTGTAAAATGAGCAGTGGCAGGCCTCGATAATTTCATAAATTGTTGGTGGCAGAACTAAATCCGGCCGGATTTGACTTCCGGGCAGGCTGATCAAGAGTTTCACGGCCTCAACTTCCTAAAGAAAACAAGCATAAACGCAAGGCCGGCCGAGAGCAAGTTGAGGCCTGAGGCCATAAACACAAAAAAAGGTCTAGGAACTCTAATTTGGTTTGAACAGTCTGCAAATAACTACATCAGTCGCACTTCATTTTTGGTTGAAAATGTTCAGTTTTGTTTCAGTTGTTAAATTTCCATCAAATTAATCAACCCATCTAGTTGTTGCATTAACAAGTAATTAACAAAGACAAAATTCGTTTCAATTCCGAAAAATAAAACAGAATTTCAACAAGATTGAAAGAAGACCTGTGTTACTCCAAAACTGATTCCATATAATCAACTCCATATAATCCACAACTCCATATAATCCATGCGCAACCCAGATGTACATTCGAGAAATTGGAACCTTATTATTTCCATTTACGATCTGAGATTTGTGTATATTACTATTTCTACGAGCCTACCCTTGAACCAGATTGTTCATTCTCTAAACATCAGTTGTATCATAACGTTTTAGCATCTTGAACGCAGCTGACCTATTTTGTGTCCCAATTAGGAATGTTAGCCGTAGCTTCATTCACCATCTTTACAAGGGTGACCTGCACACAATGAGCATGTAAGTCAGAGAGCGATAGAGGGAGGGTGGGGAAGAGAGGGGGTGGGGGGTGGCAGGAGAGAAGATATTTAAAATAAATTTATTCACTAAATATGACAAACTATATGGAAACTTCAATTCTAAACAATCCGAATTTGGAAGTGAAAAAGTAAACATAGTTTGTTAGAGGTCACCACGACTATATGCAATTAGTCGGTCAGGCTGATCATCATCAACACAAGCCATGGCCTGACTATCCTAAGTGTGTCTGTGACAGACCCCAGCCCTCCCCTTCCCTTGTCTCCAGTTCACCTTACTGCGACTTTTACCTCTACCTATCAACTTCATTGTTGGCTTTCCGCTCAATATTCACAACTCAGTGGGGCAGAGGTACTCTTCATTCTGATTTAAGGCTATGAATGTCTGATCGGGAATTTCTTCCTTTTCAGACTACATCCGTGATTCATTACCGAGATGACAAATATTTAAAACAACAAATAAAGGGAAATTTTTAAAATGTCATATGAACTTATACACCTTTTTCAATTTGCCATATAAACTAAAACTTTAAGGGATTTGTCATATCAACTTTTCAAAATCATTAATTTGTCATCTCACCCTAACTCCGTTCAGTTTTCCATCCAAAATAAGTCATGTGCAAGTCTCAGACCTTTTAGCTCCCCACACCCCCTTCAAGATTATTTCAGACATTTCTACTCTTTTTTTCAAGGACAGGACTTTTCTGGGGTGACAAGTAAATGTAGAAAAACTTGTGCCAATTCCAGTAATTAGACTCCCAACAACTAAACAAACTACAATCTGGGAACAACAATCAAAGACACAGAATGCTAGATACTTTCTTACACAAATGAAGAGAACTAGTACAGAAACAAAAAAATTAAGGCACACGAAATACCATAAAAAACAGAACATGCAATTGCAATAATAACAACAATTCAAAGACATACCACACTCTCAGGAACCCCACGAGGAGGCAAGGGAAGGTTTCTTGGTGGGGGTCCACGGAGATATGATCTCTTGTCAAATCTCCATTCCCCGATTTTGCCATATGTCAGCTCACCCTAAACAGTTAGAAACCTCAGGTAACTATGGAACTATAATGGGCAAAAGGGGAAAGGGACATAACAGGAATACGCATAGAGGGGAAGGGCCATACATACCTTTAAGTTGTAGTCACATCCGTAAGTATAATGAATAATAAACTTTTTGCGAAGTTCCAAATCCCACGGGGGCTGAAAATTTAAAGACAATAGAACATTGTTAATCACAACGTATTCACATTTAGTGTTGTTTACTGAACCTAACAAAGAACTCAAAATGCAAATCAATTTTGATATGAAGAGCTTCTAAAGGTTAGATGCCAAACCTGCAGCATGAAGTCTTTCCGAAGAACATGCTGCACACCATGCAAAGCAGATGCCACAGCATAAGCATACCTTAGTTCATCAAAGAAAATAAGACACAAGGATATGTCAAAGCTGGCATCTCTAGTTGCTAGAACTCAACTTAGTCGAAAACTGAAGTCACAGTCAAACTTACATTTCTAGCACCCATCCAAAAGCTTTATCCGTCTCCGTGTCTTCTTTCATCCTCAAAGAAACATTCATCCATGTAGGAGCAATCTTTTCCAGCAAATCCTGAATAATTACATTTACTCGTTAAAGTTCCAGGAGTCATCTATGAAAATGGGAAATTATACAAGGAAACATCAACATTTTAAATAGGGTGCTGCTATTAGCACTCGGAAAAAGTCATTCTGCACTCCAAACATATAAATACAAGAGAAAACACACTTGGGAGGAATGCAAGATGACTTTTCTGGAGTGACAATAACAGCACTCTTTAAATCTCTCAAACATAAGAAGGACCATCACAAATGCTAGACACAGCGAAGGAAATAACAGTTTACCACAAGCTATTACCTTCTTAATAATTACAGGAGAATTTCCAATTGGATCAATATTCGTGACCGGACCATTCTCCTCAGGATAAAACTTTCTTATGATCTTCTCATTCTGAGAAGGTTTAATGTAGAAAAATGGGTACGCAGCTGGATATCCTCCATGTGCCAAATTGGGAAGAGGGTTTATAAAAATGTGATCGGGCTCCGCCATCAAAATATATCTGCAACAACAGAATTCAAAGAATTTGATCTCAAGTAAAAAACAAAAAATAAGAAAACTCAAGGTCATCAAATATGCAGAAGCTCACTCTTCCTCAATTGTAGCCTTTTCCAGCCATTGCACAAAAGCCCATGGTCTATTTAAGACAATGTACCCCTGTATACAAAATTTGCAATCACGCTCTTTATTGTTCATATAAAGGTTATTGAAAAATAATCTTCAACTATTGCCTTGCAAGGTCTAAGTTTTACACATGAATCAACTTAAAAGTTAAACCCAAAAAGTAAAGAAAATATCCAAAAAGTTAAAAAAATGACTTTTTCTGAAAATATTGCATAAGAGCAACAAAAATATCAGTAACTCTACACAAAGGATCTACTCATTAGATTCAAAACTTGGATTTACAACTATCAGGTGTCATCCAATGAGCAGAAAATCATTGAGAATGGTGATACAGTGGATCAGCATGGACCCTGAAATTCAACAAACTTTATTCTTCACCAAGATGCAAAGCTTCTCGTCCACTCAAAACCATTCTTAGCTTCAGCACAAAAAAATGGCATCGTCCTTTGCTTTTTCTTTACTTTCTTTTTGTTTATGACTCTTTTCCTTTATTCTCTTTTATTTTCAGTAAACTCTTGTATAACTCCCAATACATTACTAATATTGCCAAGACCCCTTATTTTGACTTTAGATTAAAACATAAAATGGTGCAAATAGAAACAATCACATTCAATTGGTGTATCGAAGGTACCACTTGAGGCGAAAATAAGACGTCCCAACTAAAAGTTAGTAAAGAAAGGATGAATGAAATACACAAAGACAATACAACAAATAAATGACTGTGCTGGAAGCCTAACCCGATCAAGGCCTGCAGGAAGAGGATCAACCACCAAAGTTGGAATCTCATCCATCAAATTGTCAGGATTTCCTGAATGCAAAATTCGAGTAAATCCTCCCATATCTGATCCAGGCAAGTCCTTCTTCTTCTTATACCAATAGTACATAATGCGACACTGCCATTTGCTATAAGGGGCATCAGTGGCCGTTAAGGCAACATGGAATGGTGCCTTGGTATTCTTGAACTTCTTCACATTCGCCGGCATCTCAACAATCGGGTCAGACAGTAACCCACTATTCGTATTATCACCTACCCACTTCCCAACCGATCTATGATGAATTATCATAGTTAACAAATTATAAGTAGCAAAGGAAAACCCAAGAGCCAAAAGAACGAGAAGTAATGGTGAAGCTCGTCCCATGTTCTTCCTCCCAATCATTATTTATTACAAATGAAAAACAATCTCAAACTTCCCAAACGCAGAAATTCTCGTATTCCATCACAGCTTAAATTAAAAGTTTCAAATTCAGCTGTGCAGAACACAATGTAATAGCAGCATTAAACCCTTCAGTGATCTTATCCAACTTCCACAAAAGTTTTTCGAGATACCTACGATCAGCAATTCCACTTAAATAAGTAAAATATAATGGAATTACACAGAACTTTTCAATAAAATTGACCCAGACAATATTATGAACTGCAACAACTCATAATTTACAACCCCATCATAATTCATACTGCAAGGGGAGTTTCTATTGAAACCCACCCAAATGCTCTCTATTCCCCCAAAATTCAACACTTACAAAACTGCTATCGAGTGTTTGCAGACCAATGTGAATTGGTTACCAAAAAATCAAGAAAAAAAAAAAAAAAAACGACTTTACAAAAATTTCACAGATCAGCACACTCAATCTCCAAACTTTACAAAATTTCATGTTTAAAAAAACCTTGATCACACTGTAATGAGTAAAAACCAGAACAAAGGAATTCAGACATACAATGTACATACATAGGATAGGATTGATAAAACCAACTACAAAGTTCATTCCTTTGACAACAAAACAGAAAACCCACAACCCCAACAGAACAAAAAAAACACAAATGAAAGATTGAACAAGTAAACAAATGTAACAGTCGTTTCCAGTAGTTAAAGTATAAAACTCCTACAATACAGAGATATATATATATATATATATATTTAGAGAGAGAGAGAGAGAGGAGAGAGAGACCTTGGCGTGGGCGGAGGTGGAGAAGGAGGAGGAGAGAGATTGGAGTTTTGGATCAGAGGAGAGATAAAAGTATGGGGATTTTGTCGATTTGACAGACTGGGTATTGAGGTTCCGGCTCCTTCTTTTCTGTCTTTTTCTGTACAACTGTGAGTGGCCCCTTATATTTGGTTTTTCTTTATTTAAAATTTTCAAAGAACCGTTATTAGTTCCTTAAAAATTTTATTTTATATTCTTTAAAAATATATTTTTTTATTTATATAAAATTTAAAAATGCAAAATAAAAATTTTAAATGTAAAAAATAATTCTCTTTTTATAATATCTAATTATTATGGTTTTTTTTTTTTTTTTTTTTTTGGTCGTATATCCAATGTAATTGATGAAGTCCACGACTTCCGTCCTTTTCACTCCAACAAACCGAAAAAGAAAACCCACCGACCTTTTCACTGCTTTCCTTTTTCTTTTTGTCTTACATGCATTTTCATGTTAACTATCTTCCAGCAAAATCAAAACGGTGGAAACAAATACTGGATTACTCTGGTGAGTAAAACATTTTTTTATAATTGAGTGTTTTGGTTTTTTTTAATATAACGATATATATTTACATTAAAAAAGTGAGAAAATTACGCTAAATTATGCAATTGGTTTGTCGTAATAATTTGGTTAAAATACATCATTAATGAGAATCAAATTTAGTATCTCTCATTTATAAATGCACAAAAATATCACGAAACTGTAATATTAAATGACACCTGTGTCTCGAGCTTAGACACTCATTTTTTCTTTATTATAGCTTAGAATACTAAATCGCTTGTAATAAGAAAATATGTATATTTAAAGCATTAAAAATTACAATTTGATTGATAATGAAATTGGGGTGTTCAAGATTCAATTTATATCTGTGGAATCATGTTTAATACACTATAGAACATGAATATTTTTCTTTAGCATTTAATTTTTATTTATCAAAATATCAAATTTCGCTAGAAAACTCCTAAGTTCCAACAATACAACTAAGGCACCAAGTCTAATAAGGCAACAAAAACAATGATCCCAAAAATGACAAAACTCAAACGGAAAAAAAAAACTCATCCAAACTAGAAAATCCATGCCATTGAGGGTTTAGGGTTTAGGTACATGGAATTTGATAAGAAATTGATTAGAATGGAAATGTTAAAAATGACCGTTTTCCCGCTATAGTGCCAATATATTTTTTAGTGGAATCATTCTTAAAATATTCAAGTGGTGGATTGCTCTCTAAACGCATTGCGTCCTGAATTCAAACTCACCCATCTCCTTAGCTTTACAATCATTCCATTTGAACAAGAATTTTATATTGTAAGTATGGGTTGGCACGATAGTTAAAGCCTTACTATTCAACCAATTGCATCTGGCGTTCAAACTCTACCCCTTTCCTTTAAAGTACTTTTGAATAAAAATATCGCTTGTAATAAAAAATATATATACAATAGATTGCATTCAGAGTTCAAGCTATCCTTCAATACCGATATAGTATTTTTGTTATCTTGACCACCATACATCAAAATTGACTTCCATTTTGTTTGTGATTACTTCGTCATCCAATGCCTTTTTCCTCTCAAGTTGCCGTCACTCTCAGGCTCTTTAGGTTGGATGCCTACACGGATGGAACCGCTACACACTCACCAACACCAAGGATATCAATTCCATTTCCACCACAATAAATCTCTTCCCCAAAATATGCAAATTAATTACCGTAATTGGTTGCATCTTAGCACCATGGGACCGTGAGAGGTTTACCAAAATCTGCAAATTTCACTATTTCAATGCTTTTGGTATGGCATCCATCTCCATCCCACGCTGGTGGTGACTGGTGACAAAGAAAAAGACTTGAAATCAAGGAGGCATGGAAAAAAATAGTAGCAAAAAACTCCGATTATCCCGGAAATGGAAAGAAAAATCGATTGAAAAATATTGGATTGGAAAATTGGAAACCTTTGTCGTCTGAAAATCAAATAAAGGTTTTTAGGAGATCCAAGACATATGTATTAGTTTTGAATTTGTGTCAAACAATTGAAGTGAAGGATTTCAATATAATCGTTGCGAAATTGAAGAGAAAACGGAGAACAAATAGTGAGAAACTACAAACAAAGCAGAAGAGAAGCAAAGACTAGTGGAGGACAAAAGCTTACCACTAGTCTCAAGGACTACAAGAAAAAGCATCCAGATTTAATTAGTGAGGAAGAACGGATTATTTTTTTTTCCTAATTCTGGTCATCACTGAAAGCCAAATTGAATATCTGACTGTAGTCATCTACAAAGTGAACATCAAGACCTTCTTTTACATTAGGCGCAAGCTCGTCGAAATCCCTCCTGTTCGCTGCAGGGAATATGATGGTCTTCACTTCGCTCCTCCTTGCTGCTATCGTTTTCTCCTTTACCTAAATTGTTTACAAAAATGAAATTTAAGAACACAAAACACTGAAAAAACGCAAGCATGTTGCTTGAAAATTCATCATGAGGTAACCAAGAGTACACCTCCCTGAAGCATACAGAAAATAAAAAGAAATCCCGTAACTTAATTCATAAGAACTATATAGGTGTGTGAATGCGAGTGGGTGAGTGTGTGTGTGTGGGTGTGTGTGTGTGTGTGTGAGAGAGAGAGAGAGAGAGAGCATCGACCAAAATCTGATTTAATGCTTGTTTGTCGAGATTTTTTACAGTTTGTTACTTCTATGTATGTATGAGAGAGAGAGAGAGAGAGAGTTGATTAACATACCCCGCCTATTGGAAGGATCCTCCCAGTTAGTGTTACTTCTCCTGTCATTGCTAAATCCCTCCTGATAGGCTTCTTCATGGCAACGGACAGCATGGATGTGATCATGGTGCAACCAGCACTAGGACCATCCTTTGGTGTGGCCCCAGCAGGAACATGGAGATGAAGCTTGGAATTTGCAAAGAAAGTGCTATCAGGCTCTTTATCGAGCAATATAGCTCTGGCAACAGTATGTGCAATTTGGGTACTTTCTTTCATAACATCACCAAGTTGGCCAGTGACATGAAGGGATCCTTTACCCTCTGCTTCCTCAATCTGAGTGGTCTCTATATACAACGTAGAACCACCCATGGCAGTCCAAGCAAGACCCATAACAACTCCAACCGGGGTCTGATCATAGATTCGTTCAGCATGGAAGACAGGTTTGCCAACAAAATGATCCAAGTTTGATGAGTCAACCAAAACTTTCTCACCTGTTTTTGTTGTTTCACCCTCCTGAATTTTCTCTGTTTCTTTTGCATCCTGTAAGAACAGCTATAAAAGATCCTTGGTGGGTGAATGCATAAGTTCGGACATCATTATAGATGTCATGAAAACATTGAGCTGAAGGTATATCGGGAGGAAAAAGATGAGTACCAAAAGGCAGTTTAAAAAGATTTAATTTTATGTGGAGTGTGCACATCATCAATACTCTCTACATGCTAGCCTTAAAATTAAATCGTTTTTATTTTCTTTCCAATAATTATAAAATTCTTTTCCTTCACATTTTACATATGTAAAATAAAGAGAATCTTTCCAAACTCTCTCTGCTTCATCATACAGATTGTTAACTAGCTCTAAATAAATAGCTAACTGCCCAATAAATTTATATCAGAGAAACAAACAGGAATTATATTCAACTACATTCAAAACATTTCTGGCGCAGAGCAAGTCATTACCCAGAATTTATATTTTGTTACATACCTTTGAATCCACAGGTTCATCAGCATCTGCAACCCGAACTTCCGCAACTGTAGATTCAACTGGGAGATCAGTCTGAATCGTGACTCCTTCTCCAGAGGTTTCAGGAATATGCTTATGACCGTTACCCTCAACTGATTCAGCTGCAGTCTGGTTCTTACTAGCAACCACGCTTTGATCTAACTTATCAACAGCTTCTGCTTGGGTTTCATCAGTGTCCACAAGCTGAACTTCAACAACTGCAGGCCCATCTGGGGGAGATTGAATTTGATCAGCAACTACTGGTTCATCTGATGCTCCTTGTCTAACAATTTGGAGAGCTATCTGCCACATCATAAAAGATAGGTTAAAGTATAACATTGGTCAAGGAACTACATGATTGCTCAACAAGGTCATAAATTTGCTCCACTTTTCCAAATAAGCTCCTTGAACCTAAGAGAACCATGGGGATACTTTTCAAACCCACGGATAAATGTTTTCATGGTTCATCATATGATAAGATGCAAGTTTGCAACGATGATCTAGATATAGATACTTATACAACCTTACGGTAGATCTTTTCTATGTGCTTTTGAAGGTTCCTAACACCTGCTTCTCGGCAATAATTTTCAATGAGGGCAAGAAGAGCTGCATCTGTCACTTCAACCTGAAAACATAATAATTTTAACATACATAAAAGATGATTCAGAGACAATTTACAAACACACGTGAACACATAAAGAGACCAATACCAGTACCTGTTCAGGTTGAATGCCACATGCGTCACGTACGGTCTTCTCCAAATAGTCTCTAGCAATGTGCATTTTCTCATCAGTGATATATCCAGCAATGGAAATGACCTCCATTCTATCCAAGAGTGGACGTGGTATCATCTCTACAACATTGGCTGTACATACAAACAGAACCTACAGTAAAAATTTCAATATATGATTTCCCAAGTTAGTATTAAAGATTCTAAAGAAGAAAGGACATATCCTTGATTTTACATTTCTTCCATCCCACGGCTTACATGGACAGTTTTCAGATGTATCATGTATAAGACGAATTCTGTGAGGAAAGAACACATCCTCCTATAGTTCCGATCACAAACACAAATATATCACAATAAGAAACTAATGTCCCAAATTGACAACCGATTGCCTCTTCTTTAAGATCAATTTCATGTTACAATGCTTTAAATACTAAAGATATGATGGATAACACATCTCACACTAGGTAGAGAGAGTAAAGGGATTGGAAACCTAAATCATCCTCTCTCCTTTACAAGTGAAGTTAAGATAATACCAATTTAACAATCCAATACACAGACACCACACGCTTGAAATTGACCATTGTATTAATGGAAATTGGCATTTTGCTCCAAGTAAAGTATTATTATCTTTTTGCTAACCTTTGATAGATCGATTGGAACATCAAGATAATGGTCTAGAAAATTAGCATTTTGCTCGGGATCAAGAAGCTCCAACAAAGCACTTGCCGGATCACCGGCATGGCCCGTTCCCAACTGAAACAAAACAACGCTAATTCAAAGATTAAACCATAAAAGTGGTATGAAACTCAGAATTAAACATAATCTTTGTAAAAATGAACTTTAAATAACTACTCACTCCACAAAAGGAAGGAGACCTACAAATACGATTTGTCTCAAATACAATATATGAAACAAGCCGACCAATCATTGATTACCTTGTCGATCTCATCAATCAGAACTAAAGGGTTAGCTGTTCCCACATTTTTAAGGCATTGCACCATCTTTCCTGGCATAGCACCAATGTAGGTTCGCCGATGCCCCTGGATGTACATTTAAAAGTTTAATTTCATAAGAATAGTTGCATAATGCAGAGCTGTTTATCAATATTTCACATTGAGGAGATTCCCAAATACCTTAATTTCAGCAACATCAGATAACCCTCCCACAGAAAACCGGAAGAAGTTACGGTTCAGGGCATGTGCAATTGAACGACCAATGCTGGTTTTGCCCACTCCAGGTGGGCCAGAGAAACAGATGATTTTTCCTGTGATATATAAGCAAAACATCAGTAATCCTCATGTAATGACCAATGATAAATAATACAGTCTGCAGCATTTATTAAAACCATAGAATAATATATGTAAAATAAGAGCCAAGATCAGAGTCTGAGGAACAGGGGAATTCCGTGATGTGTGGCAATGCCAACAAATCAAAGATAGACAAACACAAAATTTGAAAACTATACCAACCTTGAGAGGTTCCTCTGAGTTTTCCAACGGCAATAAATTCTAATATCCTTTCCTTTACATCAGTTAATCCATAATGATCCTCATCAAGAATTTTTTGCGCCCGAATAACATCAAAGTTTTCATCACTGCATTAGGAATTGATATAGAGAAATCATTACTTTGAAAATTGTATATAGAGGTAAAATTTCAGAAAGGAGGCACATTCTCCAATACAATATTTGAGTAACAATACACTAACTCATATATGAATTAGTCATTACAGATTGTCTTATTTGACAATAGGCTTCATAGTTATGCTAGTACTGCGATTCTCAAAAATCTTTTGCCCCACCAGATCAGTTTCTTCCTACCCCTACAATCCTGCCCCAAAATTATAAAAACAAAAAACAAAGAAAAAGGGAGCACATAGGCAAGATGAAATCCTAAAGCATCAAAACAGATAAAAATAAAAATCACAAGGGTGGCAACAGTGCTTAACAAATGGTATCTATTCTCAACAAATAATTTAAAATAATTTAACAGCCAGTCACAGATAGATGTTCAATATATTTGAATCACAAATATGCCCCAATAAGGTTTCAAGTAGTGCATAAACCTGTAGTTTCCCCAGGGAATTGAAGTCAACCAATCTAGGTAATTACGTGTCACATTAAATTCACTTGAACTGGCCTCCAACAACTGCAGTTTTGTAAGCTCTTCCTCTATAACTTGCAAAACATGAGGTGGGCAGTTTTCCCTGTTTGGTTCAAGCCTCTCCCTAAACTTATCTGCACCAAAATATCAGAAAAGTGATGCAACAATTACCCTTGTCAACACGAAAAATGAGTATTTAGAATATGGATTACCTAAAGTTTCCACATAAATTCTTGAGTCATACTCAGAGTAGAACTAATGAACAGAAAACAGAGAGAGTGCACTACCATGATGTGTACAGATTGAAAATAAAAGATAAGAAACAAACTGTTAAGTGCTGTTTTGTCATCTGTCTCTAAACCCAGTTCCTGCATTATGTCAAGCAAAATAAATTCCATAAAGGCCCAGGGTTGAAATAAAAAAACCGAGAGAAACAGTACTGAAAGTACATGAAATAGAAAAATATCTCGTTAAGGGTGGAGAAAAATACCTTTTTAATGGCTTTAAGCTGCTCATTCAACAAGTAGCGGCGCTGTTCACCACTTATCTTCTCTTCAATTGCTTTTGCAATAGACTCCTAAGAATTACCCCGCAAAGGAAAGTTCAAAAGCCAATCAAACTATGATGGAGAATAGAATTGAAGTAAAAAAAAAACAATGGAAAATCAGCATTTCATACCTGAATCTTGCTGATTTCTATCTCTTTCTTTACTAGTTCTAAAGTGAGCTTTAAACGTTCATACACCTGAGCAATAACAGAAGTGTTATAAAGCCTTTCGGAATATGAGCAACTTGCATGAACAATTAAAAACAATTAAACAAAAATAAAAATACAAATCTGCCCAGGTGGACTTACTAATAGGATGCCCTAATGCGTTACAAAATTTCACTTTAGCCAATGATCCAATCAAAGGAATAATTGGAATGAATGTATCAAGCTTCCTTACATACATGGTTACCAGCCACCCATGGAGATGCACATTACAGTACTTGTATGCCTTTAGCCGGAATCTTATTAAAAATGGGAGCGTATGGATTGGTTCGGATCAATATGGAATTATTATCCCACTCCCATTCTAAAAGAATTACATTTTTAAAAATTTAAAATTAAATTTTTGAATTTATTAAATAATTTTTGAATTAATAATATCTTTATATAGACTAAAATCTTTAGAATATATTAGAATATAAAATATATTTATTATATATAGATATTTATTATTTTATATTTTATATATTAGAAATGCTGTTAACAAATGAATTAAATAAATTCAAATTTTGTAAAGATGAATAAACAGGTTTATATAAAAAAGAATCAACTTGAATTCGGGACAGCTATTCGAAATCTTAGTGAAAGACTAGATTTGTTATCTCATGTTTGCTTTTCGTGAAAAAATACCAATTGAAGCGGAGGGAAATCCCAGGGCTCAACCCTGGACAGGTGCATTTATAACACGACCTAAAAAAGCCTCACTTACTGGTATCTGAGCAATTCTTCCTGAGCTCCCTAATTACTATCCGCCGTACCATATGTAAAATTAGTGATACTCACATCTAGCTCTTCAAGCACTTCTTGACTTTGCAATTTGTTTGCACCAGATATTGCTGCTCCAAAATCTGCTAACCTTGGAAAATTAAAGTCACCTATATGCTGCGAGATTCCAATAAAAATTTTAACGTGAACAAATTGCAAATTCGAATGATTGTAATACATCAACACATAAAGATACTTATATAAACCACTCACTCAGTCAATCATTTCCGTAAAAAATGAATCACGAATTAGTTACTTCATCAACTCGTTTATGAATAAGGGCAAAACCAAGAAGAAGGTACAAGAAGTTCGAAGAAGTTACAAGAAAATAAATCGGTCATGAAGCAATAATCAGACAAAAACAAAGATCACAAGATATCCAAACATCATAAAAAGAAACAGAATAAACCTGAGTGTATGTCTGAACATGATCTCTCCAAAGGGAACTAATCTTGAGAACATCTCTTAAGGTTGATATAACCTCAAACGATGTTGCTTTTATGACATCATCATCCTTGTTATATGGTTTATCCTGCAATATAAAGTATTGTTGAATATGTGGCCAAATTGCATCTACTTTCAGCTAATAGTAAAAGGCAGCAATGATGATGTTTGTTAGCAATGATGATGTTTGCTCGGGGAAGGAAAAAAAAGGAAGGCTAAGATTCCTTTTTTCTTTTGGCTGTTTTTCAAAGGCAGATGGAATTGGGTTTATTCGGCTTCTTCTTTTGCAACTTGACAAGTGCTTGTACTTTTGGAGAGAGGGCAGAGGGCAGAGGTGTGCACCAGAAAAACAGAGAAGAAGAAATAGAGGTGCCGCAGCCCCTCTTTGAAGAGAAGAAGAAAGTGCTCCTCTCTTTGGTTAGAGACGAAATTATTCATTATATTTCCTTCTCTATTTGTTTCTTTGGTGTGTGAGAGCTATTGGGTGTATTGGGTTTTTGGGTTGTGAGCTTGCCAACACTTTGTAAACTCCCATTTGGTTGATAGTGGATTATTGGATGAGCTCCTACTTCTCCGAGGACGTACTCCAATTACACTGACTGTTGAGGAACCTCGCTAAAATCTTGGTGTCTTTTATATTTTGTTCTTGCATTCCATTTGATATATTTCTTGTGGGTTAGCTTGAGTTGGTTTGGCAAAGGTTTGGTGCTATCCTAGCACAACAAGTATAACCTAGTCAGGAAAAGAGAGAAAGAAAAACGAAACAAAATCTATCATAAATGTGGAACCTCCAACAATTAATATTTGATATATGTGACAAAATAAAAGAAACATACCTTCAGATGGTCAACTTTTACAGTCAGGGGTTCTTCATCAACCTGTAGAGAAATCATAACTTTCCTCAGTTTAACAATCTTTATCTCAAAAATAAAATAAAATAAAATATGATACTACTTTGTATTAGGAATCCATTCACCATCTCTGTAATTCGAAGTCGCCTATGACCAATAAGGACCACTTGGTCTCCTTGGATGCTTGAAATCTGATATACGAGAATACAACCAACTACAACATCAAAAACCAAAAGGAAGCTCTAGCCGAAGCATATCAAGTTATTCCACAAAATTAAGGACACACGAAACTCAAAAGCATAGTTAAATACCTGCGCAAGTGTGCCAACTTCATGTAGTCGATTAAACAACTCCTTCCCTTTCAATTCATGTATGTTTTTATCTGTCTCGGAACCTGATACCAAACTGGGATCGGTCCCCGGCTTATCCTTGAGAAGGAAAGCGCCGGCATATGGAGCTTGCCGCTTTCGGCTTTCTTGCAATGCTGCTAACAGTTTAGGATCCTATATTAAAATTCAACACATTATTTAGCAAAAGTGCGAACCAGAAAGAAATTCGATCATAGCAATCAATAATCTCATGTACCTTCACATAAATTGGCATGTAAAACCCCGGAAACAGCGGTCTATGCGGCAATGGCAAAGCTATAACCTGCCTCACAGAAAATTGAGAAGAAAAAAAAAATTAAAACTTTAACAAAAAGTTCAAACATTTTCTCATATATTACAACATTTTCTCGGAATCCAAACAGACCAGTAAGCAAAACGAAAGTTCCAGAGCCGACAAACCGTAAGATAATCTTCGGGCCGGGGATTCGTGGACACAATGGCTGAGGAAGACTCGGCCTCGGTCCCCGCCACCATGAACTCAACTTCCACCACTTGGTCAGAACCGTCGCCAGAGTCCGAACTATAAAACGCTCGGCAAGCCGAGCTAGGGCGAGTCAATCCGGCGAGCGAGCCGAGAACTCGGAGAACCGGCGACCCCAGCTCAGCGGACGGCCAGGAGCGGAGACTGTGGAGCCGTCCTTGGAGGCATGACGAGGAAGACGACAAAAGCTTCAGCATTTGATCGTTGCAGCGATCGGAACTTCAATTCCTCGAAACCGCCATTACTGTGGAACTTGAAATTCAAAGCCCCACATAAACCCTTGTTTTTCTTCCTTTCAGATCTGCCCCTAAAAAATATTTGAATGTTTTGACGGAATTACCCCTAGTATTTAAGGGAATTACACGAAGACAAAACGGTAGTACAAAAAGTGGCCATGTCGGTATGTGTGGTTCCAGTTGTCCCAGTTTCTGTATCATCAACTCCTTTGAGCTGTAGGCAGAGGAAGCCACGGAGATCAGGTACGTCACGTTTCGATGGATACTACTTTCTGTTTGGTTGCTCAGAAAATTTGGATTTTGTTTTCTCGGTGGGAAAAAGGAAATATGATTTGAACTTTGTTCATGATTGCCGCGTCTAATTTTCTCTTGAAACTTGTTTTCTTTGATCGTTTTCATTGTTATTGAACTGCAAATGTTGAAATGTGGGTTCGGTTATGGTAGAGTCGGATTGGATTATGTTTATTTGATTGGAGTTATGGTTTGCAGATGATTGTTTAGCTCCGGATAATCATAATAATCCTGCTTATTTCTCCAATTTTGCTACTTAATTTTGCGGTTTATGATTATTTAGCTGCAAATGAGAACATTTTAACTCTGCAGATGGACTCATCGCCGTTTAATAAGGTGGGGAGTGAGCGGTCTGATGGATCGGAGCACAGCTCCAGCTCCAGAAGTGGAGTTGGAGGAGGAGGGATGTTTGAGTATTTTGGGTGGGTGTATCATCTGGGTGTGAATACGGTAGGGCATGAGTATTGTCACCTTAGGTTTCTCTTCATTAGGGGAAAGTATGTCGAGATGTATAAGCGCGATCCTCATGAGAACCCCGGTATTAGACCCATTCGGAGGGGTGCTGTTGGGCCTACACTGATGGTGGAGGAGCTGGGGCGCAGAAAGGTTAATCATGGAGGTAAGGGTGGGGATATATATGTTCTACGGTTTTACAATCGTTTGGATGAAACCAAAAAGGGAGAAATTGCTTGTGCTAGTGCGGGAGAAGCACAGAAATGGATGGAGGCATTTGATCAAGCCAAGCAACAGGCTGAGTATGAGCTTTCAAGAGGGGCTAGTGCCAGAAAGAAGCTGAACATGGAAGAGGAGATCGATCTTGAAGGTCATCGACCTAGAGTAAGGCACTATGCACATGGATTGAAAAGGCTTATAAAAATTGGGCAAGGCCCGGAGATGCTCTTGCGTCAATCCTCAAGCATGGGTGGAGATATTAACACAGAGGGGTACTTTCGAACAGATTTTGGAGATGCAGTTGAGGCTTATGTATGGAAATGTGTGCGAACAGTTAATGGTGTTCGAATATTTCAAGATGTTGCTAACACTGAGAGCGGAAAAGGCGTTATCGTCAAGTCTGTTGGCGTTATTGAAGCAAGTGCAGATACTGCTTTTGAAGTGATTTTAAACCTCGACCGACACCAGAGATATGAGTGGGATATGCTGACAGCTAACTTAGAGCTGATAGATTCTTATGATGGATACTTTGATGTTGTCTACGGGACTTTTGATCCTATGTATCTTTCTCGGTGGCGTTCCAAGAAAGATTTTCTCTTCTCTAGGCAATGGTTCCGTGGACAGGATGGAACATACACCATCTTGCAATTTCCAGCTGTCCATAAGAAAAAGCCTCAGAGGTCCGGGTATCATCGTACAAAAATAAATCCATCTAGTTGGGAGATTAGAGATCTGAAAACATCCATGGGTTCAAATACTCCACGATGTCTTGTGACGCAAACGGTGGAGATACATTCTGTGGGCTGGTGGAAATGGAAGAAAAATCAATACTCGAAGTTCGAAAAGGGTGTACCTTATGCATTGTTGTGCCAAGTTGCAGGTCTGAAGGATTATATTGCATCAAATCCTGCACTAATATTCAAATCTTCCGCTTCAGTTATCCAATCGAAGGCAGCTGAAGCTTCCATTTCCAATGCTGAATATGAGGCTGAGGCAGTGCATGATGAGTTTTATGATGCAATTTCAGGCTCTTCATCTTCTGATGAAGAGAGTGACAGTGATGAACTTAACAGTAAGGAAGCAAAAGTGAGACTGAAGAATGTTGCATGGGCCATCGCTAGCTTAGCTTTGAAGCGAGCTCAAGCTGCAGATGCTAATAAAGAATTGGATTCCAGAGTGCCTGCAATCATTATTGATCCAATCCAGTTTCATGGTTCCTTGTCCAAAGGGAAGGATGAGACCGTCACAAACTGTTGGACATCTCCAAGTGGCGAGGGATTTATGATCAGAGGAAAGAACTACCTGGAGGACAATTCTAAGGTAATGGGAGGAGATCCCCTTCTCAAGCTCATAGCGGTAGATTGGTTCAAAGTTGATAAAAGCATAGATAGGTTCGCACTGCATCCCAGATGCCTTGTCCAGTCAGAAGCCGGAAAGAAGCTTCCATTTGTACTAGTCTTTAATCTCCAGGTTCCATCTAAACCAAATTATAGTTTGGTACTTTACTATGCTGCTGACAGACCTCCGAATCCAAATTCTTTGTTTGCTAAGTTTGTGGATGGGAGTGACATGTTTCGCAATGCAAGATTAAAGTTAATTCCAAGTATTGCCGAAGGATATTGGATGGTTAAGCGCGCTGTTGGAACTAAAGCTTGCCTACTGGGGAAAGCTGTATCCTGCAATTATCTCAGACAAGACAATTTCCTAGAGATTGATGTAGATATTGGATCATCATCTGTGGCAAGGAGTATCATCGGACTTGTCCTCGGATATGTCACGAGCATAGTGGTTGACCTCGCAATTTTAATAGAGGCAAAGGAGCACGCAGAGTTGCCTGAGTACATTTTGGGGACTGTTCGACTAAATCGATTGAAGCTTGACTCTGCCGTTCATTTGGAAGTTTAAGGTTGTATCGACATTCTTTAATTAGTATTTCCACCTTTTTCACAGCTATTGGTCCAACATGATTTTTTTTTTTTTTTTTTTTTTTTTATTTGTTCAACATGATATTTTTTTTTTTTCCAGTTTACAGTTTACTGACCGTTTTTTCTTCCGCTTCTTTATCCAACATACTGTACCCCAATGCACTACATACCACACAAGTATCAAACCATGAACTGGTACTTGTTTTGTGTGCTGAAAGGAACTATCTTTATAGTGGAGTTGGTTGTAGTTTACGTCGTTCATCCTATTATAGTTAGAAGAATGAAGTGAGTAGATACTTTAGGGAAGATTTGGCTTTATAAACCGCTTTCAAAGTGATTTTTTGTAGGGGAGGCTGCTTTAGGGAAAATTTTGAGTGTAGATAGTTTCTGTAGAGATGATTAAACAGCTGATAATTCAATTTATCATTTCTTGTTAGACGGACAAATTTATTTATTTGCTTTACAGTGCTATGCAGAAACATTCTATCATTTTGCAGCAATACTATGTACTTGACTATAATGGACTCTGCTTCGTATGAGCCTGGGCAAAACAAGAATTTAATTTCTTTCTACCACCTGTTTCTTTTCTTTGTAGATTTTTGTGCCTTGTGAACTGTCCCTTTCCTATGAGGTTGCTAATGTCAAGTTGACGGTTACCTAGGTACGTTTTCTTCCATGTGTTATTTTCCATATATAATCTTCAAAAGAACTCCAGTAAATTTTCCTGGACAAGCTATTCTCGTTCATAAATAGATATGTTCAAATGAAAATTTGCGAGCGCAGTCTGACCGGATTTTTACCAGGTTGTGGTGGCTTAGTTTGTTGGTTTTGGGTTGAGAAAATTGAAAACCTATAACTTCTTGTCTTATATTTCTAAACTGTTAATGGTATGTTTGCAATTTGCGAATCCAGGTGTGTTAGTACTGATACATGGACAGCATAGGCATTCTCTCGCGAACATCTATTGGATCGAAAGACTGAACAAGGGCCGCGTCACAGGGTTGCGGACATCATTTTCTGTATGTTATAGTAAATTTGTGAAACTGACTGTAGTTAAATAGCGGAATGATTTGTAAATGCCGGTAGGCAATCCTGTATCGTTTATAGATACTGCCCTGTGGAGTATATTTTTTAGGGAGTTTTAACGAAAAACACACGTTACTGTTCACTGTAACGAAAAACCATATTTTTACACTAAAAAGTCAATCCTGGTATTATTTATTTTGCCTTTTATTTTGTCCTTGTTATTAAAACTCAAAGTTTTCAAGCATTTTTTTATTAGTTTTCCTTATTTTTTAAGGGAAGTCCAGCTTAAATTTATTGGTTGTGAAATGAGGTTGAAGAGACATTTTCATTTGTGGTCAATATATATGTATTTTTCAAGGTTCTAAAAAACGCTAGGCGCTAGTCGGGCGGCGAGTTAGGGCCTAATGCCTAAACGGTTAGGAGGGGCCTAGGCAGGTGCCTAGATGGATTTAAGTAAATTTATAATATTTCTTGTACATATGTGCCTGTTTATACTTAATATATATATATATATATATATATATATATATATATATATAATTTCATTACAAATTACAAAATAGAATGACATATATATTAGGAAGTATTGGAACATAATGAATATGGGGAACATGCATATAATGTGTATTCATATTCAACAAATCTCTTACAATTTATTGAAAAAAATAAAATGCAAAATGAAAGTTATTTATTTTCTGTCTAAGTGAGTCGCAACCTAGGCAGGTGTCTAGGCGGTCTAGGTGGGCACCTCAACAGGTAGGTGTCTAGGCGGTCTAGGCGTTATTTCTTAATTTTCAAACGCTTAGGCATTAATCAGGACGGTGACCAACCGTCTAGTGTCTAGGCGGGAATTTTTAGAACAGTGATATTTTTGCAGTCAACCAAAATCTGTGTTTGAGCATCCAATTTGGATGTTTACGGCGTCATATCGATGGCAACGAGATCTTGGACAAAGTGTGAAATTTTTTAAGGTTTTTTTTCATGGAGATTTTGGGATTTAGATGTTTTTGCATCGGATTAGGGCTTATTTAAGAGTAGTTGGCATAGGCTTCATATAGTGTATGAATTGAGATATAAGGACTTGATAGAGTTGGGTTTTGTGTTACGCTTGTCACACAAACAACTTTCTAGGGTTCTATTAGAGCAATTTCACCCCTAAAGACTTTGCACCAGCACCCAGCTCATTTATCCACTTAAATAAACAATAATAGACCAAAGCATCTCCACCCCTAACAAAAAATAGCCTAGTCAATTTTATTAAAATATTATTAATTTTTATTATAAAATAATAATTTGGTTTTTTAATTTTTGACTTCTTTTCTCTGACTCCCCTACTCCCGTCTTCTTCTTCTTTTTCTTCTTATTCTTCCCAGTTTTCCCAGTTTTTTCTTCTCTTTGTACACCATCTTCTTCTTCTTCTTCCTTTTTTTTCTCCTCTCTATACACCACGTCATCGAATTTACCCTATTCTGAACATGGACACCCACCATCCTGGACCTGCGCACACCGTAAACCCCCAAAAATCAACACCTACATATTCAAAAATTCATCGAAAATATACAAAACGGAAAAAAAAAAAAATTCCAGTTGCAAGAAGATCCGAGTTAATCAACCGATCAACGACGATCCGAGTTGCAGGAAGATCACGATTTGGAAGGGGGACATGGTGTTGAATATATGGATTTATCAGGGGAAGGGGGTTGATGGTGTTCCAGGGATCGGGATGGGGTTCCAGGAGTCGGATGGGGTTCCAAATGAGAGAGACTGTAGCCATGACGTTAGCAAGGCGTCAGATGAGCCGTCTCCTTCCTCTGTCGATTTTAGGCCGACCTGTGGACTAGCTTGGGCTGGGTGACAGTCTATTCCACAGGCTGGAGTTGATTGGTTGAGTCTCAGCTTGTTTTTTTCCAATGGGTGACAGGCTCTTTTGCTTCCAGTGGAAATGCTCTTAGGCAATCTCCAGGGACTTGTTTGGTGGGTTGAATGGGATTGGACCTATGAATATGATTGAATTGACAACGACTTGTAAGATAGGAATTTTAACTAATGTTTGAGGATAAATTAGATAATTCACTTTGTTGTGGATTTAGAATCTATCATGTCTAATTATGTTTATCTCACACTTTGACACAACAAATAATAGACTGAACTCAAGTCTATTTTATATGTCACCACTTATCCCATCAGCCAACCAAACAAGCCCAATGGTTTGGCTAAATGTAGTCCCTCTGTCATTTTTTAGCCCTTTAAAATATTAATTTGTTAATGAACTGTCTAGTGCTATATTTTTTTTCTCTCCAATGATGCAAGGCTATACCTAATTATTAGGATTGTCTGCCCTCCTATTTCCATACTCTGCTCATGCCCTCCTATAATGTGTGGTCACGGTTAAGGCACGTCAACATTTTATATTAATTTTTTATAGAAATAATAAAACAAAAAGTAATAGGAATATAAAATGTTGACATGGCTTAACCGTGACTACACAAACAAAAAGATATGGGAAAAGTATGGAAATGAGAAGGCAGAGAATCCACCTCCTCACAAAACCTATCAGCCATGCTTTGTTCAAAGCAAATTCCCTCATCGCCAGCAAACACCCATTCAACACATTGAATTTTGGTTGCATCTTGCAAGCCCTGAACTTTGGAATCGTAGTGAAACCCAATTTCGTTACAATGTTTTTTTATGCTAGCTCTTATTCTTATGCTATTTTCCTTCTAGGGACATGACAATATATGACCATAAACCATGTTGTTTTTGCTTCCGCCCAACGTGGGTTAGAGTTCGATCGACTGCGTAATCATGTTTTTAAAAAAGCAATCTTGAGAGATATGGAATCGAACACACGACGTTGGGTACCGGAGTAAACTCGTAAGAACTTGAGTTGCAACCCTTTTGCACAAGAGAAATGATAAATACACACTATTTTAGTTTTTCATGCACCCCTGTATAATTTTATTTGTTGTTTTCGTTTGATTTATTTAATCCGACAACCAAAAAAAAAAATTGTATAAAACATTAAAAATAGTGTGTAAATCACCCCTCCAAATTCATCATTTTCGAAGAAAAATACATGATGAAATTCAATCATAAATTCTTTTTTTAGATGCATTGGTTTTTAATAAAATGTAGTAGAGGGGGGGACGGGCAAGGGATTTCTGGATGCAATGATCTTTTCTCTTTTGAGAGAGGGTTGGTGCCTCACACATAACTGTTGATAAAGAGCTAATCTCGATTAATTTGTCTTTACAAAATTTATAAAAAAACACAATATATAAAAAAATAGGTCCATGCATATTGCATAATTGCAGTATATTGTGTTGGCAGCAAGAGTATGGGAAGGGCATGTTATGTAAGTGTAAGCTGCCCATGACGATGTGACATGTGCAATACATACGAAAGAAGAAAAAGGATGGCAGGCTTTTCATTTTGTTTTTACCTTTGCACCGCATTTTAACCCCGACAAAAACTGTGTTTCACGTTAGATTCTTTCTTGCAACTAATACATGATATTAGTGTTGGTAGATTTTAATCCTTTTTTAGTTGATTGTGTTTAACATAGTCTCTAGTGTTATACAAACTCATAAGATGATACTATGCGAATTTATGAATAATAAAGTAACCATGCCACACAAACATAAAGAACTTGGCGACGTTCGGCGAACTTTGCCTACTCTTGTGTGATCTCCCTTGAGAAATCACCTGCACAATAAAGAATAACAGTTCGATTATAAGAACTAAATGAAAATCTTTATGCTAAACCTCAAAATCTTGCTTTCTCTCTACTCTTCATGTGAATAAACAACCCCCTAAAAGTTTAATATATAGACTGATGAGATTCTTGAATCCTTTTAAAATAGGGAAAACTAACTTATCTCTTAACCTAAACTGATTGGAATTACATAGAAAACCTATTTCCCCAATTCTTATGGGAAAGAACATGTGCACATTCATTTTCTCCTGTTTTCCGATTATACTATATAGACCGATGGTTACATGCCTTATAATGTTCATACATCGAAAATACATTAATCTTAAGTGAGAGGACATGTAAATTCTTTTCTAGGGGGATACAAGCATTATTCTTATTTAAAATGGTTTTAAAATATCACTTGTTAGGACATGTGGTGCCTACTTGTCGAGCAAATAATCAAATTAATGAGGCCCATATGTGCCACGTTAACATTTTGAATGAAAAACTTTACGGACGTAATAACATGTGACAAAGTGGAACACGAAAATATAATTTAAGAGGTAAGTTGAGTTAAAAATAAATTTTAAGGAGTAAAGTGGGATCGGAAAGCACTTTTATTTGGCAACAATAAATTTAAGCCTTCACACATCTAACTAAGAAAATGAATTTCCGTTTATAGGTGTTGGAGTTTTTTTGGTCGATCAACTTTTTGTCCATCATGTTTTGTTAGTGATTTTTCTTCCATTAATCAACAGTTTTCTTATAAATAAACAAGCTTTTTCATTCAACACATTTTGAGTAATTAATTGATTCATTATTTTTTACCACACTTCGAAAATACATCTTAAGGGTTGTCATTTTAAGTTCGGCAAAAAGCACTTTCTCATATTTTCGACCAGAAAAAACTTACATGCACTATTTGCTTTTTACTTTATTTCTTGTGATGCGATCAGTCACGAGTGTAAACTCAGCGCCTAAATGAAAATGTTATCAGTAAGTCTAGTCAAATATGTAAACTCGGCCACACGTTAATAAATTGAGTCATCACAATCATTCATATCCATGAAACCTCAACAGCTCATGACTGAAAGGTGAAAACATTTGGAGAGAAAAAACAGGAAAACAGAAGGATCAAACAAAGCCAAGTAGGGTTTGGATAGGGTTGGAAAAAAGTTGCAATGTCACATGCATGCAGATTACATGAGAGTGTTATGTATTATGCCGATGACACAAAAATCCATCATTTCTTGGTTGACTGGAATAAAATGTTATGTATGATGCCCATGACAATGGACAAAAATCCATCATTTCTTGGTTGACTGTTATTTTATTCCAGCTGAGGTTAATTTGGAGCTATTTAAATTATTTTTGTTGTTTTTATTATGGGATATATTATTCACACATCTCATTTTACTTCTCACACATTCCTTGATAATTTTTGTCATTTGATATTCTTCAATTCATCTGATCCGACGGCCGAAACTTAAAATGTGTGTGAGAAGTAAAATAGGTGTGTAGATATCACACCCCTTTATTATATACCTGGCACTGGCAAGTCAGAGAATTTAACGTGAACGGAGAAGATGAAATCATGGAAATGACGAAAACTCCTGTCACAGACAAACATGCCAGAAAGCGATCTGTAGCTTTCAACATTGGAGGTAGATTGTCTGCCCTCCTGTTTGGGTGCATTTCCCATTCCCTCATATTTTGTATAGTCACGATTAAGCCACGTCAACATTTATATTGATTTTTTTTTATATAGAAATAATAAGACAAAAAGTAATAGAAAAATAAAATGTTGACATGGCTTAACCGTAACGGTACAAATAAGAGGGGATGGAAAGGGCATCCAAACAGAAGGGCAGACAATTTACCTCCTTCAACATTACCCTTTCTATCTGCAATTTTTCTCTATTTAAAAATTTTGAGTATGAGTCTATCAGATCAATTTTAATATAGGAACTTTAAATAAAAGCTCTTGGTACTTGTCAGATGACCGCAAGAATTCGAATTTAAAACATCTTTTAATGGGAGTATCAATAGAATATTACTAGATTAAGTACCGCCTTCTTCTTTACGTAACACATCTTATATATGTTTGTAATGTGATTAATCATTGCTTAGTCAATGAAAAGAGTAAATGGTAGAGATTTTGATCATTACATATAAATTTATGACGGCCGTGACCATTTGGTGGCCTTAAATAGAGCAAAACCAAAATGAATTCCTTGTAATATCGGGAATAAGATCCTCTTCAGATCACCCTATGCGTAAGTATACTCATATACCCACTGGCGGAACTACACTAACCCTACCATGGGCTATAACCCAGGTAATATTATTGAAAAATAAATAACTTCTAAATATATTGGGTAGTAATATTCACATACACATTTTTACTTCTTACATTCTTTCTCAATTTTCAACCATCAGATTGAACGAATTGAAGATGATCAATGACAAAAAATTAACAAAAGTGTGTCGAAAGTAAAAATGAATGTGAAAATAGCACAATCCTATATATTCACCCCAAAATAGTAATTCATTCTTCACTAAAATTTGAAGCCAATATTCATCCCAGATTAATTTTTTACTCAATTAATAAACACAATCCCTTAGTAAACACTCGTATTTTTAACTCTTAACACTAAACTCTGCATGTTCTCCTCATTTTTCTTTGATTTGTCGTCGAGATTCTTGTTAGTGGCATCATATCCCCCTACAAAAATTAGTTAGCCCACCCTTTCTAGTTCCGCACTTGGATATTTCTTTAGACAATTAAACAATTTTGGTGTATTGCTTATCTGTTGTTTGAGAGACTGCAGAGGGAGGAAGGGTTTGATGCTTTCTGGATCAATTGCAGTCCAAAAGAAAGATGGCATCCCATGTTAAAAACTCTAGGTTTGAAATGATCATATGGTCGTGCAAATAAATTAGGTTATCTTAATTTACCTTGTCACTAGTACTAACTTTACTTAGCACTACATAGCTCAGGGCTAAGGGATCTTCATATGGTTTAATTTGGTCATTACAGTAATCACTCGTTACAAAAATAGGGTGTATTAGTCAGCACTCAACATAGTAGAGCTCTTTTGAATGTGTTTTTAAAATGACTGAAAGCGCTTTTGGTAAAAATGTTTTTAGAACCAATCCTTGGTAAAAATGCAAGTAAATTTTGGAAAAGCGCTTAAAGTGCTTCTTGGAAGAAGTGCACAATTGGTGCTTCTTGTAGAAAGCACATTAAATGCTTTTGAAATCCAAAAACATTTTCTCTAAAAGCACTTTCAGTCATTTTAAAAGTACATCCAAACGAACATGTAGTCAGTCGACACTCAAGACCAGATTTATACAGAAAACCTTAATATTATTATTAAGAAGGACCCTTCGATCTGCACCAATATTATATGCACACATGGTAGCGATCTTGATTCAAAATACCTAGCTAGTTCCTTGCCATAAAAGGAGCAAATTAGGGGTGGGCAAACGGGTATAGGAACAACGGGTCGGGGTGGGTAATCCAAGTTCGGGGTGGATATGGGTCGGTTCCTATTTTTTAAGAGGGAAAACGGGGTAGGTCGGGGCATACCATTTTAGGGGCGGGCCAAGTCCAACTATATAGTAAAAGGGGGGCCCAAACCTGCCCGTTTGTAAATGTAATGTACGGACGAGATTGAAGATTACAATATCTTCCAATCTTAACCATCAGTTTTTACCCTAGGTCTTAATCAAACCCGAGTCTCCTCTTAAGTCTCCTCCCTTCCACCCACACTCCCCGTCTTCGTCAATCATCTTCTCCATCACCCAGACCATTATCACTGCTTGAGTTTGGCAACCACCATGACAACCCATGTTCTTGATTGTCCTCCTCCCAGTCTGCCCCCCTCTCGAGTCTCATAGCACCAACACTTATCTTATCTTTCATACTCATCTCTATCTTCCTCGACGATATCATCGAAAACCCAAACCACTGATCCATCGTCATCTCATCACCGCCGCAACGACGACCACCACCCTATCACCGACATTGAGTTCTCTGGTCTATGCGTTATCTCCTCATCAACATCACTACCTATTCCTCGTTCTCTTCCCCCTCCAACCCCTCGAATCAACTGCGCTGATTGGATTAACTACATCAGATCTCTGCTAAATCGATCTAAAGCATTGCGCTATCGTCGATCTAATTTGAGTCATATTCTAATCTGGAGCATCGCGCCATGGTCGTCGATTGAAGTCGAGAGACAAAGACCTCGATATGGGATTGGGAAAGATGAGCAAGAGAGACAAGGACAAATGTGGGAGGTTGAAGCCTCAATCCCCTTTTGTGCTGAGGAAGACGATCTCAACGAGGTCATCACTGATAAAAAAAAAATGAAAATGTACTCGTGGACCCAGTCCGAACCGACCCATTTGGGTTAGGTCCAGTTCCTGTATTAAAATTGGTTACACCCGCCTCGCCCCAACCCGTTTCTTTTAAATTTAGGTCCAGTCTGGTCCCTTCAAAATTGGTCATGGCCCGGCCCATGCTTAGTCCTAGAGCAAACATCACAAATATTTGCTATTTGTTTCCACAAAGCCCTATGGTCAATTAGCAACTATAAGTATATATACATATCTATGTTTATCATTCAAATTCAATCACAATCGCATGGTTACTTTTGCTCGAGATAACCAAATCAATTTAATAAATACTTGTGGATGCAAATTTCTGCCTTCTTCTTCTTGGACAAAAATGCACCTACAAAACAATTAACACCTTAGGTCAAAGCCAAGAGCCTCACGTGCCCACGATGAATGAGGGGGGGCTTTGGGCGAAGAACCTCTAATGCCAAAGTTAGAATTTGAGGGAGAAAGTGTTTGGAGAAATTTGGAGAATTTTAGAAGAAGATTAGACTTAGGTTTTTGGAGAAATGAGGGTGTTTATATAAGGGTGTGGCCGGCCCTCTTTGGAGAGAAGGGGTCCAGCCACTTATGGTGGTTTTGGCTCTAATTGCAAGATATTATGTCAAAATAATAACTTGCAATCAATTAGAAAATTAATTAATTAATTAATTAGGAAATTAATCAATTAATTTAGGTAATTAATCCTAATTTGAATGAATAATTAAGAGTTACCTTATGGGGAGGATTTGATGAGGATGGATGAAATAGATTTTGAATAAATACCTATTTTGATCACTTTTGACTTTGATTGAGTCGTGCTTGTCTGCTGCTTGCATGTGGGAGTTCCGGTGTGCCTCGAGGGTAATTTTATCTTTTTAATCCAAAAATCCGCATGTCACCACTATATTTTTCTTGATTATTTTTTGCTCCACAATACTCTTAACCGCTTATGTTACAAAACCCTTTAAGTTATATTTTCTAATTAATCACTAGTTGAAGACCATAGAAACCCAAAAACTAATCTTAATTTGCCTGTTTGAGAAGAATATTATATTGTGTGCCAGTATGTAAAGAGGATGTCCAGATTTGCGTGCGCATTCTTCAAACCATGGAACCACGTGATGTTGTTGTATACTTGTATTAGACAGCATGTAATGCTATAATACATGACAAATTTGTACTCACAAAAATCATATTATGTCAAATCACAAACTAATTATTTTTTCTATTATGTCGGTGTTTGGATTTTTTACTTTCTACTGCTGAAAGGCTATGAAGTTGAAGGATCTCTCTAGTACCACCGATTGATCTGTTTTGTGCTGTTGTCCATCCATCAAAATTGTCAAATTTGCAGTTATTGCTTCTGTGGACATGGTAGTTAAATAATCTTATCATAATCTTATCATTTTTGTAGAATTATCAGAGAAACAGGTCAAGGGTCCACTTTCAACAACATCAATATTATCCTGAATTTGATTATTACCACCTACACAATCCATCAAGTGTAGAGTTTTATCATAAAAAGGTAATTGTGTTAGTTAAAGTGGAGTTAAGATATTTAAACTATTACTTATCTTTTTGTACCATCAATGTGGGATTCAACACGACCCTCACGTGGGATCTAATTAGTGGGTCACATGTAGAAGATCCACACATCGGCAACCACGTGGAGCCAAGAGAGACTCACCCTACACACGGGCCAAGGGACACACCATTATCGCGCGAGCCCAAGGAGACCCACCCATCACGTGGTAGTACAATACGGGTCCTCTCCTTAACTCTGATACCATGTAGAATTATCAGAGAGATAGGCCAAGGGCCCATTTTCAACAACATCGATATTGTCTAACTTGGTAATTACCACCTGCACAATCCGTCAAGTATAGGGTTTTATCACAAAAGGTCTTGGTGTTAGTTAAAGTAAAGTTAAGATATTTAAACTATTACTTATCTTTTAGTACATTCGATGTGGGATTCAACTGTTACATAAGGAAAATATTATATAATTGTTCGATTTTCCACAATTTTATACCGTAACTGGATTTTGTTACATCTTTTAACATTTTGAAGAGAAAATTCTTAAACAAAATTAAAATTAGTAAATTTTGGAGTTTGTCCTTCATAATCAGGAACTAGTAAATAATCTGGAAAATAAAAGGTGAAGATTGAGGAAAAGTTTTATTATTAAACTTCACTGTTCATTTTCCATCCTACTGAGCAATATTCTTGTGTGCTGAACACTCAAGGGAAGACTTTGAAGAGTTGGCTTCTTGCCACCATTGAACTGGGTATGTCGCGGTGGTAGGGCATATCATAGGCCCGAAGCACCTTTGATATGTTGTGGCCCAAATGCCTATTACCCACGAGGTAGACATATGTCACATACCCTCGAGGTGATCTATGATCATAGCGAGCATATAATCTTTGTGTCCTTCTCTATAGTTAATTTGTGATCATAATGAGCATATAATCTTCGTGTCCTTCTCTATAGTTAATTTATGCCTCCACATCTAAGTTCAGAGTTGTTCTTAAGCAAAAGTGGGAAGGTCGATCGCCCGGGACGCCAAATCTAAGGGGACCCCGCAATTTTTTTATGAGTATATATACATACTTAATAAACCCTACATTTTTTTTTAATTAAAATTTATCTTAATACACCTCACACGCTTTCCCATAATACCCTCACATTTCACGCTCTCTATATACACCATCACACTCCCTACATACATCCCCACATTCTTCACACTATCAACACTAATGTAAAGAGCCAATGCGCAATTCACATCCACTAGATGTTTCAAAAAGAAACAAATTTTATTAATCATTTAACATGTAAATTCCAATACAAACTTACAAATACAATTTCCCTTCTTTCTGGGCTATGTCACCTTTAGTATGCATGTAAATAAAATAACGAAACATAGTAACTCTTTAAGCCCTAGAGACTAAAGATCAGAAACGAACTTGGCTTCTGTTTGCCCCTCTTCCGGAACATTGTAAAATCCTTGTATTTCTCTCCAGCATCGGCACGAAAATGATCATGTCAAATCTCTTGGCGTTCTAGTCACTCATATCACAGATATCCCTCAGGCACAACATGATCATTTGATAGCATTCTTAACACAGTTATAGGCATAATGAAAAATAGAAAGTCTTATCTCATGTGAAGCTTTCAAAACGTTGATTTTATGTTCCATTCGTCAACAATAATTTCTTTCAATCAACATGTTTGTAGGTTTATTGGTTAAGATTTTGTTCTATAATGGAGGGTGAGAGTAGCTTTGAGAATTGAAGAAAATAAATAATCTTGAGATATACATGTTAAAATTGATTTGGGGTGTATTTATAATCTTTTTATTTTTTTTATTTTTAAAACCTTATGAGGTCGAATTTGTCATTGCATATTAGTAATTTAATATTAAATTTTTATATGAAGTGTATTCAACATTATGTGGGGTGCTAATAAAAAAACTCATATTTAATATTAGGTAATATACAAGTAACCTTTTAAAGCTCAATGTTGATTTTTTTTTTTTTTTCTTTCTATGGATTCAACCGAGTATGGTGTAGGTGCTCAAACGAAATATATATTGTTCGGAAAAAAAAAAAAAAAAAAAAAAAAAAAAAAAAAAAAAAAAAAAAAAAAACTTAATTATATCTTGTGCCTCTTTCTTTCCCAAACCTAGCGTGCAAACAACATTCTTTTTTTTATCTTTTCCTTTCTCTCCATTGATCAATCTCCCTTAAAGTATTTCTTAAGTTCCTACAACGCAGGTTTAGCTCTTTCAAAATACAAGAAAAAGGCAAGTTGATTGAGGTTGTTGAACAATTACTTTAGGTCAACCATGACACATGAAAGGCTAAATGAATACTATCCTCTTAGAAAGTGGTAGCTCAGACTATCATATCTCTATTCCTACTCTAGACTGCGAAAACCAAATCATGATACATGGCCAAGTAGTAACTCAAATTTTAGTTTCACCTTTCCCACTTCAGAGTGCCAAACTCAAATCACGATGTATAGTTTTGGCACTCAAGAGTGGAAAATATCACATGTAACCCAAACTATCATAGAAAGTTATAACTCAAACTATATATCATATCTCCATTCTCACTTCCGATCGAATGCTATAACCAAATCAAGATGCATTGCTTTAGCACTCATGGAGTGGAAAATATCACCTGTAAAGGTAGTGTGGGCTGTCTCAAACATTAGTTCAGGGTTTAGGGTTTGTGGACTCCTTTATATTCCTATATTGCTTACTATAAATGGGTATATATAGTCCGGGCACCATACCGCATGGGGGTTATAGTGAAACCACACTTAAGACCTCATGAGAGACTCTGTGGCGTGCACCAAAATGTAACGTGGGTGGGGGATCATTACGAACCAAAACAAGATATATTGTGGGCATGCCAGAAAAGAAAAATATAATGCAAGCAGTATGGTCCAATGTATTGAAAAAGAAAGCATCAAAAGACAATCAACAGTGGTGTTCCTTGAAAGTGAACACAAAGTGTGTGTATTCTCTTTTTTATTGTTAACTGCGTGTTCATCATCTTGCAATGCATGCGGCTCAGCTCCACGAATTTCGTTTTCCCCCCACCTTTACAATATGCAAATATGTTATCAATTGGCATTGCTTCGGGTGTGTGTGTATATCTAATTTTTATTTTTTCAATTGTTGCAGCATATTTACACACTAGAAGTGATATGCGAATAAACAAAGTAATTCTTATGCCAAATAAAGTCTAGGGTATTACTATCTAAAGATTATCAATCATTATAGTTTTTTTTTCTTTTTGTCAAGATTTTATCAATCAAATCAACGACACACTACTGATTACACTGATATTTGTCATCAACTTAACTACATCCAACGTACGAGGGAATTTTATGATATGGAAAAGAGCTTTTAATAGTGCAACCAAACCAAGCGACAAGCTCCAAACCATTCTCTTCTATATGACGCATTGCAAAATCAGGTACCAAATCCTACCACATAATTTGCAAAGACATCTGCCAAATAATTTCCTTCCCTAAAAGTATGCGAAAAATGCAGGTACAAGCGAGCTACATACCATAAACAGTTTATCCAATAACCTTTAAGAAACCATAGGATATCCATAGAGCCAGCTGCTAGAAGATGAACAGACGTACATTGACTTTTTCTGTGTACAAGTAAGATATTTCCCTCAAATTTATGAATTAACTGAGATAAGAGCCACCTCTTTTAAGAACCTCAAAGCATTGTCAAGCCTATCAGCTATGCTCGAATGTTAACATTTTTTTCAAGCTTAACAAAGCATGTCATTAATCACAAAATTTTAGTCTCTCCAGTCTCTAGATCTCTAATTAAGCAAGTGGCCGTAAAATTAGTGTAAATCAGCAGAGCAAAAAAATTGAACATCGCCAAAGGCATAAGAGGGTCAGCCTACAAAACAAAATGGATTACAGTCTGTCATACCAATGTTTTGCATGCCATCCACTAGCCATACCATGACGGATCTCCCATTTACCCCATGGAACCGGATCCCCTCCGGATCCAATAAAACTGAGCCTGCTAAGCAGGCAATCCGGACCGTTGAAATTTGATCCAATGGCTACAAACAGAAGGACCCTCTAAAATTTATAATAATTGTAACCGTTGGATCAAATTTCAACAGCTCGGATCGCCTGCTCAGCAAGCTCAGTATACATGGATCCGAAGGGGATCCGGTTCCTTAACCCCATCCTACCATCTCTCTCTCTCTCTCTCTCTCTCTCTCTCTCTCTCTCTCTCTCTCTCAAAATATCTTACCAATAAATAATGTAAACATTTAACAATATTTCACACCTTTCAGGTTCAGGTTTGTCGGGTGAAAAATTTAGTTAACAGTAATAAAATTTTAAACGGGCAAAAAAAAATAAAAATAAAAAACAAATGGCAAAAGACCACATAAATTTGACTGCCAAGCTATATATATACACACTCCCCTTCACACTTAATCCTCATACATTTATACTCTAAGAGCCATGGCCACCCTCTCTCATGTCTTGTCACTATCCCTCCTCCTCTTTTCCTTAGCCCATGGCCTCAACAACAATAACCCTCAATGCAGTGATACCAAAGAGCAAGGCTCAACCCTCCAAATCTTCCATGTCTACAGCCCATGCTCTCCCTTCAGACCCTCCAAACCAATGTCATGGGAGGAGAGTGTCCTCCAAATGCAGGCCAAGGACCAGGCCAGGCTCCAGTTCCTGTCCAGCCTCGTCGCCGCAAAACCGGTTGTTCCGATCGCTTCCGGCCGGCAGATCATTCAGAGCCCCACTTACATTGTGAAGGCTAAGATCGGCACACCACCTCAGACTTTGCTCATGGCTGTTGACACTAGCAGCGATGCTGCTTGGATTCCATGCAATGGCTGCGTTGGCTGCTCCTCCAATGTGTTTAACTCTGTCAAATCCACAACCTACAAGAACCTTGGTTGCCAAGCTGCGCAATGCAAGCAGGTAGTCATAATTAATTTCATGCAATAACTTTCAGAAAGAAAAAAACATGAAATTGTTAACCTTTGTACATCTTTTCTCTGTATTTAAACCAATTTTGCATGTTATGTTGTCTAACAAATTGTAAATCTGGATCATTGATTAGGTGAAAATTTGTTTAAAAAGCAACTAAGTGACCGTTTGACAATATAACATGTCATACACATGTCATTGTCTAACTAAGCATATCTAGTATCCATTTTAATTATGCTATAAAACTCCCTAACATGGTTTAATAATGAAAGTGATCTCTTACTTTTACGCACTTTCTATTTTAATGTGCTAATAATCTGTGCTTTACTAAAATGGGACAAAATGATACACCAACATTATGCATGTGATTAATCTACAGGTCCCCAACCCCACTTGTTTAGGCAGCTCCTGCAGTTTCAACATGACTTATGGTGGCTCCAGCATAGCAGCTAACCTCTCACAAGAAACCTTCACCTTAGCAACCGACTCCATTCCCGGCTACACCTTTGGTTGCATCCAGAAGACCAGCGGCAGCTCCGTGCCGCCACAGGGTCTTCTGGGGCTTGGCCGGGGACCATTGTCACTTCTATCCCAGACCCAAAACCTCTACCAATCCACATTCTCATACTGCCTCCCCAGTTTCAAGTCCCCAAACTTTTCTGGGTCATTGAGACTTGGCCCTGCTGTGCAGCCCAAGAGGATCAAGTACACCCCACTGCTCAAGAACCCTAGAAGATCATCACTCTATTACGTGAACTTAAATGCAATTAAGGTTGGCAGGAGAATTGTTGATATCCCTCCTGCTGCTTTGGCATTCAATCCCATCACTGGATCGGGGACCATCTTTGATTCAGGTAACATTTTCAAAGATTATTTCTTTTAATTAAATAAATAATTATTATCTTAATTAAAAGAATTTTGGGCATGATCAATGGTATTTAGGATCCTTGCTGACTTAAGGTCAGGTCACAGAACTGATTTTAAATGTATATTTTTTGTGATCACGTGACTGGCCCTCATGTCATGATTCGAGTAGAGGACCCCTCCTGGACGTAAAGTTGGTTTGGGATTTATCTTCGGGGTATTCTAAACATCAGGCTTTTATTCTTGGTTTAGAATCTAATGATCAAGATTTAATGCCCAAAAACCTTGATGTACAGAATACAACGTTACATAGAAAAATTTTCACAATTATTTATGACCTTATGGTGATGCTCATAAGCATAATGTCTCAAAATCATTACAAATAACATTTTCCTGTTTTGCATTAATCAGGAACCGTGTTCACTCGTCTAGCGCAACCAGTCTACCTTGCCGTCCGAAACGAGTTCCGAAGGAGAGTTGGCCCGAAAATACCAGTGACAACCCTAGGCGGGTTCGACACATGCTACTCGGTCCCCTTCGTGGTGCCAACGATAACGTTCATGTTCTCGGGCCTGAACATGACACTGCCAGAAGACAACATAGTAATCCACAGCACAGCTGGTAGCATCACATGTCTAGCCATGGCAGCGGCACCAGACAACGTGAACTCAGTGCTAAATGTCATTGCCAATATGCAGCAACAGAACCACAGAGTGCTCATTGATGTGCCCAACTCAAGGCTTGGCGTGGCCCGTGAGGCCTGCACTTAGTCAAATTGTCGTTGCCTTTCCCCAACTCCCACTACTATCTGTGCTCAATTAGTGTAAAACTAGTACTGTTTTTAATTTGGTTTTTTAATTTTTTATTTTTGGGGTGTTTTGGCATATGTATGTGGACAGTCAAGACACAGAAGTGGGATATTGATTGGAAAGGTCCAAAATATGGTGTGTTTTTTGTACGTTTGTACCGACAAATATCACGAGAAAGGGATCCAATCTGAATCTCAATCTGTAGCTTTGTGTCTTGTTCTCTGGTTGGATTGGTTTAGATAGGTATCAGTACAATGTCACGGGTTTTTTTTTTGCAAAAGGCTTGCAGCAAGAACTCTGTTCATCTCCAAGGTTTTTTAAATCAATAAAATTTAGAAAACTTTATCGAAAAGCTTCCGATATTGTTTATTTTAATGAAAAATAATATTTTTACACTAAAAAGTTAATCATGGTACTATTTACTTTATCCTTTATTATGTTCTTATAGTTAAAATTCAAAGTTTTCAAACTTTTTTTATTAATTTTCCTTAAAATTTACTGTTAATTAATTTTTCTGTCATCTTTGTGTGAGATTTGATTGATTAATTGAATATTTAATTCAGATTTTGAATACAGGAGAATTGTTTTGCGTCTTTTGACCCTGTATACACACATGCAAAGCATAAGACATTTATGTTACATTTGTGAGGGTATTTAAACAAAATATTGTTTTTCAAATAAAAATAGATAAATGAAAAAGCCGAATTTGAACTTTTAATACTTTCAAAATCTGTGAGTTGCTCTCGTTCTTGAATTTGGTTCAAGGCAAAGTTTTGTTTCATAAAAGTTAAGAGATTTTTTATGTTATAATTAAAATAGTTACTTAATACTATAGTAATATTATTTTTCGTTTGTATTTGCGTTCTTATTTTTATTTCGAACCACCGAGTTCTTTTCCCTAGGCCTGGCTCACCAGCTCATTTATTGGTTGGCAAAAACCACTTGAGAAACTGTGTTCAACAAACGTAGAAAAAAATGTAAAGGGGCTCCAAAGAGTCCGAAACTTTCTCAGCCCCACTTTAGTCCACACCTAATCCTTTCAAGATGTTGACCCACTTAACCAAGGGCTGCTATTTTTTCACAAAAAAAAAAAAAAAAAAAAAAAAAAAAAAAAAAAAAAGAAGAGAAGAAGAGAGACAATAAGATAAAGAAATTTTATAATGTCAATGGGCGAACAAATCATACCTTTGTGATCATTTCCTTCTTAAATATGGTATTACCACTAAGTCAACAATGTTTTATATTTTCAACATTGTCTTTTTTAGTAGAGCAATGAGTGGGTGGATTTATAGTTAGTAGTTAGAAGAGAAAAATTGGTGGGAATCGAACCCGTACTATAGTGCATAAATATAATTGTTTTTTATCATTACGGTAAAACATCATCTGCTACAATATTAGTCTTGGGTAAAAACTGAAGTTGTAAGAACTACTACATGTATTAATGACGAACTATAATTCTCTTCCCTCCTCTTTCCATTCCCTTCCATCCTCTCATATCACATTCTCTTATTTTGTCTTTCTTTTTCTATAAAAAATTAATATAAGATGTTAACGTAGTTTAACCGTGACTGTTCAAATAGAAGGGGAGGGAAGGGAAGAAAAAAAAAAAAAAATGAGAGAATCTTACTCTATTAATGACATATATAAAATTGATGTTGTTAAGAGCACGTCTACCTGTTTTGTCATTGTCATGGTTAGGGAAGCCCAATTACAATTACTATTTACTCTAAAAAGTAATTGTCTTTGTGTGGTGGCATTCGTTTTTCCATTGCAATTGCGGTTGTATTTACAAATATATTTATAATGGATAATTAAATAAAATACTTAATATTACGTTCTAGTGGTATCCCTCTTTACTTGTAAGTGATAGATCTTAAGTTCACTTCTCGCCAAAGACAAATTTTGAACCACATTATTACTAATCTATTATGAGGTTAAGCCACCACTTCAATAGGAAAAAAATTATAATGTGACGGGAACACGAATCGGTACATCAAGTGTCATAATATAAGTGGTTGGAAACTGGGGAAAAAAAAATCTTCAACCACTTGTACTATAACACTTGGTATACCGGTTCGTATTTTCGGCACACTGAAAAACCTCTCCTTCAATAGTTTGTTAAAAAAGAAGTAATATTTGCCTACACTATACACCACCGTTCACACGAACATGAGAAACGTGAAATAGCAAAGCATTTTTTTTTTTGTATTTTTACAATTATGTTTTCGAAATTTTTTTTTTTTTGGAACTTTTATTGATTGTCCTAATTTTTTTTTTTTTTTTAAATTGAATTGGAAAAAAAAAATTTCATGTCCATGGACCATTGGATCATTTTAGCATTTGAAATTCAATGGCTTGTAAGACGCCACATGTATAGTCATTAGGGGATTGGATTTTTTTTACCGAAAATGATCCTCGTCGGATTCTTTTCTTGGGGATCCTATGAATCATGCGATCACAACCTTCATCGTACATCATGACTGCACGATGTACGACATCAAACTTTGTTGGCTCAGTCTCCTTCATCGCGTATGTGTTTCACGCGGCAAACACACAAAAATTTGAGTGCATGGCTGACGTTAGCCAAGCCAACAACAAGCCAAGAGGTTGACAGATTTTGACCGGGCTTTGGGTCGAGCTTTATGTGGCCTACCATTTGCCCTCCTCATTTTGGGCCAATGGAGTAGTTTTATTGGATTTTGGGTAATTCAATTGCCTTGCCTTTCACTGGTAGACATGCTCTAATGGTCGTTTACTAATCCGTAATTAGAACACGTGTAATTGAATTGAGGAGGAGTTAGAATGAGTTAGAGTCAGAATCAGATTCAAGTTGAAACCGTTAACTAAAGTTTCGGAATTGAAGTAAGAATTGTATTTATCTATATAAGTTCTTTATTAAAACACATGAATTGAAATGAAACCAATGTGATTACTATAATGTCCCTATTCCTTTCAAACTTAGTAGTGGGCTTTCAATCTTGAAGTGGAAGTCGTCGACGTGGCATGAATAGTTATGTGAATCATTTGGGTCGTTAGGGTATCATTCCTAGAGGTGCAAGTCTGGGTTCTGATCTGTTGGATCGTGTTGTTGGGAGAGTTTGGAGGTGGGGCTATTGGGGTTGTGAAGATGGGATTTCGGGGTGGGTTGGTGATAGGATACTGAGACTTAATGATGACTCAGCAGGTTGAGTTGATGATGTGGCAGTATTGTTAAGATAATATTGTTGAGTTAGCAATCTGTTAAATGGTTAGACAGGAGTTAGTGGCTTAGAGATTAAGCTACCTAGTGCTATATTAGGGAAGATTTTAGAAGGAAGTTGATGTTGTTGATTTGTTAATGAAATAAGAAATACTCTGCTACTGCATATTGGGGAAGACGCAGAGCTTGGGTGGTATCATTGGTATCAGCCAGTGCTTTTGATCCTACTTGATCCTTCCTCGCGTATGACTCGCTTTGCTTCCAAAAAAAACATGGATACTCGTGTATTGAAGCTTGAATCCTTGTTCGCTGATTTCCAAAATGAATTCAAGGAATCCAGAAATGAATTCAGAGAATCCAATGAAGAATATCGCGCAACCCACGAGTTGATTCTTTAACAATTGCAGTCTTTATCCACAAAGGGTAGTGGATCTCTTGGTGAATCGTCAGACGACACCCATTCCGATCCGATTCTTCAAGAAATGATGAATCTTATTCCGGGTCCTACTTTTTCTCTAAGTTAGATTTGAGATCCGGATATCATTAAATTAGGATGCATCCTAGTGATATAGAGAAAACTGCATTTCAAACCCATGATGGGCATTACGAGTTTTTGGTTATACCTTTTGGCTTAACAAATGCTCCGGCCACATTCCAGTGCCTTATGAATGAAATTTTTCAACCATATCTCAGGAAATTCATTCTCGTTTTTTTTTATGATATATTGGTTTACAGCCAATATTGGGAATCACATATGGATCATCTCAAAACTGTCTTCCATTTGCTGCAAGCTAATACACTGTTTGTTAAGAAGTCTAAGTGTGCATTTGGTCAAACTACTATGGAATATTTGGGACATATTTTCTCCCAGGACGGTTTAGCAGCTGACCTTTTTAAATTGGAGGCCATTGCTAACTGGCTAGTTCCCACTTCCATTAAATCACTTCTAGGTTTCCTTGGTCTCACTGGTTACTATCGCAACTTCATTCCATGATTTAGGAGAATAGTAGGTCCATTGACAGCGTTCACAAAGAAAGACAACTTCCATTGGTCTGAGGCTGCTACCACTGCATTCCAGGAACTCAAACAAGCTATGTTGTCTCCTCATGTTTTAGCCCTTCCTAATTTTTCCCAACCATTCACCATTGAAACTAATGCATCAGGTTTTGGGATTGGTGATGTCTTGCAACAATCGGGTCAACCAATTGCATTCACTAGTAAAGCTCTTAGTGTGAGGAATCAATCTTTGTCAGCATACGAAAGGGAAATGATGGCGATTCTTCATGCCATCAAGAAATGGAAAAACAAGATTCAAGAAGTTTTATATCCCTCTGATTCTACAGTGCTTAGTACTTTGAGGTATAAGGTGAAAAATGAGTTCTTAAGGTATAAAGATCGAATTGTGTTAAGTCATGCAAGTTCTTGGAAATGCAAGGTTTTCGAGGAGCATCATTACAGCCCTATTGCAAGTCATGCGGGGTTTCTAAAAACCTATAAGAGTATATCTCACACTTTTCATTGGAATGGAACAAAGAAAGACATCAAGTAAATGGTAACAAATTGTCAAGTTTGTCAACAACAAAAATATGACTCTTGCTCCATCAGGCTTATTGCAACCATTACCCATTCTTACAAATATCTGGACTGATATTTCTATAGGCTTCATCATTGGGCTACCACCAAGCAAGGGGAAAACTGTTATCTGGGTGGTGGTGGATAGGCTTTCAAAGTATGCTCACTTCCTTTCCCTTTCTCATCCATATAATGCTACTTCTGTGGCATAATTATTTGTGCAAAACATCTTCAAACTCCATGGAATGCCAGCTTTAATTGTGTGTGATAGGGACCGGGTTTTCATTAGTAAGTTTTGGAAGGCATTCTTTGCTTCATAAGGGTTTTCTCTATGTTTTAGTTTGGGCTATCATTCACAAACCGATGGTCAAACGGAAGAGGTTAATCGCTGCTTATAAACATATCTTAAGTGTTTATGTAGTCTACAACCTAATAAATGGGCAACTTGGTTGCCATAGGTAGAATGGAGTTGCAACATTGCCCATCATTCAACGACAAAAATGAGTCCCTATGAAGCAGTTTATGAGCAATCACCCCTTGAGGTTCTAGTATATGAAGACGGTACTACAAAATTGGAGATGGTTGACAGAAGCTTGCTTGAGAGAAATAGAATATTTTTTTTCTCTTAAAAGCTAATCTGGCAGCTACTTGTAATAAAATGTTTGTCCAAGTCAGTAAGCACAGAACTGAGAGAGTTTTTTCAGGTGGGAGATTTGGTTTACCTCAAACCAGTCGCTTATCAACAATTGTCCTTAGTTGGCCACCCATTTCATAAGCTAGAGCCTAAATTCTATGCTCATTTTGAAGTGCTAGCCAAGGTTGGTACTATGGCATACAAGCTGATGTTACTCACTGATGATGGGATACTCCAAGATGTGCCAGTAAGGATTTTGGAACGGAAGTTAGTCAAGGAAGGTAATTTAGCTACAACCGAGGTGTTGGTTCAATGGCAAAATCATCCTCCAGAAGATGCAACTTGGAAGAATTATGCAGACTTAAAAACCAAGTTTCCAATAGTGGTTCATCTGTAATCTTGTTTCTGTTATGTTTATAATGTTGCTTATGAATTGGTTGTGTAATGTTTGTGTTTTTGTTGTAGAAGTCTTGTGATACAAGCCTTGTTTTGAGGGGGGTATTGATAGGATACATGTTGAGCTGATGATGTGGCAATATTGTTAAGATAATATTGTTGAGTCAGCAATCTGTTAAGTGGTTAGACAGTTAGGAATCGGTGGCTTAGAGGTTAAGCTGCCTAGTGTTATATTAGGGAAGATTGTAGAAGGAAGTTGTTGTTCTTGATTTGTTAATGAAATAAGAAATACTCTGTTACTGTATATTGGGGAAGATGTTGAGCTTGGGTTGTCAATTGGTGGTGGATCTTGGGAGGATGAGATTTGGGTGCGGCAATCTTGGTTGGATTTGGGTTGGAGGTAGGTGTGCCTTGGGTAGTTGGATGTGGGATGGGAAGACATGCAAGTAGATGCAAGAGGAGCTAAATGTGGAAAGGTACTTTTTAATGTACAAGGATAATTTGGTGAAATGCTTGATTCTTGATAGAGCCTTTCTTTTGAAGTCCAATTACTGCCTCTATCTCAGTAATTGAATTCATTGTAAATCAGGAATATGATTATTGCTTTATTAAATTGTTAAATGTTTTAAGTCTTTGGATTTTATTTAATATAATCTTATGACTAATATGCATTTGATAAGATTATGGTTAATATGCATTTGATATTCGCATATCCTCAAAATGAGAACCTTATGAGGGCAGGACTTTATATATATATATGAGAGGTTTTTATTTTTTATTTTCTAAAATTAGATGATGTCCACTTATTGAACAGAATTTAGCAAAGATTGACGTAAGACTCATGTCACAACTACTGACAGGTCTTATATTTCCTCCGATCATGAGAACATCTTATATGAAATGTATATTAGGTGACGTCTCGTTTTTAATAATATGATATAATGTATTAAAAAAATGACACATGTTATTTTTTATTAAAATAAAATGTCTTCGTGACAGTTCACCTCGTTTCATAAGAGTCATTATCCTCTTTCATATAATATAATGTATCCTTGAGATAGCATTGACTCTTGGTGCGGCACCCTCTAGCTTCCTTCTATCTGTATATATTATTATATGTTTGATTCGATTCATTCAAGAGCCAACCTACACCGAATACTTAGTTGCCTTGTCATCATCAATTAAATAATTATATATTTCTTTCTCTCTTAATTTATATTTCTCTCTTTCTTAATTTGCTAGTTATCTAGCAAACCAACAGCTTTCCAGGTAATTGGTCAGCCGTTGACATTTCATTCATTAAGTCAGGACATTACAACGGCGATAAACTTGATTCATATAAGTTATTCTCTTCTTACGAAAATTATACAGTCAATGCATGTGGACTTGAATAATCATCTCCATGCCCTTTCCCCATCATAATTAAATTTATATTTTTCATTTCATGAATCATATCATGCAGTTAGGTTGTCATCCTTTAGGAAAATAAAGTAACAAAGTAAATTCTCCAATTTCTGTGGACTATATACAAAATATAGGTATACATCCACCATTATTTTGTCAAACTATCAATTTAATCCATAAATGAAATGAAGTCATATTTTATATGTATACTTACTGAATACTACGGGACCAACTCTTGGCAACCATTTTTATTAAGTGACAGTTCTGCCCTAATTTTACTATTATTAAAAGATAAGAGGGTTCGGAACTACTACCTCAAGTAAGGAACATAACATGTTATATGTAATATAAGTACAACTAATGAACAAAAAAATTGTTGCGTAGAGATGTAGGTTTTAATCCAAATAATCCCAGAAAAAAGTGATTATAATAAAATTTTAGCTTAATTGTAATAACGAGCCCTTAATTTATACACGAGTTACAGTTTTAATTGGTCTGCCAACTTATAGCTTGTATAAATGTACTTTTAAAATGACTGAAAACACTTTTAGATAAAATATTTTTTGGTTCCAAAAGCACTTAAAGTGCTTTTTGCAATAATCATCAGTTATGTGCTTCTTCTAGGTAGCACTTTAAGTGATTTTCGAAAATTTACTTGCATTTTTACTAAGGATTGGTTCCAAAAATATTTTCACCAAAAACACTTTCAGTTATTTTAAAAGCACATCCAAACAAATTCTTAAATTCTTCAACTCTCGACCAAGTTAAGGTCTTCTTCCAAACAATCGACCAAATTAAGTTATCATCATCATGAAAAAAATGAACATATATTTTTAAAGGATCAAGAAAATATAGGTTGGCCTGATCCTTCCTAAACTTACAATTTGTGACCATGTCCCTCTCTCGCAATTAATCCTATTAATTATTTGCGTCAAAATAAGAGTTATTATTGTACAGTAAAAACCCTATTAATCATTTACTCTTTTATTAATTTCTTGTTTTATTTTATTTTTTTTTAGTTATTTATTTATTTATTATAAGCAATATCTACACTAATTTACTATGTATATTGAGAAGGAGTGAAGAGCTTGAACTGCATGATTAGAAAAAGAAACTTGGGGGCAATCCGCGGTTTCGTTGTTTGTTGTTAGAATAATACTTGGTTACTCAAAGATAAGTTAAGTATGGATTTCTACTTAAAATTTTTCAAAATAGTTTATTGTCAATTTATAGAACCTCTTATTTTATAATCAAAACTGTTTATATTATAAATCATCATATAAAGATCTTTTCTGTAAAAAATCAATTAAAACTAAGGTCGTTTAATCATCAAACAGTTTAAAAACAAATGTACAATATTGGTAAAAGCATTATACACACCTTTTATGTATTTGCTACAATAGATTAACTAAACGACCTTAGTTTTAATTTTTTTTTTTTTTTTTTGGCAGAGATGATCTTTACAGTATGATTCATAGTATGAACATTTCTGATCATAAGCACAAAAATCCGTGATTAAAATGCTAAATATTTTGAGTAAGAATTTTTACTCATTTTTTAATAGTCAAGTATTGTTTTGTTGTTAATTGACATGCAAATTTGGCGGGCATAGTGAAGAAAATTAGTATATATACACAGAAGAGCTGATCATTTCCGACTTTGTAACTTTTCAACTCGCAGGCACTTCCTTTTCAAACACAACTAACCAACCACCACCAATACCATTAATACTCCTTTCTCCTATTAAAATCGCATCCCTTTCCTCTTGCGATCATCCCAACAAACCCAAAACCGGAAATTCCAACTCCAAACACAATCAGACACGGACATCGCAAACATGGAAGTGAAGCTCCATACGGTTCCGTCCCTGGTCTCCAAGCTCAGCTCTGTCTCCTCCCAAACCCGAGCCGACGCCCTCAAAGAGCTTCGCCTCATCACCAAGCTCGAACCGGACAGCCGCCCCTTCGTTGCCGAATCTGGCGCCATCCCTTACTTGTCCGAAACCCTCTTCGACTCCTCCCCTTACCTCCAAGACGACGCCGCCGCCACCCTCCTAAACCTCTCCATCTCCTGCCGCGACTCCCTCATCTCCACACAAGGCCTCCTCGATGCTCTCTCCCACTCTCTCCGCCAACACGCCTCCCCTTCCTCCTCCCCGTCCGCCGTCCAGTCTTCCGCCGCCACCCTTCACAGCCTCCTCGTCGTTGACGACTACCGCCCCATCATCGGCTCCAAGCGCGACATCGTCTACTCCCTGATCGACATCGTCAAGTGCCCTAACTCGCCGCCGCGGTCTGTGAAGGACGCGCTGAAGGCGCTGTTCGGGATCGCTCTCTACGCGCCCAACCGCATCGCCTTGGTGGAGCTCGGGGCGGTTCCCACGCTTTTTACATTGGTAGTGAAGGACGGGCGGGTGGGGATCGTGGAGGACGCCACGGCGGTGATCGCGCAGGTGGCGGGGTGCGAGGAGAGCGAGGAGGCGTTTCAGAGGGTTTCCGGGATAAGGGTTTTGGCTGATTTGCTGGATCTCTCGACCGGGTCGAGCTTGAGGAGCAAGGAGAACGCGGTGGGGGCGCTGCTCAATTTGGCCACGTGCGGCGGAGATTGGGGGCTGAGGGAGGTGAGGGAGGAGGGGATGGGAGTGGTGGATGGGGTTGCTGACGTGGCGGAGAATGGCGGCACAAAAGCGAAGAGCAAGGCAGTTGCGCTGCTGAAGGTGATTGATGGCGGGAGTGGATGCATTGCTAGCGTTTTTAGAGATCCACGGTTTGATTCTTTACTAAACCAAACTTCGTAAAATTTGGTTTTTTCAAATATTTTTTATTTTTTATTTTTATGATGAGTGATGTAGATATTGTAGACTCATACGAGTTCAATGATACTAGTTAGGAATGATTGATTAACATCTTGAGGTAGTGATGTTGAATTCATTTCTAGATTTTGTATGAATATTATTAGATGCCAATAGTTTAAAACTAACACATGTATGTGATTCAATATCTTAATAAAAATAAATAATGTTAAATTTCTATGTTCAAAACTCTCATCCTTTAAATATTCTAATAGTTTCAAGCATTTTTCCATTCCTAAATAATAATAATTTTAAAAAAAAAAGTTTAGACCAACCCAATTTATGGTTCTTGTTTGAGAAAAAATAAGGGAACTTTAACGAAAAGCTTCCGGTATTGTTCACTTTAACGAAAAATCATATTTTTACATAAAAAAGTCAATCCTGATACTATTCACTTTACCTTTTATTTTGTTCTTACCATTAAAGCTCAAAATTTTCAAACCTTTTTTATTAGTTTTTCTAAAAAATAAAGGGTTGTTGATCTCGATCATTCAGACTTGTGATCGAATTATAGTTATCGACACTAATTTAAAACTAAGTTTGATCAGACTTTGTAAGCTTGTAGCCTTGCCAAATGCATTTTTCTTCTTGTAATTGGGTTTAGGGTTTTCGTGATCTTTGATCATGCAATTAAATTGGTTCGTGATTTATGTGATTAATTAAGGGCACGAATTACGGTGCGGAATAGCGGAAGCCCTAAAGTGTTTTGGAGCTTTATTTATCCTTTATTTATGCATAATTTCAAGGGCCCGAACTAAATGATTAAGAGAATTTGGTGTAAGAAATTTGGAGAAAATCTCTTTTCAGGGGAGAGGCTTCCTTTGGATAAATTTGCACGCAATTTGCTTTACGGTTTATCTTTTTGGCTTAGTGTTGATTAATCTATCATCAACAAGTTAGATCCCCTTTGTTGACACCAATATGGATGAAATCTTTACAAGATGAATTTAACCTGCAAAAATGTTATTAGAGAGACGGTACAAGTGATAGTACAACTAGATGATAAGTGTAGGACTACTCTTTTACTTAAGGTGTTGAGCATATTTTTTTTTTTTATAAACAAATGATGGTATTTACACTAAGGGGGTGAAGGAGTTGAACCATAATAATGTAGTTCAATTTCACCTTTGGCGAAAATCGAAACTAAGACCTCTTACTTACAAGTGAAGAATAATACTAGACCATAGTATTAAGTGGTGAGGTGGTTAGCATTTTTATGACCATTAATTATCGGTTGAGGCTTTTTGGGGCACCAAAACTTGCACTGCATTTTGTTTTTGGTTGTTGCCATTTCGTTTTGAGAAATGATAAATACATACATTGTTTGCTTCACACATTTTTATTTAATCATATTCGTTGTTTGTGTTTGATTTACTCAATGATATAATCAGAAGTAAAAAAGGGTGTAGAAGCTAAAAAAATATGTGAGAATTCTCTCTCTTCTTTTTTCTAAAATTCTTTCTTCTTAGGTGTTCCTTTTTGTTTGTTTTACTTTCTTTTGAGAAGATTATTTGTTTTGTGTAAAATACTTAGCTTGTTACATAGAAATTATCTTCTCGCTATGAAAAGACATTTCGTCATGTGTGTATAATTTTTATCTTACTTAATTACTTATGTATATTTTCATAATAATAGTACAAAGATGTTGGTAAGAAATTGCAAGACACAGATGTTGGTAGCAAATTGCAATTGATTAGTGTTTCTTTTTGTTTTGGAAGTATGGTATGTCTGACAGCTCAAAAGTGAGGGGTGGGCGTGTTTGGGTTAATATTTAAACATTGGCCTTAAGTATTTGAGGAAGCCCAAAGGCGCCAAAACAAGTCGAACTTGCCCCGAAGCCCAGCCATGAAGCCTGATGCAAACTAAAGTCTTCTCAGCCAAGGTATAAGTCATTTGCCTATAATTGAGTGACAGGTGACAAAGACCAACTCACTATCAGCAAAAAAAACACTTTCTAATGGCATTACAAGTAATTAGAAGATGACTCACTGCCCTTGAGAACTTTTAGCCAAGAACAAAGCCCATACAGTCGGGTCAAACTGCCTATAAAGGGAGAAAGAGACAACACAGATAAGGACAATCAACCAATCAAACAAACAACATACAAACTCTGCTCTCAAGCCAGATTGCACCCAGAAAGCTGAAACTCGCCCAGATTCAGTCCTTTTAGCAATAGTTCCCTTGGAAAAGTCATATTTGTCTAGTGTAAAAACTCTGCTACCTTCCTCAGTGTTGTAGTATCGATTCCCTCGTGTAAAACCTGTTTACCATCCATCCCTTCTAGCATATAATCTTTGTAAACTCACAGAGAAGTGGCTGCAAGAGGTTCGACCTTGTCCAACAAGGTGAAATCTGGCCTGAGTCTCTTTGCTTGTACTTTTAGTTAGTAGATCTATTGCTTCATGTACTTTTCAGCATATATTCAAGTTATTTCCAACTATTTTCTAGCTAAGAGTCCCATTTGCATTCGGATTTGGTTAACTTAATGAACCTGTTTTTATTAAAATGAACTTGGATCGAGAAAATGGTTTAAAGGGTTGTGAACTCCCTTCGTTTTGGACATACAAGATTATGAACTAAAAGTCCTTGTTTACAAGGCAAGAAAAAGAACTTAATGCAGACTTAACCCATCTGTGACAATCCCTTGATAACAAGAAGTTTAAGTAACTTGGGGCGCAAGTAATCAATTTAAATCACATATGTTTTACATCTGTTATTTTGAGATAGCAGTGACATGCCATGATCCATGTTAATTTTGATTATGAGCCTCAAGGCCTACACCTAAGGCCCCACAAAGGCACCTTTCAAAACTAACTACTAACCTCTCTTGCAGAACACCAAGCAAAAGCAAGCGTAACAACACAGTAAGTGCCAACACCCTCGGGGAGCTGTGTGAGGTGAAATCCTTGCCTCGAACACAGTTTTAGCACGCCCATTGGGGACTAATAAGTCTTGTATTCCAAGAAGAAGAATGAAGGAACTAACTTTCAAGTGGAACGTAGAATACGGGCCACCTCATTGTCTACCAAAATCAGACATGACATATCCCCCGAAAGATTTCCCTTGCCTAAAAGGTTTTGTTATTTTGGAGAGCCCAACTTCATCCGAGAAGTCGGGCAAAAAAGTTACAAACGAGGATTTGCAAGCTACTATGGTGCAAATACTGAAAAACATGGAGAAAATATCTCTGGAGACTAAAGGGGAGGTCAGCAGATTCTGTTCACTAACAGGGAATCTGCAGAGGAGATTAGAGTTGGAATACTCTACCCCAAAAGATGGTCATGTTAGGGAGATAATGAGAGAGGCAAGTCCTGAGAAAGAACAGCTAATTCCCCTATTTCCTTTGCTTAAGGAAAAGAATGATAGGGGAAGAAGATGGAAGAGCCTAGAACCAATCAGCCAGGGGTAGAAGAGATTTAGGAATCAAGTTTTCCTGACCTTCTATTATTCCCACTAGATAGTAGGGGTAGATCAGGCAAGATGGAAGGAAATATGGAATGACTTAAGAAGTAGGAGAGTCCAATGGAAAGGGTGTACCCACAACTGTGGGTAAACCTCCCCTTTATAGGCCACCACCATTAGCCTATAAGGGATGAGAGTCTAGGTGGAGGCAGCCAGAGCCACAAAAAGAGGCTTTCTTAAGCAATGAAAGTAGCCTGAAGTAGGGACCCCCTTACACCCTACACAACACTGCAACTAATCAACAACTTAGAAATGAGTTGGCCGAGCTGAAAAGAATGGTGGTCTAGAATGCCTAACCACAGGCTCGCCAGCTGTTCAGGATCACCTAGCAGAAATCCTACCTGAAGTATATTGATGAGAAAACCCCTTTCCATTGACCTTCAAGATGCCCACGTTCCCAACCTTCAGTGTGGAAGACTGTAATGAGTCATCTAGGGACCACATTTTCAAATTTTCCAACTACTGTGTGGCGTTTGAAGACAATCCTAACTATAAGTTAAGGTTGTTTGAAAATTCATTGGTGGGCTTAGCATCTTAGTGGTATTCTCTATTGCCTCCCAATTCCATTGCCAACTAGGGGCAAATGGAGATGGTTTTCCACGAGCAATTTTATAGGGTGGAGCCCGAGATGACTATTAATAATCTAGTGGAGGTGAAACAATATGAACATGAGTTGTCTGAAGACTTCATGATGAGGTTTAGGAAGACAAAGATAAGGTACCAGTTCCTTATCAACCATGCTCAACTTATATCTATTGCTCAGAAAACCCTAAGATTGCAATTGAGGAAAAAGTTCTATGATGTCTAGTTCAGTGAGCTGCAGGAGTTGGTAATAGCTGTTATAAAGTACGAGAACTTGTTAGCAGATGAGCAGCAAGTAAAGCATTCATCCAAAGTGCCTCATTTCTACAAGAACAAAGCTATGATACACCAGTTGGAGTTCGAATGATCAGAGCCAGGAGAGAGTAAAGCATTCATCCAAAGTGCCTTGCTTCATGTACTTTTTAGCATATATTCAAGTTATTTCCAACTGTTTTCTACCTAAGAGTCCCATTTGCATTCGGATCTGATTAACTTAATGAACCTGTTTTTATTGAAAATGGTTTTTAAAGGACCCTGAACTTCCTTCGTTTTGGACATACAAGATTATGAACTAAAAGTCTTTGTTTACAAGGCAAGAAAAGGAACTTAATGCAGAGTTAACTCATCTGCGACATCCTTTGTTAACAAGAAGTTTAAGTAATTTGGGGTGCAAGTAATCAACTTAAATCATGTCTGTTCTACATTTGTTATACTAAGATAGCAGTGGCATGCCAAGATCCATGTTAGTTTTAATTGTGAGCCTCAAGACCTACATCTAAAGCCCCAGAAATACACCTTTCAAAACTAACTACTAACCTCTCTTGCAGCACACCAAGCAAAAGCAAGCCCGACAACACACCAAGTGCCAACACCCTCGAGAAGCTGTGTGAGGGGAAATCCTTGCCTCGAACAGGGCGATTGACTTTTAATTGTTGGAATAAAATCGTGATTTCATGGACAACCAAAAGCGAACTTTTCTGTTAATTGTCAAATTTGTTTTTTGTATTAAAAAAAATGTTTGCTTTGCATTTTTTTTTTTTTTTTTTTTTTTTTTTTTGGGTTTTGCTGAATTGTCAAACTTGTTTCTTTTTTGAGAGAGCTAATGGTCAAACTTTTAAATGTCAAACTAAATATAAATGTGCTCTTGACGTTGCAGTCTTTTTTTTTTTTTTTTTTTTCCTAATAATGAATGTATTTCATGATGTTATGTGAATAAAGAACAAAATGCTTTACTAGTTAACAACAAATTAACAAAGACAGAAATATGAAAAAATAACTAAAAGTTAACTGAAACAAACAAACAAACATCTTCAACTTTTTTATAAAGGGTACATTGTGGATCGGATTAGGGTTATTAATTCCTACAATCCAACCCTTCTTTGGGTTATTAATTCCTCATCTTTGCGTTTCCGCATTGAAAACGCTATTTAGAAACAGTGCTCCTTTGAAGGCGGCCCCAAAGTAATATAACGAGGGAAAAGGATCCTTCCGGATTATTTTTCATTTTTCTGTGGATCCTAGGGATTTTTTGTAAGTTAAGTTGGAAAGTTTATTTTAAAGTAAACAACCTGTGATGGGGTGGTGATGACGATGGTGGTGGTGATGATGAGGTAATTAAGTACCAATTTAGGGGTTGCTTTGAATATAATAATATGATATGATGGAGTAAAAATAAGTATTAATATTTGCAGTCGAGGAGGCATGATAAGTTGCCAGACTTTTCAGCTCTTTAAGCATGTGCTGCTCTTCCATTGCCGCTAATAGACTAGCCGACTGTCAGAAGGAATCTGGCCGTTTAAGTTTTTATTGTCGGATTGAATATATCAAAATTGAACCAACAAATATAATCAAATTACAAAATTGTTATTGATACTTTAAATTTTTCATTTTGTCTTCAAATTTTTTTTTTTTAAGTACCCAGAATGAAAATTTTAGAATATCAATAACAGTTCACTTAAATAAAACGAGTGTAAGGGAGGGTTAAGTGAGTGATTTTTTGAAAAAAGATTGATGTGCTTGTTGCGTAGTGCATCTGCTGCCTGCCAAAAATCAAATGGAAAATGCCTGGCAGCTTCTATCAAAGTTGATATTCCAAATACCATATTCCCCAACAAAGTAAAATTAAAAACTGAAAAGTGGGCATGATATGATCATATGACTAGTCTACCTGTGGCTGTAAAGGCTTTGGCTTTGTTTGATACCTTAATACTAAATATCCACGTGTCACTTAGTAGTTAACCTCAAGCGCAAGGGCAACTAATCCTAGCATATCTCAAAATGAACTTTACCAAAACCAGGCAGATGAACTTGTCGGGATGATAAGATTCCTAACACATTAAAAACTATCCGTATATCGTGCGGTCAGAAATCATTTCAAATTTTAAAATTTAAAATTAAATATAAATAGTACTTAATGAAAAAAGATCACACTATATACGATAAACGGTCACGATCATTGAATCCTTAAAATAACGAGATCCCTTTATAATTGTTCCTTGCGACCTACCGTGGGCTATTTTCTATGTTGAGAGATCTACACGTGACAAGGAGTTGACGTTTAGACCAAGCTTGCCTCTTAGAATTTTGTGCCAAAGAGCTCTCAAGCCTAGCACTTGGTTGAAGTAGTCGGATGTTTGTGGACTTCCTCAAGTCGAGCGCTCTGGTTACGATGACTCCTGATGCAGCGCTCAGTGTTGAAAACTTTTGGGCTGATTTTCTGGGCTTGGTAACTTGGCCCTTTGTACTTGTGGGTGTTTGTGGACTTCCTCAAGTGGCGCAGAGACGGGTTTTGTTGGATTGATTGTGAGGGACTTGGAGAGTAAGTTCGTGGCTGCTGCGAGGCATCCTATTACTGCTCCTTCTGCTGCAGCAGCGGAGGCCTATGCGTTGTTGCACGGGTGCAAGCTAGGTGCAGAGTTGGGTGTAAGGTATGTAATTCTGGAATCGGACTCCTTGGATGCGATTAAATGTCTCTCTAGCTTGCTGTCTATGGGTAGTTGGGAGGCATACCCGATGCTGGCTCGGGTTAAACAGTTGGGGGGGGGGGGAATTCATTGATTGCCGATGGTCTTGGGTGCCACGGTCTGCTAATGGCGTGGCTCACAAGATTGCATCGATTGGTTTTTCGGAGATGAGTGATGTCGTTTGGGTCGTTAGGCCCCCATCTTCGTTGGTCTATGTATTGAACAATGACGGATTACCGTGCCCTCATTAATGGGTTATGGTGGTGATGGGAATGACGCCTCTACTTGGTGGAGGGGTCGTTGTGGATTCCCTTGACACTGCTTAGTATTGTTTTTATGTTTGCCTCTCTGTAGGCCTTTTATGTTATGGTTCTTGGTTTCAAAAAAAAAAAAAAAAAAAAAGTGGTGCAGAGGATGATGGCTATATATTATTTTAATAAGACAACAAGGGGTCATGTGTTAACATACATAAAGAGTGAAATTGAAAAACTGTTGCCCAATGAGGAATATGTTATCAAACGGGTTCAGATATGGGGAATACCTGTTTAGGTTTTTTACAGTTTCGGATATGGGGAAAACAAACTGGTTTGGTTATGGGGATGGTACATCTGAACCCAATCCGCCCCATTGCCATCCCTACTCTTGCACAGGTTGGCAACAATCGAGTGAATTGAAAAAGATGAATGGTCAAAAATTAACAAGGATATGAAAAATGTAAAAATAGATATGTGAATAGCACTTTCTTATGAGAAAGAGAAAGAAAAAAAAAAGTACAAAAGGGAAATAAAAAAACATTAATTTGCAGTTTGTTTTTAGAGGCCCACACGGGTGGGTTGCTACTTGTTGATTATTGAGCCCATACATAATGTTTTTGAGAAGGGTTGTTTTTGTTGAGTGCGCATGCATAACTTTTCTTGCCATGTTCGTCTAATAAAGTTTGTCTTCCTATATTTATCTAAATGAGTTTGTCTTGTCTTGTTCACCTAGTAGAGTTTGTCTTGTTGTATCCACCTAGTAGAGTTTGTCTTATCGTGTCTACCTAATGGAGTTTGCATCCACATCTGCTTCTTGGCGAACTCATGACGTGTACCGTCATTAGTTTGACGCGGGGGGGGGGGGGGGGGTGTTAGAATTTATTAGGTTTATTTAGGAAATTAATTAGAGACGTGATCTAATTTTATATTAGGGGGTTTTTGGTATTTATGCATTAGGATTTCTTAGGTTTATGTTGCTATAAATATAGCTTGTAATTTAGTTTGAGAGAATAAGACAGTCACGATGTAGTCTTACTGATTTTGTAGCCGTTTTGGCATTCATGTTTATTTAATAATATTCTAATTTTCGTACTTTGTTGTCCGTCCGCTTGTTTGTTCATTCGAATGTAGACTCTGATTTTCAACTAGATTAAACTAAAAGGCTCTTAACTTTAAATTTGTCAAGATTTTCACAAGACTCAACTTTATCCCATATATTTATTAGCTGTTGATCAGTTTCTTTCCTTAAGTATACTCGAACTCAATTAGACATTACGTCCACTCAATGTCATGGAAACTCACAAATTTCTCTTGTTGTATTATGCACACCTCCTGTCTTCACGGTGGTATTGGCTTCTCACTTTCGGTTATCTTGGTTTTATTTGTTTCACTTTTCTTCTAAAGAAAAGACTTCAATTAAAAAAGGGTAAAAAGGGTTGGAAAATTTCCCAATGCCTAGTGCTACTTTTGACATCAAATTTGTGCCCTCACTAAAGAAACCATCGCATATAACTAATCATTTTTTTTTTATTTTGGCAATATGTTTACAGTAAAGAGTAAAAAAAAATAAATTGATTAGACCGACTCCAGGGTGAAGCGTTATATGAGGCCTGGGTTGCGATTGCTGAGGATGGTGTTACGAGCAACAATCAACCTCTAAAAGTATTTTGGGATCGTTTCATCGAATTGTACCAACTCAAATATCCATTGCTTACCACCAAGCAATGACCAAAGTTTGGTATTGAATCTCGTTTCAAGACCATTCACCTAGGTTCTGTTTTGAAATTTTTTGTTTGAATTTAAATTTTATTAGGTTAAAACATTCATAAAAATTAAATTAAGATAACATAACTCAAAAAAAAAAAAAATACCTAAAAAAAAAAGTTAAAACCATTTCACAACAATTAAGACATTTTAGGTCTTGAAATTTAAGTCTGGAGGGTTGGGTGACAATCACTATTCACAAGTTAAGTTCCATCTTTCAATGGACCTAAATATTGGGTTAGACTTGGCCTTGCTAACTCGTCATTTTTACTAAATTTAAATTTAAATCTTTTCACTTACATGAAGAGATATAGCGCTAAACTGTAGTAATCATACTATTAAGTAACTTCAATTAATAGCACATTAGTTGTACATGAGGGTATTATCTTGCCTCTTATGGTGAGAGTAGTTTTTAGTTTGAATGGGATATTTTTTCTTTCAAGATCATGTGTGAAGATAAGATTGTTTTAATTATAGGCTGCACGTAAGTATTGTCGACTTGTTGGCCTTAATCGTCTTAGTCAAACACCTAACATTATGCTTATCTTTGCCTCAGTTCATGATTGAGACATCAAAATCTGAAACAAGAGAAACCCATATAGGTTGCTTTCCTTGGGGGTTTTTAACTATACACTGGTATGGCATGTATTGGAATTAAACGACCACATTGATAATGTCAAAATTTATCCATATAAATACATAATACATATCATTACATCGATGCATTGTAGAATTTTTGCTTGCGTTGTGGTTAAAAAGTAAATGAGTATTGTGGTAAATTTCTTAGTCTTGAGTAAAATATAGATTATAAATGAAAAGTAGGAGTGTGATAAATGAGTATTGTAGTAAATTTCTTAGTCTTGAGTAAAATATACATTATAAATTAAAAAAAGGAGTGTGATAAAAAAGTTAAAATAACTCATATGCCCTCAACCACAAGGTCAGAGGTCCAACCCCTACGTCTAGCATTATGTTGTTTTACATTCGCCAGGAAAATTAGTTTTTGGCATGTACTTCCTCTTCTCCTTTGATTATCTAGTGCAATTCTAAAGCAGCGTAACATCTACCGTTCATCTGTTATACCACAAAAGATTCACAGTTTTACACGAGTAAAATGACAGGAGCTTTGAAATCCTAATATATTCATCTTCCCAATTACTTTAGTTTGCTCCAACATCTTATTCAATGTGGTGTCTATTTACAAACATGCAATAAAGACGAAGTGAAAAAAAAAAAATCCAAGAACGGGCTTTTAATTTGTCTTTACGAGCAGAGATTGAAATATATTAGAGTTCTAAATGCGATTATGCATCTCTATGACAGATTGCGCATACAATACTTATGAATTGAAGCCACATACTCCAAATGATATCGGATCATAGGAAACAAAGCCACATTACATACAACATGCATGAGTTGACACCATACGTGCGTCTTAAATCTTCTAACAGAAGATAACACACATTTACACAAGTTCATTCCACTAAGTTAGGCTCGAGTTTATCCTCATTATTGCATGAATGTTTCATTTGGTCGAAAACAAAATAAATGTAAGGATGCCGACAGGACGGATTGCGTCAAACATAGAAGCTCTCAAAAATTGACGAACCAAGATAGATTTTTGTTGCTTATTAATGAATTATAAGATTTTATGAACAAAGAGCAAAGCCTTACTAGTTAACAAACAAACAAAAACAAAAATATAAAAAAAAATAACTGAAATTTAACTGAAACAAACAAATAAACATCTTCGACTTGTTTATAAGTTGATGCAGACGATGAATCATGTTATCAATCTTCTTCTTCCACCTCCAAAGAGGTTTATGGGTGCTGGACTGCAGGCTTGCATGGAGAGGCTGCATGTTTGATCATGTTGTTTTTAACCATGGAGAAATGGTGCTAGTTTGAATTGTCTCTGGGATGCTACTTCCGAAAGACTGCTGGATTCTATCATTTTTCTAAAATTAACTGCATTCTAAATCATAAGAAAATCAATCAAATTTGTACTTTTTTTTTATTTACAAATTGGGTCTGAAATGCCTTGTAAAACTAAAATAGCAATGCCAGGAAGTTGCAACTTAATCGGTAAAAGAGAAGGCTGGTTTACCTTTGAAAATTTCTTTTGAGAGAAAAGAAAACTTGAATAAGAAAGCCTCAAGGGCAACCGGTACATTGTTAACGTTCAAATATAGGAGGTCAACAAAGGACTAGTGCGACAACCCTTTGTCAGTGTCGATGTGCTAGTGGTGCAAAAACAAGAAATTGAAGTAGTTCATCTCGAAAATCCAACCTCTTCTTTGGGTTATTCCTCCTCTTTATATGGACCTTGCCTCAGTCCAAAAAATCTTGGGCTTTTTAGTCTCGGACCGCAAGCCATCCCTCCTATGAGCGGCTAACATGTGGAGCGGAGTTAACATCCAAGCATGTCTACTTTTTGGGTTAGGGATGGGTTCAAAAAATCGAAAACCGAAAAAAACTGAACCGAATACCAAATCGAAAGCGAAAAAAACCGAACAAAAAAAAAACCGAAACCGAAGTAAAGAAACTGAATTGAACCGAAATCTTTTGGTTCAGTTTCGATTTTAGTGGTTTGAAAATCGAACCGAACCGATTTAAATATATATTAATTTTATTTGTTTATTTAAGTTAGGTATTTATTTTCTATTCCCAATTCAAGTCAATCATCAACTTAATTTTAGACCCAAATATGTTCTGTCTCAGCTTGGCTTTTTGGACCAGGTCTCCAGCTAGACTCATCCTTTAAACTAACAACCAGTGTCATGATTTTTTTTTTTTGTCAACAGCCAGCCTTCCCATTGTTTTCCAGAGTTTCTGCAATTGTGGCAATAGGCATTTGCAAAGTAGAGAGCTCCACCTTGTGCTATTGCAGACACATCTGCAAATCAATAAAGCGCCATACAAGCATATATATACACATATATTCGTATATAGGCAGAGAACTTTTAGAACTCTCAACTCTCCCCCAGCCGCTGCTTGTGAATATTTAGATTTTCAAAAATAATTTTCAGATTTCAATTTTTTTTTCATTTTTCCAAAAAAAAAAAAAAAAAAAACCAAAATTTAAACGAACTGAACAAAAAAAAAAAAAAAAAAGAACCGAACTGAAATTTCGGTTTAATTTTGATTTTGGCAAAAAATCGAACCCAGCCCTACTTTCGGTTTCCACGTTGAAAAGTTGTTTAGGAGAGGTTCTCATTTGAAGGCGGTCGGGATCTGGATCCTCTCCTGAGCTAATGGAGAGGATCCTCCTTATCAATCATCATGGGCCGTTGAATTTTTATCCAATGGCTACAAACAAGGGGTCGCTTTAAAATTATAATGATTGTAGCCGTTGGATAAAAATCCAACGGCTCATGATGATTGATGAGGAGGATCTTCTTCATTAGTTCAGGAGAGGATCCAAATCTGCCGGAAGGTAGTCATATCGAATACTCCCTATAATTGTTCCCTGTGACTTACCGTGGGCTATCTTCTATGTTGATGATCCACACATGGCAAGGAGTTTATGTTTGGACTAGACTGGCCTCTTAGAATTTGTGTCGGAAAGCTGTTGGGCCTGACACTTGGTTGAAGCAGACGGAAAGTACTTGTGCCGAGTGCTCTCTTCTATTGATCGGTGGTAAGGTTTTGACAATTCAATGACTTGGCTGCTCTGGTTACGACCATTCATGATGCAGTGCTCGGTGCTGAAAACTCATAGGCTGATTTTGTGGGCTTTGTAGCTTGGCCCTTTGTTCATGTGGGTGTTCGTGGACTTCCTCAAAAAGGTGCAGAGGATCATAGCTATACATTATGTTGATAGGACAACAAAGGGTCCATATTAACATATAAAAAGAGTGAAATTAAACCGTCTGCCTTGCACAAGTCGGCACCAATCTAAAACTAGATACATTTAGAACTAATTTGATGTCCAAAATTAGCTAGAGTATCAACTGTAAAGTTTGCTTCCCTAATGGCTGCACTACAGTAGGAAATTACTAGAATTCTGAAACCTTTCTTTTTTTTTTCTTTTTTTTTATTATTATTATTATTTTTTTATTATTTTTTTTTTTATAATTAAATTCCAAGCATTGTAAGCAAACTTTGGGCAATTTCTGAACTGTTGATGTATATGACTCGGAATGCAGGAACTATCTAATTTCATGATTGACATTAATAAAACTTATGAGAATTTTAAATTAAAAGGTTTTGTTGCAAATATTTATCTGTATGGTTGTCCGTATTCGTAACCAATTGTGTGGTTAATCTCTTATATATTAATTGTTAATGTAAAACAGAGACACTTGAGCTTCTCTTCCAAGTTACTCTTACCCTATATAAAGGGGTCGAATGATAATAAAAGTAGACAATCACATTTCTCCTCCCAATCTCTATATTCTCTCTTGTTTCATAGTTTATTTTAAACATGTTCTTACTTTTTAAGTTTGTCAAGATTTTTACAAGACCCAACTTAATCCCATATTTATTGGCAGTTGATCAGTTTCTTTCCTAAGTCTACTCGAATTCAATTCGACTATACGTCCACTCAATGTTCTTGTTGTATTATGCACATTTGTTTTTTTTTTTTTTCCTTTCTTCATGATGATATTGGTTTCTCACTTTCGGTTATCTTGGTTTTATTTGGTTCACTTTTCTTCTAGAGAAAAGATTTCAATTAAAAAGGGAGTGAAAAAAAAAGTGTTGGAAATTTTCCTAGTGCCCTAGTGCTACTTTTGACATCATACGACTTAACAGCAAATTCGTCTTATGCTCCCTCTTAGTACAAAGTGTTATTATTTCATTAGACATTAAATTTGTGTGCTCACACCAAAGAAACCCTCGCATACATTTAATTTTTCTTTTGTTTGACAACAGTGCATAAACCCGAGAGAAAAAAGAAAGATTACAAAAGAATATCACAAGGCAATGAGATCCCAATTATATCTGCAACAAGCAACAGACTACAAGGAGAAAAAAGCAGGGTGGGGAGGGGAATAACTTGATCACTAATTTGTCATTTGCGAAATTTCAACCTAAGACTATTTACTTACAAGTGAAGAGAAATATATAATACTAAATAGCTATATTTCATATCATATTAATTGTACATGAGGGTGTTAATACCACATTTATGGCAAGATTATTTAATTTTTTTTTTTTGAACAACCAGTATTATCTACATTAAGGGTTGGGGGTGTGGGTTAAGCCTTCTGGGCTTAACCACAATAATGTGATTCAAAACCGCATTTGGGGAGAATCAAACTTAAGACTTTTCACTTATAAGTAAAGAGATATACCACTAAATGTAGTTTTTAATTTGTATGGGAATGGGATACAACTTTTGTCTTTCAAGATCATGTGTGAAAATATGATTGTTTTATAGGGTGTGCATAAATATTCTCGACTTATTAGCCTTAATCGTCTTAGGCAAACACCTAACATTATGCTTATCTTTCCTCATGTGTATGAATTATCAATGACAACCTCCACATCAACATAATTTTAGAGTAACCTCTAAATTTTAAGTCATGAATGAGACATCAAAATTTGAAACAAGACAAACCCGTATACTAATGTTAGGTGTGTTTGCTTTGACATGGAGATTTTTAACGACACACTAATACGAAATGTGCCGGTATTTAAATGACTAGACCGAGAAAGTCATAATTCAACTGTCTAACATATCATACATTGGCGCATTGTAAAATTTTCATTTGCGTTGTGAATTAAGAAGTAATTGATTATGGTGGTAAATTACTTAATCTTGCGTAAAATATTGAAAAGTTGGAAAATATAATAATAAAGCTGGAATAGCTCAGTTGGCTAGAGCGTGTGGCTGTTAACCACAAGGTCGGAGGTTCGAGCCCTCCTTCTAGCGTTTGTATTGTTTTTTTTATTTTTTATTGTTTGCTTCACTTTTAAATAATTTTTTATATTTTGACTCCAGGACTAGGGCCATCTTTGTAAAGTCTATTAGTGAAATGACTCAAATACTCTTGAAAAGTGTCACATATGATTTGTTTGATGTGCTGAAAAAATAGGACGATGTTAGCCGGAGTGGAAATTTTTGAACCAAAAGTCAATTGAAATCGACCGAGGTTGGCATGGTTATTGAATTTTAGTTACCGACACATTTGATTTGGTTCAGTATAAGTAACTGACTATTCAAAGGTTTAAGAACCAATCTCTAAATCCGTAATCAAATACCTAAAAATCAAGAATTTAATTAACTAGAAGATAATTGATTTGATTATATTTCCTGACTTCCTCTAATTTTAAATTTTCCAATTCATTCGTTCTGTTTTTTTTTATTAACGCCCTTAAAATAAGGCTTTTACAATAAAACAAATAAAGCAAATTCAATTTGATGGCATGGTCTGGCACTGGCGCTGGCACACCAATGACCAGTCCCACCAACAATGGTCAGGCAGAATCAGTATGTGGTGCCGATAGAACCGTTGCTCCAAAAGGTATCATAACTTACTCAAGTGGTGATGAATCCACCAAAAGTTAAGAAAAAAAGGGCATAAATAAAGCAAAGGCCAAAAGGAGGAGGGCACAAAAGAGGAAGCTAAGTTTGAATGGCGGTAGCATATTGGATGGTTGATAATATTGGATGGTGAATTGGTGATTGGGATGGAGGAGTGGGTGACAGACCCACGTGACTGACCCACCACCGCCACCATCACCACCACTTCCCTCCCTCTCTCTCCCTCTCTCTCTCTCTCTCGCGTAGGAATAGTGAGGGCCAAGTGGATGTCTTGGTTGGCTTCATATCAACGCTAACAGCCAAAACAACCCAACGACAACAATAAAACCAAACAAACGTACCCACAATCACACAACTCCACCCCAAAAAGTGAAGGGGAAAAGTTTACTGGTTCCTATCATTAACTCATTTGACTAAAGTCATCCCATTTTACTTGGTTGCCCACTTTCATTAAACCTTTCCTTTTCTTTCACTTCCCTTTCTCCTCTCCTCTCTATAATGCTAGTAGGCTAATGGCTTCCCCCTATTTATTTATATTTTGAGACTCGAACTTAAGACTTCAGATGCAATAAATAATGCTCTTAATCATATAAAAGTAATTTTTGTGTATGTGTCAGACCGTAGTTAACAGTTAAGGAGGAATGATTATAAGGAACCACAATATTTTTAAACACAAAACTTCATGTGCATAAATAAACGCTCTTAACTACTTGTGCTATAAATCTGACCCATTTCTCTCTCTCTCTCTTACTTTATATTGGCCATTTGTACTTACTTAGCCTTTCATTTTCTCTCTAAAATGCTAGTGGTTCTCCTCTCCCTTTACCATTTCTTGAGCCCAAACTTGTTTGGTGGGAGGAACATGTTAGCAGCTTAAACAAAAGGGTAAAATTTGTACTACAAGCATTTGGAGAGAGAGAGAGAGAGAGAGAGAGAGATGGACGGTGAAACAAACCAAGAAAACCCATCTCTCCCCCCAAACAATCACACCACCACAACCACCAAGGAATTAGAGTCTCCTCCGAGATCAAAACCTCCTCAACAGCCTCCTCTCGGCGGCAGCGGCGGTGACAGGCTCAAAAGAGATGAGTGGAGTGAAGGAGCAGTTGCTAGCCTCCTTGAAGCTTATGAGACCAAATGGGTTCTCAGAAACAGAGCAAAGCTTAAAGGCCATGACTGGGAAGATGTGGCAAGACACGTGTCGTCACGTGCCAGCTGTACCAAGTCCCCCAAGACGCAAACTCAGTGCAAGAACAAGATTGAGTCCATGAAGAAACGGTATCGTTCTGAGTCCGCCACTGGTGATGGTTCTTCTTGGCCTCTGTATCCTAGGCTTGATCTTTTGTTACGTGGCAGTGGGACGTCCCCAACCGCGGCGGCAGCAGCTGCTGCTGCTGTTGCTGCAACTGTGCCGCCCCCGCCACTGCCACCACTACAGCTGCTTCATCCACTGCCTCAGAACAATCATCCCTTGATGCTATTGGAGCCATCAGCGCCGCCGCCACTACCGCCGCCACCACCACCTCCTGCTCCTCCGCCACTTATGGGGACTGCCCAGAATTCATTTGGATCCAATGGTGCTGATCATAGGGTGGCCAAGGTCAGTCTATACGGCACCACCCCACCCCCCCCCCTGTTTTTATTTTTAATTTTGTTCTTGTGTTTAGCCATTTCCCTTAAATTATGTTTTGATTTAGCTCTCGAGTTTTGTTAAAGACAGTTGGGTTTGTAATTTTATCACTCATATATTAGGATATTAGAACCAAATATGTCCCACCATAATGCCATAGCAATCATAAAATTGCATATTTTCTAAATGAACACAACAATAACAACGGCGTATTACCCCACTAAGTAGAGTTGGTTGTGTGAAATTTGGAACGTTATCATCCGTTAACATTTACAATTTTTGAAATATTTGTGACATTGAATTCACCATAGTTAATTGTGAATGATGATTTAGATGTTGTGTCAAATGCTGTTTTGGAATAATTAGTTACATTCTCACTTGTAACTTGGTCATTATTTTCAAACACATTAGGTAAAAGTTCTAACAACTGTAAACCACTGAGCTCACAAGGAGGTTAATGCCAAAGTGAGATCCTAAACTACCCTAATCTATGGAAAAAGGGATTTGAACTTTATTTGAGGGACAATACATTGCTCCGACCAACTGGCCTAACAAAACTGATCTGTATTAAAACTTGTAAGTCTCACTGAGTTAATTTAACCTGTAGTCGTTTTAACATGCAGGAAGATGCAGTGGGGATGAAATTGTCAGACCATGCATCGGACAAGAACCCTTTGGAGGTAGACAGTAGCACACCAGCTCTCTACAGTGACAAGGAACAATTAAGGTCCAAAAGAATGAAGAGGAAAATGGAGAAAAAGAAGCGGCGAAGGCGGGAGGAAGTAGACGTAACTGAGAGCATAAGATGGCTAGCAGAAGTTGTGGTAAGATCAGAACAAGCAAGAATGGACTCAATGAGGGAGATAGAGAGGATGAGAGTCGAGGCAGAGGCGAAGCGAGGAGAAATGGATCTCAAGCGTACCGAAATCATTGCAAACACGCAGTTGGAGATTGCAAGGTTGTTTGCAGCTGGTGGTGGCAAAGGGGTTGATTCTTCATTGAGAATTGGAAGAAGTTGACGGAGGGAAATGTTGAAACTTTGAGAGTGACATAAATGTACAGAATTTATGTAGCATTGGATATTGAGAGAAAAGAAAGAAAGGAGAACTTTTGGAAGCAAAGGTAAGGGAGATCAACCAATTTCTTACCTCATTGTAATCTACATGTTCTCTCTTTCAGCCAGCAATATCAGTGCCTAGACCTACAAAGTATTATTTACTTAAGTTTTCCCAAATATTGTTATTCACCTCACAATAAATAAGTAAATTTGGGCATATTTGATGAGTTGAGTGAATTATTTTTAATAAAGCCAACACCTCAATAGAATGGGAAGTGAAATCCCTGCCGGCTTTCTTTTTGGGATGAAGACAAAGACTGTAGTTTCATAGTCTGTCAAACACTTTCTTTAAGTTTTCTCCAATAAAAAAAAAAAAAAACACTTTAAGTTCACGGCCAGAATCAAAAGCGAAAGGCGGTACTGTGGGTTGATTGAATGGATTCGCAAAAATTTCATGTCATGTAATTAACATATAAATACAAAAAAAAAAAAAAAAAAAAAGTAAGAAATATCATAATTCATTTGTTGGTGAAATAAAAATGTTCCCTTTTTTTTTTTTTTTTGGATGTTGAGTTCGAAATATGGAGCTGCCATTTTAGTCATTGGTTTTTTCTTATTTTTCAAATTTACTTCTAAACTATATGTCTAAATGCATATAAAGTTAAAAAACTCAAGTCCCTTTGTAATCTTTTTTTTCTTTCAACTTCCCAATCTTTCCATTTATATCGAATGTTTAAACCAACTATCACATGGTCTTGAAAATTGTATTTTAAGGTAATCAAAACTTTGAAGTTATATTTTGCTTTTCAATAATTTTTTATTCAATGGATTATTTTAATATTTGATTCGTTAGTGTGATGTTGATTTTAGATAAAAACACAAGATGAACAATTGGCGTTGTTGAATTTATTATACTCGTTAATCAAGTTTTATTGTTCTTCACTCTCAATTTTAGACTATTGACTACAAACATTTAGAGTTCGTTTGGATGTGCTTTTAAAATGACTGAAATCACTTAAAGTGCTTCCAAAAACATTTTCTCTAAAAGTACTTTCAGTCATTTTAAAAGCACATTCAAACGAGCCCTTAGTACATTTGCGTCTAAAAACATGAAATATGTAATGTTTAAGTAGTGTTTGTATATTTATCTTCTTTTGATATTAATTTTTAATGATATTTGATGTGGAAATAGAATTTTTTTTATTTATTTAGCGAATTCTTTTTTTATACATGTCAATGACAATGAACCAGGGATCAGAGAACTTTAGAGCCTCACTTCAAAAGCTCGCCTAGGCCCCCAAATTCTTAAGGCTAGCCCTAGTTGAAAAGACATAGAGCGCGCAATGCCTTGAACCCAAAACCACCGTAAGAAGTTCGTTGACCGCAACCAACATCATAAGTAGACGGGTAGAATGCTAAATGTGATATAAACATCAAAATATAAATGGGTAATATTCTAAAAATTCTCGCCTAGACGCTCAATGGCTGGCAACCGCTTGACTAATCCCTAAGCGTTTGAAAATTAATATGTCTAGGCACCCGCCTAAGTTGCGACTCTTACTTAGATAGAAAATATATAACTTTATTTGCCTTTTTTTTTTTTATAAATAAATTGTAAGAAACTTGATGAATACTTTGATGAACACTCATTATATGTTTGTTTCTCATGTTTTCAATATCTTCTAATACTTTATAATTTATTTGTCATTCTATTTTGCAATTTATATATTTTAATATAATTATGTATTTTTTAAAATATAAGTAGATATTTATGTACATATTATATAATAAATTTAATTAAAATTGAAAAAAAATCCCTAGCTCGTTCCTAAACGCCTAAATGCCTAGGCACTAAACCCGTACGGGCCGCCTAACTAGCACATTTTAAAACCAACATAGTAAAACGGATCTTTCATACGCAACATCATTGAAATGATGTGGCATTGGCCTGTCCAATTTCATGAAGGAGTAGGCAAAACCTTCTTTTATTGCTTTCGGAGTGACGTGAGAAATATGAAAGTTGGTAGTGTTATCTTAATATAAGTAGAACAACTCCATCCCCATAAGAACATTAACTACAAACAGAAGAAAAAAAAATTGAAAGTTGGCTTAACAACGTAGCTGTAGTAACTAATTAGTTCCTAGTGTTAGTATTTCTCTTCAAAGTTAACAGAGTTTCCAATTGAATTCTTCTTGTTTGGTTGATAAATGAAGAGACAATATAACATGTTTACTTATGAGATAGTGATTTCACAAATTATTTTTAGCTTCTTACACACTCTGTTTAATCTTTGTAATTGATTATGCGTTATTATTCAACTCAATGTGACACACCCCGACCGGAGTCGAGGCATGCTGGGCGTCACGTGAGGGTGACGTAGCCATGTGCACAGTGCGGAAGCAAAAGATAGTAATAAAAGTACGAATAAATAAAAACCAAACTACAAAACAATGTAGTTAACGTACAAGTGCAAGTGTAAGTGTGAAAAACAATATTTAGAGCACAGAAAGCCTATTGCAGTCCAGAGGAACAAACACTAACTAAACACACCCAGAGGTGGTCCTACATTTGTGATAATTTGTCAGATATGCCGTGGATTTCTCGTAAGCCATGAAAAGAGCAAACCAAACTAGAACCTGGAGGGGCGCAAAACAAAAAGTGTGAGTGGGCAAAAACAAAGCTTTTAAAAATCATTTCATTATCAAAAGTTCTAACCCCTCGCCGTAAAACCTGTATAGTTTCCTAGAAAATAGAATATACACATATATCGAAAACATGTTCAGAAATATGCCATGTCGAATGCCTCGACATAAAATGTAAGTAACCCAGGTAATGTCAATCAACGCAAGTAACATGTGAGCCAGAGTCACCTAACGTGACATGTACGGTTGAATCTAGAGCTCAAATCCTCAACTCACTAACTATACCTGCACACGAGTCAAAACCACCTAAAGTGGTCTGTACGACAGGACTGTACACCTAACTTGGATCCAAGATGAGCGTGTGGTGTGGGAGGTGAACATCACGTGAAGGACTGTGCCTTACTCTGGGCGGGAGCACTAACATTGAGGGTGCAGGTTATGAGCTCTCTATGCCTCTCACATAACCACTCATTCACAATTATAAACCATAAACTTACATGGCACTTATCTGTGCGTCCGCAACACCAATTGTTTGTACCATACTTGAACAATCCCAAAACTACTAAGCACTGGTCAACAACATACCGTCAAGGACCCACAAGACTTTTCCTCCAACCAGGAGGCCAATCACAACACGACACATGTCGATATCAGAAGCCAATCACAACGCTACACGTGTCGATATCAGAGGTCAATCACAACACGACACGTGTCAATGTCAGAACAAAGCTAGAAACTCTCTTTTATAAAAGGGGATCATTCTCCCACAATAATTCCTAATGTCATTTGTACTAAACTATTCACTAGAACTCACAAAAAGAGAGCTTGAACCTATGTATTTGTGTAAACCCTTCACAACTAATGAGAACTCGTCTACTCCGTGGACGTAGCCAATTTGGGTGAACCACGTACATCTTGTGTTATTTGCTTCTCTGTCTCTATTCATTTACATACTTATCCACACTAATGACAAGAGCAACCTAGCGAAGGTCACAAACTTGACACTTTCTGTTGTACCAAAGTCCTCGCCGATTTTGTGCATCAACACCAATCATAAATATATGCAACTACTAATGCATAAATAAATAGGCAAACGCAATGCATGACATTTAAAACATATAAACATTTCATTTCATTTTCTGGGAAAAACCATAAGTATATAGGTATATACGGAAAACCAAAAGCCCACTCACTGATATGTGGAAGGGTCGTAACCCCCTTGCCTCAAGTGACTGCACTTGTCCTCGGGATAGGTCTCACCTATATGCGAAACAACTATAAAAACGTCAATTTAAAGCACATAACCAAAAGTATGTAATGACTTCTCATACAATGCTCAAATGAGATGTGTGAATACACCAACGTGATCTACTCAACTTCACGAACATCCCCATATTTTTAAAATAATTTTTCGAGGCTCCACGTGCCGCCACACGACGGCGAGGGCACGGCCCTACGCGCGGCCAAAACTGACGGATTCCCTAACCGCCGTTAGGGAATATACCGTTAAACCCTAACAGATTCCATTAAAACTAACCTGACGCCGTTAAGAATATACCGTTAACTTAACGAAATATTCCCTTGTCTTCTCCGGTGAGTCTCGCCGGCTGCCGTCGTCCACTGCCATCAGCGCCGCCGTCTGCAACTCTAATTCTCGCAGGAAACTGGAAAATTTTCAAAACTTCATATCTTCTTTATTTCTCAACCAAATTCCATGAAATTGGTACCACAATGAAGCTTACAACGAGTAGAACAAAACCTTGCCACTTTGAAGCCCTTAAATTCATGGAATCTCGTCGAAGAAACCACAAAATTCCGGCCAAACCTGCAACTCGCCACTCTTGGCCTTCCTGACGTCCAATTTCTTCCAAAATGCTTCTCTGAGCTTTGTGAGAGTATTCTAAAGCTTCCTATGACCTTAAAAACTTCTAAAACCCCCATGATCACGTGTACATGAACAGTGCACAAAATCGGAGTTCCCTGGTTCTTAGGTTTTTGAGGGTTTCATGTCTAAAAACTGGTATATATGAGTTCGTGATGACGAGATGAAGGTGATGGTACTAAACACGAGCTCGATCTGCACAGAAATGGGTTGGTTTGGTGTTGTTCGTACGACTTGTACGGACGTTGCAAAAAATCGAAAGAGGGAGGAGAGAGAGAGAGAGAGAAGGCACGGGAGTGTGTGGTCCTAGATGAGTCAACAACCAAAAGAAACAACTAAACAACACCCCACAACACCAATTAACGTCCAAGGGCATTTTAGTCTTTTCACACCTATGGTACAAATAATACGGGACGGGCTGTCACACAATGACTACAAATAAAGAAGAATATACGAGGAGCTAAAAAATGTGTGTGATAATCACTCCCTTATTTATTTGGAATGAAAATTAGAATGATGGAAATTTCCTGTTTATTATTTTGGATTCATAATTGTTGAAGCGTTTATTAACACACATAGAGTTAAAATATTTTTGAGGTTTAGTGATCATCCTCTATTTATGATTGGGGTCGTTGGCAACCTCTCATCCACCCTCTGAGGTTAGTTGTCATCCTCTATTTAGCGCTTTATGTTAATGAAACTTATTATGATTGACAAAAAATATTAAAATCGATAATTCAATATTTAAAAAATCAGGAATTAGATTGATGGAAAGTAAACATATCGAAGAAGTAAATACATGCTTGTTCTCCTAAATCTCATATTAGTAACTCATCATTCGATCTTAATCTAATAGCAGGTGATTATTTATTTTTTGTTTGTACTATTTCCATTATAGTAGGATTAAGATGGAATTATAGGCACTGTTCTAAAAATTCTTGTCTAGCATCGTCTAGGCGTGACGACTAGTCACCGTCCCGATTAATGCCTAGACGTTAGAAAATTAAGAAAGAGCACCTAAACCTACTGAGTCACCCGCCTAGCCTGCCTAGGTTGTGACTCATTTAGACAGAAAATAGATAACTTTCATTTTGCATTTTATTTTTTTCAATAAATTATAAGAGACTTGTTGAATACTTAAGTGAACACACATTTTATATTTGTTTCCCATATTTTCATTATGGTCCAATAGCTCATAATATATATATATATATATATATATATCATTCTATTTTGTAGTTTATGATAAAATTATATATATTTTAAGTATAAATAGACACTTATTTACACGACATATAATAGATTTAATTAAATCCGCCAAGTTCGCCTAGGCGTCCGCCTAGACCCTGTCTAGCCGCCTAGTTACTAAGCCTTAACTCACCGCCCGACTAGCTCCTAACGTATATTAGAACTTTGATTATAGGTGGCTACTACTTTTTTTTGCATGGGCTTGGTTAACTTCATAGTCCTCCAGCAACTCCAACCCAAGTCAGCCCAGTAACCGTATTTAAAACACAACAGTTTTTTGTTTGTCCACTGGAGTTCAAATAGTGTAGAAAGGATTACTCTTTGAGCTCTGTAGAAAGATGGCTCTCTTCCAAACACAAACAACACCTCCTATCCACAGCCATGGCGTTAGCTTCAAAACCCACAGCCACTCTCCCATGGCCATACCATTTCATCCCCCACCGCCTTCCCTCCCTCTTTCTCTCTCCTCCATTAGAACCCACCAACAAGACTCACTCTTTTCTCCCTTAACAGTGAAAAGAAAGTTGCTTTGCAGACCCCCTCGTGGTAAACATGTTAGAGAAGATTATCTTGTGGTAAGTTCTTCCTGCAAATTCTTATTTAATTTAGCATTTTAATTACCCATTACAACTTGGTCATATTTTCTTTAATTCATGAGTTTTTCCTCCTTAAAAGTGGTAATGGTTTGATGGGTTGGTTTGCGTTTCCAAATTATTTATCTGTTAGGTATGAAAAATGCAGTAAAGTGAAGAATTAGGACATTTAACTTTACTTCTGTTTGGGAAATGGGAAGGCATGTAAATTTTCTTTTCATTTGGCTTTGTTTGGAAACCAACTTGGGATTTGGAGTTTCATTTGTATTTTCCTTTTTGTTACCTCATGAATTATTAATTTGAGCTTATTTAAATTTTGTTTGAGAGGGCAGAAGAAGGTGTCGGCGGAGGAGGTTCAGGAACTGGTAAAAGGAGACAGAAATGTACCCATTATTGTTGATTTTTTTGCAACATGGTGTGGACCCTGTATATTGATGGCTCAAGAACTTGAAATGGTATGCTCTATCATATGCATACCAGTGTTAGTTATGCTGCTTTCTATTCATATCTGGGGTTTTTGTTTAAAGCTTTAATGGTTTATATGTCGTAATATTACTACTTTGATATGGATTCAAACTGTTTGTTGGAGAAATTAGAGTTCACGCAACTGAAATATGAAGCTTTCTAGACCTTCCTATCTAATCTTATATGCGTGTTGTGGTGATTGAAACCATTTTACACGAAATATGCATGTCTACTCTGCATACATATCTGCATCTTTATCTAGCATGAAATATAATAAAAGTACCCACTGTTTTGTAAAACCTCATAGCTGTTTGATATTTGATCGTATGAATTTAACTTTAGAAGTACACTTCTTTAATTAGGTGGTAAATGGAGAAAATTCCATTGTCCTACATGTTTAATTGGATGACAATATCTTCAAAGGAATGTGCTTTTGATGGTTATTGGATGGGATCTATAGTTTTATTCTAGTGTTGTTAGCTTCTTTTCCTGTTGAATGCTACGTTTGCGATGCATAAGTGTGAAGTACAAGTATATTTCCTAGATAGCAGTTTCAACAAAGGAGGCAGTCTTCTTGTGGTTTTTATCATACAAACTGTTTGTTCATAGTGAAGTCTATGCACCATGATTGCTACCTTAAGATTTTAATTTACTGTACCACATGTTGTGAAGTTGACAAAGGATTGGAGTATTTCTGATGTTGTTGTGTTCACAGTTGAAGAACATATTTACTTGATAAGAGATGTCATTCAAATAGAAAGAATAACTTGGTTCTCTTTTTCTCTTAAGTATTGTCTATGACATTTCAGGAAATGAACTAGAGGCATTAGCTTTATTTCATCACATGTTATGTGAATCCTGCAATGCGGAATTTAAGCATGACACTTATTTCACCAAAAATTTAGTAAGCGTGTGTCCTTATTGAATCTCAGGTTCAAATCTATGCAAGCCAAGAGTAAAATGGATAACTAAATGAATATACATAATTTTGAACAGTTTCATATAGTAAGCCCAATATTTCAGTTATTTTTTTATAAGATTTGGAAATCCAGGTAACTAAATACTGTATGCAGTGATGCTGTCTTTGTAGTTCACTTCATTCTTGAACTCGTGAGAGAAAATAACTGATCTTATGAGCTATAGACGATGGGCTGATGAGTCAAACTTCTAGCAGATAGCCAAAGGAAACTATGATTATCCATCTCAGTATCTGAACAAAGCCAAATAAGAATATTCATATGCGCATAATTCTTTTGAAATTGAATGTAGCTTTCATCAGGCTTATGCACGGGTTCAAATTTCACTGATTCCTCTCTCCTTCCCCCTACCAGCTAACAATTTAATCACTACTTCCTATGATTCTCACATTTATTTGCTTTTGGAATACAAACACGGTAAAGTGTCAATGCCATTTAATTATCATGGACCTAATCTGTTGTTTTATATAATCAGCCATTGGAAACCAAAATGCTTTCAGAACTGAAGTCGCTTTTTTATTTTGTGGACCTTTTGATTTGCGATTCAAACATTTTTGGTTGATGTAGAGTAATCCATTTTGGATCTAAATTTGTTAATTTTATTTTCTCTAAGATCTTGTGTTCACCTAAGTTGCATTTTTGATGTGGATCGTAAAAGTTTCATACAGCAAGTATACATAATAAAAGTACCTGACTGGTACTGATTTCTAATGTTTGCAAACATATGAGTAATGTTAAAAACTTTCAATTTTCACAACAGCTTGCTGTGGAGTACGAGAGCAATGTAAGAATTGTAAAGGTTGACACGGATGATGAGTACGAATTTGCACGGGACATGCAGGTAATTGCCTTCTTGTTTAACTTTGCTCTATAGTTTTACTCTCTCTATTCTCTCATCTTCTTTGGTGCTCTGAAGTCTGAAACCCTTATGAGCCTTACAGATTTATGTGTTTGTACCTGGATGTGTTCATAGAAAAATAGTTCTACATTATACGAGATTTTTCTCTAGTGTCGATGATAAATATTGTGGATAAGCTGGGTGGATTTTTCTTATATCTCTGCTTGAAGATCTATGTATATTTGTTTCGCTATTGTTTTGGAGTTTTAAGTGATGTTTGAACGTAGTGGAAAAATAATTGGCAAACGAATACTTACTGAACTCGTTGGATCAGGTACGAGGATTGCCGACATTGTTATTTATAAGTCCAGATTCAAGTAAAGATGCCATACGTACTGAAGGGCTCATCCCATTACAGATGATGCGGGATATCATTGATAACGAAATGTGAAGTAGCCCGTGGCTTATTTCTGCATAAATATGGGGAGCATGGGTATGGTGCTGGTACAAACTTTACCATTACTGTTCGAGGTCTGTTGTGTTCTGATTTACTAACTGAAATTTTGCCGAGGAGTGAACAATTTAGTAGCCATAAACGTAATGAGATGGTACCCTAAACGTAAGGATGCACGTCCATCACACATCCTTGTTATTACTGTTTTGTGATGGTACCCTAAACGTAATGAGATTTTACCCCTTTTTGTTAAGCTGCAAGTTCATGGCAGATAATCAAATCAGTTGTTTGCGTGTTGTTAATGTTCTGAATTAGTGCCTTGCTGGATATCCCATGTCTTTGTTAAATAGATATTGTGGAGGCAGAAGGCAGAGATCATGTGGGCCAAGGAAGTGGGAGATAGCATTAATATGATTTTTAGTACTTGCACAAGTAGGGTTAAAATCACTTAAAATATTTGTAAGAATGCAAGGTAATTGTAGTATAATTGCTTATGTAAGGTCGTTGTTCTCAAAGATTGTTTGACTAATTTGTAATTAAATTAACTTTTAATTAATTATTCAAACCGATTTTTATCAAAGTTTTGAGATTTTTGAATTTGAAAAGATTAAATTAACAATAACAATAAAAGAAATTTAGAAGTTTGGAAATAATGGCAACAAGAAGAGAAACGTTTTTAAATTAAAATCAATTAAGGGAAATACTAGGGTTTAGCAGTCACTGTTAATAATCCTATGCAATTTTATCAATTACTTATAAATTTTCACATACATGCTTTGAATGTTATGTTTTCTTAATGCATATTTTCCTCGTGATGTTTAAGTGAAAACATATATCTAACATGCAATCCATCTGTGATGTTCAAATTAAATATAAATACGCACAACTCATTAAGTTTGGTGAAAATCCTTTGAAAAACCATGCAACCCTTAAGGGCATGATGTTCGCCTTAAAGGGAACTTACAATTACTAATCACAAGAAGCCCTCCTCAATTTCAGGGTGATGTGCCACCAAAAATTGTATCAAATTACTTATCTAAATATCGTAATGGTAATCAATCATTAAAATATATAAATAGTTTTAATCGCGGTGATTAATAATTCAAAGCAAGCATGCATCCATTGATAAGCAAATTAATAAAATTACATATTCATGTTAAGGCTCATGGCGTAACCTTAGCAAAAGGAATTAGTTACGCATACTCATAATAAAAATCAAAGAAAATATCATTAACTAGAAAAGGAATTGAAAACACCTTGTAGGTAAAAATATGAAATTCTCCAAAGCTTTGCTAAGTTTTCTCAATGTTGCGTCGAGAACCCTAATGGCTAAAAAGTCATATTTATACTACTCCAAATTAAAACCCTCATCAAAAAAGTTTTCTAAAAAACTAGCGCTAGGCATAAATTAATTCGCCACGATCAGACGCTTCAAGATAAAATTATGAAATTTTGATACAACATTCTTGACAGATTCATGAACTGCTCCAATTAAAATCACTAAAAAATTCCACCGTTTGATTACTTTATGCTCAGAATAATTTCGCATGTCCTACATTAAAAATAAATAACAAAACATCAAAACTCACTAAAACATACCTAGAATAGGAAATAATATATAGTATAAAATCGACTCATCAAGGACAACTGTAAAAGATGAAAGATTAATTGAAATTAACTGATTAGATTTCACAAGAATCTTGAAATTAAATATTTGAAGGTTTGGATTGATAAGGTTTGATGTGAGGTGGTTGGAGACAACCTTTTGAGGAAGAAGAAATGAGAAAGGTTTGTTTTCACTGTCTGTATAATCTCTAAACCCAGTGGCTTTCTAGTCCCTCTAATCAGAGTTTTTCTCACCCATTTTCTCCCATTTACTACCATGAGTTCACAAGAAAATAAGCGTGCAGAAATCATGAAGTGCCTCTTTTGAGATATCCAGACTTTTCACCAATTGGCTGCTATTAGCACATTCGCTACGCCATACCGTCTAGGTACTCTGCCTTGCGGCGGCACGAAGACTCACATGTAAAGGGATGTCAAGGTTACTTGTGATTGGAAATCTGGGATGCGAAGGTGATGTTATCTAACTCAATTACACAATGCTGGATAAGAAGGATAAAACACAAAACGATGCATGATAGATATGGGATACTACTGATGTGGTGTTCGATTGCATTCAAGTTATTCGTTGGATATTTTGGTGCATTTGAGGCCTCATAAAACTTAAATTACTTGCAATTAAAAAGAAGTTGGTGTGCAGATTTCAGTGTATTTCGTTTCGTCACATTTTCAGAAAGCTAATTTTATTGTTGATGCCTTGACTTCTATTAGACATTCTTCTTCTAATTTGTGGGACTTTGCTAGTTCTTTTTGCCCTCGTAACCTTTTCCTTGTAACTTTTCTTTTCATCAAAAAAAAAAAAAAAAAAAACTACGTGTATATATGTTGAAACGTTAATTTTCTATTAATTTTGTTGAACTAACTACACTTCACCCCGGACATTACACCATGAAATTCTAATTTCTAAATCGTATCAGTGTATATAATTTTAGGAAAACAAATGAAAAGGGTTTGAAAACTTTGAGTTTTAACGATAAAGACAAAATAAAGGGTAAAATAAATAGTACCATGATTGAGAGCCCAACCCAAGTGCCTTTGGGTTTTTAAAAATAAAATAAATAAAAACTAAATGGGTTTGGATTTGGGGTTAACGGGCCTAAGGCCCGAGTCCTATACCACCCAAAGGACTAAACTAACAAGGGTTTTGGTTTTGGACTTTCGAAGGGTTTGGGCTCCATGGGTTGGATTTAGTTGGCTTGTTTCTCGCCGGGGAAAAAGGCTGGAGCCTCCCGAGCTTCGGTCGTCGTCGTTTGACCATTAAGCCCTACGATTTAACTACCAAAAAGAAGGTACGGACGAAGGGAAGGGATTTCGTACCTTGATAACATCGAATGGTGGCCAAATCTTTGCTCTAGACTCGCGGGCTCGCCGAACCTCGGTTGGGTGTCCTCTGGGTGCCCCGAAGCTTCACAGAGACGATGGAGAGGGAGGAAAGGTCCTCACGAGGGTGGTGGTGGTGGTGCGGTCATTGGGTGGTTGGGTGTCGCCGGGAAAAGAAGAGGGAGAAAGTCCGAGAGAGTGTGAGAGAGAGATAGGGATGAGTTAGAGATGAGAGAACTCTGAAAATGGATCCGGATAGGGTAGGATTTCAGGGGTAAAATTGTCATTTCACCAATATTTACAAAGAATTTGGGGAGGGGTTTTACAATTGAGATTCCATATCGACAAGAAATCTGGAGAATTACTCACTTTAGCGACACGTGTCACTTAAAATCCTATCTGAAAAATTATTGAGATTACATCTCGAAAAATTATCAAGGTAGTTTAATTTAAGCAACCATATTAATTCAATTAAAATAATAAATTATGTTTGGCCTATGGCCCTTTGGCTTCCTCGGTTGGAGATGATTTTTTGTCACAGGACTATGTTTAGCCTATGGCCCTTTGGCCCCCTCGGTTGGAGATGGTAAGAAATATGGCATGCCATTGTTCATTAAAATATTAATTTCTTGGAGGGCTATAGGGCTAAAGAGAGCCATTTGACCCTCATTTAGTTGGAGATAACTTAAATGCTTACAATAAAAAAAAGGCTTAAATGTCAAAATAGCCTCAATGTTATAGCCACTTGGGCAATTTAGTCTATGTGTTTTTAATTTGGCCAATTTTGTTCTTGTTTTTATCTCTGTAAGCCAATTAAGAACACTTCATCCAACTCCTCAACCTCCTTCCAACTCCTTGACCTCCTCCCAACTTCCTAACCTCTTCCCCATCGTTCTTTCATCTCCCAATTTTCTTCAAACACCCCCCTTCTTTTCTATGTCACAATCTTAATAATTTTTCAGGTTGAAAGTTTACTCTACTATATGTGTTAATTCTTATTTATTTGCATTTTTATGTAAATTTATATTTAAATAAAGAGAAAGGGTAATATATGACTCTCTAAATTGCGGTCTATTACTCAATTAACAATCAAGGGCGAGGTGGTCGAGGTTAATTTTCTTGGGCTATAATGATAGCTAGATAAGGTCGAGATGGATCTAGAGACATGTTTGTTGAGTTACAAGCGTTTGTGGCTAGAGTTGGAGGTCAAGTCAAGGACAAGGCGGATGACATGGTGTGTTTGTTTAATTTTTTTTTTTTTTTTTTCATTTTGAAATTATATTTCTTTTTATTGTAATTGAAAAAATATTTTTCTACAATAGGATGTTTGTTATAAATATGTAAAAGTTAGAGAGATAACCTTTTTAGTGAATGAAGTAAAGTAGGTGTAAAATGTCACACTGAAACTATAGCACAAGATGATAACAAATAAAAGACGGAGGAATAGATGATGTTATTGATCTTTCTTTCTTACTGTCTGTGTTTTTGAAAGCATACGGATTGCTATATTTATAGAGCAACTCCAATACTGATGCATTAATTATACATTGAAAATTTACAGCACCCCTTTGGAAAATATGATCCCCTGCATCCCCAAAGTCAATTTCAATATGTATGGGCATTAAAAATGTGTGTGTGTGTGTGTGTGTGTGTGGGCATTCATAATAATGCCAAAGTTTTCAACATTCTCACTTGGATGCCCACATACCAACATCAGTTGCCTTGTTAAAACCTTGCTTGGAAAAACCCAGTGGGAAAAACCATAGTGAAGGAAAAAGGTACAACTTTTTCTTGATTGTTGATATAGTGTTAAGTATGCTTATCTTGCCTCGTTAAAACCTTGATAGGAAAAAACCTAGTGGGAAAAATCTGAATCAAAGGAAAAAGGGTACAATATGCATATATCATGGATACTTCCCCTTATATATATTTTCCCCTGATTCCACATTCTCCAAATTTAGTTGTTTGGCAAATCGATGTAATCCGATACTTTGCACTAACTTCTGAAACGTGCATTTTGGTAAAGATTTGATGAACAAATCTGCCAGATTTTCATTAGAACTAATTTGTCTGACTTCAATAATTTTAGCCTTCTAAAGTTTATGTGCACTGAAAAACTTTGGAAATATGTGTTTAGTTTTATAGCCCTTGATGAATCATTCCTTTATTTGGGCAACGCAAGCTGCATTATCTTCATGGATGACAGTTGAATTATCTGTCTTTGAAGTTGGACCACATAAATTCCGAATATGATGGATCATTGATCTGAACCAAGAACATTCATGACTTACTACATGTAAAAGCAAATATTTCTGAATGATTTGAAGATGTAGCAACTAATGTTTGTTTGGTTGAGCGTCATGAGATTGCTGTATCTTCATTCTTAAACACATATCCAATCTGTGAGCGGGTTTTATGTGGATCAGAGAGAAAACCAGCATCTGCATATCCAATAAGGACCTGGTCATTTGTGGGGTTCTTTGAGTAGAAGAAACTCATGTCAGTTATCCCATGAAGGTATCGCAATACATCTTTGATACCCTTCCAATGACGAAGTGTTGGAGCAGAGCTATACCTTGCTAACAAGTTAACTGAAAAAGTTATATCTGGTTTAGTACATTATGCTAAATACAACAAAGCACCTATTGCACTTAGATATGATAATTCTGGACTAAGGACCAGTTTATAATCTTCTTTTGGACATAATGGATCTTTCTTAATGTCTAAAGAACGAATGAACACTGGTGTGTTGAGTAGATAAGCCTTGTCCATGCCAAATCACTTCAGAATTTTTTCAATGTAAGCTGATTGGTGGACCAAAATTTCATTAGCACAATGCTCGATCTGCAGGATAAGACAATATTTTGTTTTCTCAAGGTCTTTCATTTCAAATTCACTTTTCAGATATTCAGCAGTTTTATTGAGCTCTTTAGAAGTTCCAACTAGGTTCATATCATCAACATATACTGCCACTATAGCAAATCCAGAGTTGGATTTCTTAATGAACACACAAGGGCAAATGACATTGTTGATATACCCTTCTTCGATCCAATATTCACTGAGATAATTATACCACATTCGTCTAGATTGTTTCAGCCCATATAATGATCGCCTTAATTTGATCAAGAGCATACCATGTGGTTTGTTAGTTGTTTCAAGCAGCTTAAGTCTTTTTGGGACTTTCATGTATATGTCAGCATCTAATTCTCCATATAGATACGCAGTGATGACATCCATAAGTCGCATGTCAAGTTTCTTTGAAACCACTAAACTTATTAAGTAGCGGAACGTAATTGCGTCCATTACAGGAAAGTTTGTCTCTTTATAATCAATTTCAGGTCTTTGCGAAAAACCTTGTGCAACGAGTCATGCTTTATATCTTGCAATCTCGTTTTTCTCATTGTGTTTCCTTGTGAATACCTATTTGTAACGCACGGGGTTGACATTAGGCAGAGTTTGGACTATTGGTCCAAAAACATTTCGCATTTCCAAAAAATTTAATTCTACTTGGATTGCATCTTTCCACTTAGGCCAATCTTGTCTCTGTTTACATTCATCAACAGAGCGAGGCTCAATATCATCACTTAATATGATTTCAGTGGCTACTGCGAAAGTTAACATATCATCGATGATTATTTCATTCTGACCCCACAATTCATTTGTACATACATAATTTATGGAGATTTCTTTGATTTTATGTACCTCTGTTTCTTCAGGTACATGTGTCTCATCAAGGACATATTCTTTTTCTAAAAATACAGAATCATGAATTGTGGATGTGTCATTCATTTTTCCTTCTTGAATGATTTCATTTGGATTCAATTGTACCTTTGTCTTTCTCTTTCGAGAGGCTGAATCTTTTGAACTTGATGGTCTACCATGCTTCAGGCGTGCACCAAATGAATCATTCACTGCCACTTTATTTTGTCCAACAGAAACATCAATTCTTGCAGGTGCATTTGCAGCTGGTATATGTGATTTTGTCACTTTTATAACATCATTAAATGCATCTGTCATTTGATTGGCAATACTTTGAAGATGAACAATCATTTTCACTTCATTCCCACATTGAATGCTTCAAGCATCAAAATGAGATAAGGTGAGTACAACCCATATCAGCTCTTGCCGTTCTTCTGGAACGATCTTTTCTCCCCCTAACAACGGGAAGACTGTCTTATCAAAATGATAATCAGCAAAACGAGCTGTAAACATATCACTTGTCAGGAGTTCCAAATATGTAATGATAAATAGTGAATCAAAACCCACATAAATTCCCAGTCTACTCTGAGGTCCTATTTTAGTGTGTTGCTGCGGTGCAATAGGCACATAAACTGCATAACCAAAAACTCGTAAATGTGAAATGTTTGGTTGATGTCCAGACACGAGTTGTACTGAGGAGTGTTGGTGGTTGGCTATAGGTCTCAATCGAACCAATGATGCAGCATGTAAGATGGCATGTCCCCATGCAAAAACTGACAATTTTGTTTTCATAAGCAGAGTGCAGGTTATTAACTGAAGCCGCTTGATCAATGCTTTTGCTGAACCATTTTGAGTATGGACATGAGGAGCATGGTGTTCAACATCAATGCCTAATGTCATGCAGTAATCATCAAAAGTCGGATTGACTTAATGGGGTAATCTGGGAACTGTGCTCGTAACTTAATTATCTGAGTAAGAAGTCTCGCAAAAGCGACATTCCAAGTAGATAAGAGACAAACATGTGACCATCGAATAGATGCATCAACCAAAACCATAAAATATCGAAATGGTCATCAAGATGGTTGAATAGGCCCACAAATATCCCCTTGAATTCTTTGCAGAAATGATAGGGATTCAGCTTTAACCTTTAGTTGTGATGGTCTAATTACCAACTTCTCTTGAGAACAAGCCTTGCAAGGGTTATCATTTAAGATAGCAATGTGTCTGCTCAATAATGAATGTCCATTAAAGTTGGTAATGATTCTACACATCATGGTAAATCCTGGGTGACCCAGACGGTCATGCCAAAGCATGTAAACTTTTGAATCAATGAACTTCTGATTCATGACATTATGTGATTCAACTGTCTTTATATATGTATCATACAATCCACTCGATAAACCATGCAACTTCTCCAATATACACTTCTGGGTATCATTTGAGGTAATGCATAGATTCTCCACATTTTCTGCACTTTTTCGTTTCAATGTGGTATCCATTTAAACGTATGTCTTTGAACTCAACAAATTTCGAGTAGATCGAGTAGCATACAATGCATTTTGCATTGACACTATTGTTTCATTTGGTAACATTATCTGGGCTTTCCCTGAGCCTTCAATTACATCTACAAGTCCTAATATTGTTGTTACCCTTACTTTTGCAAGCATCAATCTTGAGAAATACTTTCGATCTCGAATGATTGTATGCGTAGTTGCGCAATCTGCAAGACAAATATCTTCGTCATTTCTGATGTTTTGAGAATGATCATAGTTTTTATTCATGTTTTCTGAGTAAGGAAATCAAAGTTAAAAGCAAGTTATAACAGGAAATTTATATGCCACTTTTATTGAATCTGAAATTCTAGTTTTAAATTATAAGTTCAGCATAATAAAAGTACATCAAACATAAACGATTCAGTCGGACCAGTATACTTCATTTCCCCTTTCTACAATAAAGTCTGAAACATCTAAGTGAGTTGTGTTTAACTGCCCTGATAAGTCACACACTGGATCAGGTATATCCATTGGTTTAGTCTGGTCGAGAAAATTGGTCTCGACACCCTTCTCCTTGAGGGAGGCTTGATACAACACCAGAAGTTTTGAGTTACAACAAATACTCGCCCAATGCCCATTGCTACCACATTTATGGCAGGCTCCTTCAGAGTTCCTAGATGCATTGTTCATATGAGCTTTGTCTTTGTGACGATTCACATTTTTTAAGCTTCGGCCGGAATTATGCATTGGAACCTGGTTGTGAAACTGACCACCATGGTTCTTGCCTTTCCTGTTCAACCGACTTCGCTTGTGGTCACGTCCTCGTTTATGATTATCACCACCAAAGGATGTGGCATTGACTTCGAGGGAAGCATCATTCATTTCTGAGAATGGTGCAGATCCAGTAGATCAGGAATAATGGTTTTTCATCAGGAGCTCATTGTTTTGTTCAGTTACCAAGAGCACAAATATCAGCTGGTTGTATTTAGTGTAGCCTCGCGCTCTATACTGCTGCTACAAGAGCACGTTAGAGGCATGAAATGTGCTGAAAGTATTTTCCAGTAAATCTTCCTCAGTAATAGTATACTCATAGAGCTTCATCTGAGAGGTAATTCTGAACAATGTAGAATTGTCTACTAACTTGAAATCCTGGATCCTTAGGTGAGTCCACTCATAACGAGCCCTTGGAAGAATCACTGTTATCTGATGATTGTATTTGTCTCTCAAGGTCTTCCAGAGAGCTAACAGATTATCAACCGTGAAGTACTCACTCTTTAGTCCCTCATTAAGATGGCGACGAATAAAGATCATAGCCTTCGCCCGCTCTTAAGAGGATGAGCTGTTCTCCTCCCTGATGGTATCTCCAAGATTTCCTACTTCTAGATAGATCTTGGTATCCAGTACCCAAATAAGGTAATTCTTCCTAGTAATGTCTAGGGCAGCATAATCAAACTTTGCCAAGTTCGCCATTTTCTTTTCTGAAAGAAAAATGAGATATGTAAAAACTAGCAATAATATATATTCCTAGAGGAATACAGTGTTAGAGTTTCTGGTTCTTACACATTTTTCATTTTGATCCTCAGGCCAAAATAATAATCACTTAAAACTTCTGGCTCGAGATTTTCAGGATGAATGAGGAGAGCGATTGTACTGTACAATTCTTATTGAAATAATATAACATAGAATGGGCGATTATTCCGCACCACTCAAGTAGCAGGAAAAATTTTAATATGCAAAGCAGGGTGGGCGATTATACCGCTCCACTTAAAATTTGCAGTAAAATTAGATCTGCAGTTCAAGATAGGAGATGACACCGCATCATCTTGGATCGCAGTAAGATTAAATTTGCAATTCAAGATGGCCGATTGTATCGCACCATCTTGGATTGCGGTAAAATTAACATAAATAAATACTGGGTTAGTAATCAAGATCTACACTAAACAAGAAATCAAAGATATATGTAACTGTTAGGTTGAGAACTAAAAGCAGACATGATGTAAACAGTTCTTCACGAAGATATATCTAGCAGTTGAGGCAGAGAAAGAAGATGAATAGTAAAAACCTTAGAGGAAACATTTTTTTCGTTCAGCAAAAAGGAATGATTTCTTTCGGCGAAGAGAAATGAGAAATGGTTATATTTAGAGACTTGTGCTGATAACGTGTTATAAATATTTAAAAGTTAGATATGTAACCTTTTTAGTGAATAGAGCAAAATAGGTGTAAAATGTCACACTGAAACTATAGCACAAGAGGATAACAAATAAAAGACGGAGGAATAGATGATGTTATTATATTTCTTTTTTTTTTGTCTCTGTTTTTGAAAGCATACGAAGTGCTCTATTTATAGAGCAACTTCAATACTAATGCATTAATTATACATTGAAAATTTACAGCACCCTTTTGGAAAATATGATCTCCTGCATCCCTAAAGTCAATTTCAATATGTATGGGCATTGAAAATATGTGTGTGTGAACATTCATAATAATGCCAATGTTTTCAACAATGTTATACTTTTATGATGTTTTTTTTTTTTTTTTTTGAACAAGCGATATTGTATACAAAAAAATGAAAGGGAATATACTTAGTCTCACAATAAGCAAGTAATTATATGATTTAAAATTCACTTTTGACGAGAATCGAACCTAAAACCTTACTTATCAATGAAGAGGAATATCACTAAATTGTAGTACTAAGTGTCTACGTTTATGTATTTTTTAACAGTTATTAGATAAAATGTCAGGTAACAAAAACAAACGCGAGAAATAAATTGGCCAAACTAAAACCGGAGACTAAATTGGTCAAATTAAAGCACGGTAACTAAATTAGCCAAAAATCTAGAACACAAGATCATAACATTTAAGCCATAAAATAGTTTACAAGAAATATGTATCATTCCTATTCATTATTTATCCATATTCTTTCTCATTCTTGTATCAACTAGTAAATCTTCAGTGCCGGCCAGAAGATGTGGTGATTTTGATGGATCATTGATTATACAAACAATTAGCATGTGGCCTTCCCACTCAACGCGATCGGTAAGAAAACAAAAATATATCACTAGAATTCAAACTGTGCCAAACAGGCAAGAAGCGTACAGCTAGCTCATAGCTACTACTTGATATAATCTAACTCTATTACCTAATAATGTTTACACAGAATAAGAAACGACGACGTGTCCGGCCGGCTGATCAGCCGGCGAGAAGGCCAGAAACATGAGAGCAGCCATTATGCCAACCGGAAATAACAGGAGCATCAACGGCGGAGGAGGCAGCGGAGGCAGCATCAAAGGCAGAACCACCATGCACAACGCTAGAACCGCCAGCACCAGTACGGACCCCAAGCTCATACACTGCACCATGATATTAACAACGTCGTCAGACTTCCGACGACGACCATGTCTCTCCCCACCTCACCAACGGAAATGCCCGAATGCCACGTCAGCAAACGACAACGTCGACGAGAAATTCTTATGGATACCGAAAACACAAGTAGAAGCAGTACTCCAACTTCAACGAGAAAGTCAATGAATGAATGAAGCCTTTGACAGCGGTTACGGCTTCTATATATAAGATGGTGTACGCAGGAGTGGGGATCTGTTGGGAGAGGGTGTAAAGATTTGTTATGAGAGCCGTTGATTTGGGGATTATAAATAATGTGAGGGACCAGAGAGTGGACTTTTGTTTGGTTGTGAGGAAATCCAGTTTGGGGTGATGGTCCGAATCGGGGAGAATCAGAGCGTCAGATATCAAGATATTCGGCTGATACGTTCAGCAACTTCTACTGTAAATTTTAATACTTAATTGTTGGGTTAGGTGTTCATTCTCATGTTTTATTTGTCTTTTTATGTACACCATTTTATTTCTCACTTAAAGCTGTGGTCTTGTAGTTTTTTTTTTTTTTTTTTTTTTTTTTTTTTTTTTTTTTTTTTTTGGAGCTTATAAATTAGAAGTCTTACATTTAAATCTATGGCACATCATCAGTTAATGTCTAAGATGGAGAGTAAAAGAAAAAAAGTATAAAATATTGAAATTAACGGTCAACGAGTGCTTAAAATGTGAGTCAAGTTTATGCAATATCATCACTTAACGTCCAAGACAGTGAAATTTAAGGAAAGGTTAAATTTGTGCAATTCAGAAATCACGTGGCGTATAAAATTGAAACTTCGTGACTCATTTTACAAATGACTCCAAATCTTACGGTGTAAAATGTAGTTAACACTATATTTTAATTAGCTATTCCTACGTTGGCGGCGACAACTGTGTTGGTGTACGGTTTATGTATTTTGGATTTCATACTTGGTTTTGGGCTGATGTGTGTGTATTTGTAGTTGTTTAATGAAATGCATTCTCCCTTGTACTCGAGGTGTTAAATTTAAATATTTCATTTTTCAATATAGCTTTAGCTTGCATCAAAAGAAATGTTACATGTCGAAGTGTGTTTGAAAACTCTAAATATTACATTCGTATGTATTTTGCTTAAAATTTCAATAAAGATACTAAACCCTAGCTCTAAATTGAACGAGACTATTCCATAGATCGTAAACTATGACTCATCTAGTCACCACAATTCGAGCAAGACTACAAGTCTACAATTACATTCAAGTGTGTGGCTGCGAAAGTGTTCATTCTTAACAAAGTGCTAGAACTAAAATGTGAAAAATCTTTTCATTAGAACAATTTGTCAGACCCAAAAAGTCCGACTACAGAATAGTTAGTAAAAAATTTGGGCTTTAAGCACGTGTCACGGGTAACTATGAAGGACCAACAATTCTGATATAGCTACATCAGTCATGAGGCTTCAATCCGAACTTTAACAATCTAATTATGCAAAATGATGGTCTGTTTGGGGAACTCTCTTTTTTCAGAAAGAGAAATTTAACTTACTCGTGACGCATAAGTTTTTTTTTTTTTAAATTGAGTTGAGTGATTTTCTTGTTTGATTTTTAAGTTTTGACTAATAATGATGAAGATGGAGAAACTGAGAAATGCAGAACTCGAAGAAGAAAATGAATTGAGGAGAGAGAGAGAGAGAGAGAGAGAGAGAATCTGTTTGTATTGAATTAATTGAGTTAATGAGTGACCCTTTACATTTCACTATATATATAGTGCTCAGTACTCTTCTTACATTTTAACCACCTAACAATATTTCTAACCACCTATACCAACACATTGTAACCACTTGTAACCATAAGAAAGTGCACATTAATATATCATACTTATTCTGTACCGAAAAAATTATGTCATACTTATTGGACATCACTCAAGTTGTATAACAGTATCCATAAAAAAATTAATGACAGAAAGGCATGCATATATATATATATATATATATATATATATATATATGTATATGCATTTGATATGAAACTCTATATCCCATGCATGCACGAGAAGATTGATGATAATCCTGGAAAGATTGAAGATGCAGAAAACGATTCAAATATGCTTTTTCCGAAGTCCAAGAATGCTGGGGTTGCATTACAAATCATTATAGAAGCAAGCAATGGCCGTGTGGGACTCAAATCTCAAGTCCCCATTTTGGCACAGTTGGGTTGTCTTCTGTCTCAGTTCAATGCATGAACACCAATGCAACTTCAATACGACTTTTTTCATCCCAAAGATGATCTTTTCCTTGGACAAATAAGCTCGACTAATTAGGCCAATGTTGACTGTTAAGTTAATATAAACAAATATTACGGCATGATTACAATAACAACATGAAATAAGGTTAATGCATGCAAATGGTGAATTGTTGAGTGAATAAGGTATTACAAAAAAAATGTATTCTTTTTTAAGTTACTGTATTTCGAATTGAAAATCTCCACATTCTTGTAATGTAGACGAATTTAATGTAGATTATATGGTTTGTAAAGGAAAAAAGGTTATTGATCATGTTAATTGCGTTTTATAATATATAAATGATCATCTTAAGGTATGTTGTATGCATATTTGGTGGCAACTCTGTTTTGTTATAAACCACTTAGTATTACGGTTTAATAATATTTCTCTTTACTTGTAAATGATAGGTCTTAGGTTCGGTTCACGTCAAATGCGAATTTGAACCACATTATTATGGCTAGTCCAGTGTGAGGCTTTGCCTATCCCTCACCCCTTAGTGTAAATAATATCGTTTGCTAATATATATATATATATATATATATTGTATATACAAAGAGTCTTGTATCCAATTCTCATAAACACATTTGTTGATTTAAAGACAAATATGATCATGCCATGATCTACAATGTAAATTAAAAGCATAATGTAAATTAAATATCAACAAAATATCGATCCAACATCAACGTGATGATCAAAGATTTACAACATAACCATAAAAATCGACAACACATTGAGAATAACCTCAATTTCTTTTCATCATTTCATACTTGTACAATTTCCTTTCCATCACTAAATCCATTCTCATCTCTTCCTCGTCTCCTATTTGACCCATCATCAACAAATATTAGGCAGTCTGTGCAACATGTATAATTGTTGAGCTCAACATGCGAATAACTTGGACAATTCTCAATCGATATGGGAGATAGATATGATACGTATGATGAATGTGGAGCACAAGCACAGGAAAAGTGCCCATACACAGATAGAGTATGCAATGTACGTGATCTTCTAGTTGGTATATAAAATGACGTTTTGAATCAAACAGGCGCGTCAGAAGCAGACGACTGGATATGATGGTGATGTTGTGCATGAAAGAATATGTGCAACTTGATACATTCCCACTTACTTTTGGTATTGTGCAATGTATCTGAACCACCCTACCCCACGCGCCTACGCTTCCTTTTCCTACACGCAATCATCTATGAATCTATTTAATATTCTTCTACCCTATTCCTACCTGTCATTCTCATTGCCTTCTATTTTTGGTAATTAAGCGTGTGATATTTATTAATTTGGTTTGGAAAATTAGATTAATGGTATTTGAACTATAATCCTGGTTTCACTTTTCCAATTTTAGTTTTTTTTTTTTAAATATTTTTTTTGTAATGTGTCACTTCTAACTTAAATTAAATCTATCTTTTTTTAATTTTTTTTTTATTGTGTTGTTTCATCTAAAATGTTGTGTGTGATTCCACGTGACAGGATGCAAATTTTTTTATGTGCAAAGTCAATCTATTTTTTTGAATAGTTTGGTGTATAAGATTAGTCCTGTGAGAAAAACATCTTATATGAAATGGCGAAAAGATTTAATAATTTTTTTTTCAGTGAAAAATTGCAACAAAAATTTGTTCAAATGGTATTATTGGTGTAGTTTTCCTTTGTTTGATTCTTTCTTGTTGATTGTGATTCTGTAAAGTTCAAAAAAGGAATTGTGGCTGCGAACTACTCATGATCGAGCTCAAGATCTAGTGATTGGTTAGTCTACGGTGTAGGTAGAGAAGAGACCTTATATTTCTGCTTAGGTAATGCTAAAAAGATTCTATCTAATATAAATGTTGATTAAAGTACTTATTTTTTACTAGTGACACATCATTTAACTTTCAAATTTGATTTATAAAGTTATTCTACCTAATCTTTCTATACTATTAATTCTTATTTCTTATCTATATTTTAGGTGCATTTTAGCTCACCACCTTTAAGTGGTGATAATACACACCAATTTACTTGTTATTATAAGAAATGCTAAATAGACTTTTTTTTCAAAAGTGAGGCTCTCTATGAATTATCTATCACCTCATGTTTTTTATACAATATTTTATAGTGTTGGCATAGAAAGTGACGTAATACTGTGAGGTGATAGAGAGTCCACGGAGAGTCCCAGCTTGAGAGAGTCTCCTTAGCATTCTCTATTATCATTGAATAAGTTTAAATTTTGAAATTTGTATCTATTCATTATATAAATCTCAAAATTTAATATATACCATAGTAATAAATAAGGGTGATGAGCATTGTGCAGCAAAAAATAATCAAGAAAATTATAGAGGTGATACGTGATTTTTTGGGTGAAAATGACAAAATTACCCTCGAGGCACACCAAGATTTCCACACGCATGCAACAAACAATAACTGTTCAATCAAGAAAGAGTCAAAGGTGATCTAAATGGTATTTATTCAAATTCATCTCATCACTCCTCATCAAATCTTTATTCAAAAGGTAACTCCCAATTTTCCTATTTAATTTATGATTAATTGTCATGTTAATTGCAAGATATTATTCCACAAAATATCTTGCAATTATTCACCCAATCAGACCATATATGGCCGACCACTACTCTCCAAATAGGGTCGGCCACTACCTTATAAATAGTCTTATTATCCCACTAAAAAGTGAAGCCATTTGCTATCTACAAACTCTTAAACACATTCTTTTCAGAATTCTAACTTTGGCATTGGAGATTCTTTGGCCAAAGCCCCTCATTCATCATGGGCGTGTGGGGCTTTTGGCCTTAATCTTAGGTGTTATTATTTTACAGGTGCATTTTCGTCAAAGAAGAAGACGACAGAAATTTGCATCCACAAATTGGTGTTTTCATTAAGAATTTGATTCACACGGTCGAAGAAGACTCTCACATTCAAAGTTTCTCATTTCTTGTTCGTTCGTAAATTTTTCATACTTTCTTATTCCGAGAATTTTTTTAATTCTTTGAATAAAGGTAAGAGAAAAATACAATGGCAAGAAATTCGAAAACTATGATGAACGAAACTTCCTAAGTTTAAAGATCTGGGTCGACTAATGGAGAACGAGACGTAGCCCACGACGATCCACGAAGTTCAACGCGATAGTGAGAGGAGCAACTTTGCCACCAAGGAGCACCACCACCATGGCAACCATGGGGACCACCATGGCAACCATGGGGACCACCATGGCAATGGGGAGTGGGCCAACTCCATGGAAGCAAGCCCACGGTGAGTAGGGAACAGCTGCGTTAACATCCCACGCCGCAAGGCAACTGCCAGGCCTGTCACGAGCCGACCTAAGCCATTGCCTTAGCAGCGCAAGCCCAAGGCGCATCGCAAACCAGAGTCACGTCAACAATCCTCTTAGCCCATATCCCACGTGCTTCTAGCTCCGCACCACCCCCACGCGCCACACACATAGCCCGGCCCACTTCTGCGGCCTAGTTCACTCTCGTGGTCCACCGAGAAATCCCAATTGGTTCAAGCTCGGTTCAACCGTCTCGGCTTCAGATTTTTTGACTGACGATTAAACCCAGCGTATTTTCACCTCATTTCTCCGCAGATTTGACATATCCCAATCAAATCTTGCTCCTGGAGTCAGGAAATGCATACCATCCAATCTCTTCCAGCCTAAATGGTGAACAACATTTGTCTCGACAAGTTATAGAGTTGACAAGCGCCCACGTGTAGCAGACAACCTTGGTGAATCAATTATTGTAGCATACCGAGATGCAGTATGCCCAGATAAGGAGTCCCAAAGTAGGACCAGGGCAGATGACCAACCTTTCTAGCAGCGTCCCGACAAGCAGCCACTCGATCCGTCACAAACTGAGCGCTCTGGCAGTGTACACTCCTAACTGAGCCCTCAAGATAGCATATACTCTCGTCTTAGCGTACAAATGAGTGCATTTTCGGTTAAGCCCACGGACGAACATGTATTCATGGTTGGGGCCACGATTTGATAATCAACATGAATAACCTTCCAAGTGAAATGTTCATTCGTTGCCAGGCCTGCAAAGAGCATCTTTCACCTCACATCAGAGTAAGCAACATGACAAATAGAGAGAAGCAGTCACTCAATCTAGCTCAAGTTTAACCAGTAGCCTGCGAGTAATTCGCTCGTCTGCTAGAAACGTACCACATGCACCACAACCGTGGCATAGACGAGTCAAGCACATGGGAGAGCAGTGTAGACCAGCAGGTCACGACCGGGGGCAATCGAGAGCTCTGCTACCCCAACAAAGGAAAATTCAAGAAAAAAATAAAGAGGCTCTTATTGAGCGATTACTCAATTTCCAACGCAACTAAGTCACTAACGAGGCACTACGATGAGACATAGCAAACATAAGCATGTCACCCTTCACAGACAAGATCGAGCAGGCAAAGCTTCAACGCAAGTTTAGCATGCCACATTTCACATCCTTCAAAGAGGATGGAGACCCAGAGAAACACCTAAAGCACTACTAAAGCACAATGATCCTCTATCAAAACAACGACGCTCTCATGTGCAAGATATTCGCCACTACTCTTCAAGGCAAGGCACAAGATTGGTTCCATACCCTACCGCCACAATCAATCCGGAGTTTCAACGAACTTTCTTTGTTTTCCACCAAAGAATATTCATCCTATCGCTCGATCAAGAAGAAGCCTGACCACTTGTTCAATGTCAAGAAAAACCCAAAAGAGTCACTCCACGAATATATGAAGAGGTTCAAAGTAAAGAAGGCAAAGATAGTAGGATGCAACGACTCGATAGCTAGTGTAGCCTTCGAAAAGGACTTTCAACAGACCACTTGCTGTTTGGAGAATTGATCATGAAAGAAGATTTAACTTTGGCATAAAAGCATGCACTTTGGGACGGGGCTCAACGAGTAGACAAGGCACCTGAGCAACCTAGAAAAGAATGGGCAGTAACTCAAAAGAATGAGGATGGGAAATAGTATAACAACCAAAACAGGCAAGAGGCCAAGTATAGGGACCGATCCCCGACTAAAGAAGGCTTGACGCCCAAAAACTAGTATAAGTTCTCAATCCCAATTCACTAAACCTCCACGACATCAAGAGAAAAATCATGGTTTAAGTTACTGATCAATCAAAGGGAGATACCTCCAATTTAGAGCACACCAAGTACTGTGCATTCCATCGAGGCCCCGACCACACAATCAATAATTGCTACACTTGGACGAATTACCTAAAGAAGCTGGTGAAGGAAGGCAAGGTCGACAGATACTTGGACAAGTCAGCTGCACAGCCTAGAAGGAACGTAGACATCGACAAAGAACCGCCAACCAAGACAATTCAGATCAATGGCATTTTCGTCGAATCCAAGCACTTGGGGGCCACCAACAACTCCAAGAAAAGGAATATCTAGCAGGCTCTACTAGTTTTAGAGGTCCAGGCAGTCAACACCCAACCTAGACCCATCGGTGGCTTCACTGAGCAGAATGTCGAAGACGTCTACTTTCCACACGACGACGCACTAATGGTATTTGTCCAACTAGCCCACGCTATAGTCGACAAAATGATGGTTGACAATGGAAGTGCGGTCAACCTACTTTAGCTCTTAGTAATTCAGAAGATGGGCCTAAAAAACACAATCATACGTTGAGCGGAAGTACTCACTAGATTCAACGGACACACCTCAACTGTCATCGACAACATTACACTTGACGTGAAAACACCACTAATTGTCTCAAAGCAAATGTTCACGATAGTAACCAACCCGTCTCCTTACAATGGGATTCTAGGGTGACCTTGGTTGATAAAGCTGGACGCTGTAATCTCCGTCAAGTATCAAAAAATTTGATTCCGCATCCTGGGTGGAAGAATCGAAAAAATCAAGTCTGACTAGGCCACATCTCGATGATGCACTGTGCAAGTACCAAAAGAGTAAAAAAAAAAAAAAATAGACCTTCACCCCTGTAAAGGCTACCGAGGTTTGAAGGGACATCGAAGTTACCAAATAGCAATTACAGCAGACAGATTAAGAAGATGGTGTCCAAATCAATATGCCAGCAGACGAAACAAGATGGAAACCGGAAGACAACGCTGAGCATATCATTCTTGATCCCCAGTAGCAGGAGAATACTGCTAGAATTGGCTCGTGACTGAGCCTTAGGGAAAAATAAGAGCTCACGGCTTTCCTTAGGGAAAATTATGACATCTTTGCATGGTCACCTTCTGACATGCCTGGAATTGACCCCAAGATAGCTTGCCCCAAGTTGCATATCAACCCCGCTGTTAAACGAGTAATCCAAAAGAAAGGACAATTCGCACCTGAACTAGTGGCAATCTGATGCGAAAATCGACAAGCTATTAAAGGCCAAATTCATAGAAGAGATAGCACACTCAGCATGGCTTGCCAACGTCATGCTAGTAATGAACAAAGAGAATGGTAAATGAAGGGTTTGCGTAGACTACACTGACCTTAACAAAACATGCCTGAAATATCCTTATCCAGTTCCCCAAATCGATCTACTAGTAGATTTAACTTATGGGAACCAGTTGCTCAGTTTCTTGGACGCATGCTCCGGCTACAACCAAATAGTCATGCACGAGCCCGACAAGGAGAAAACCACGTTCGTGATTGAGTGAGGCATCTACTGCTACAAGGTCATGCCTTTTGGCCTCAAGAATGCGGGAGTCATTTACCCACGACTGGTAAACATGATGTTTAAGAAGCAAATTGGAGTAACCATGGAGGTCTACGTTGGCAAAATCATGGTGAAGGGGAATCAATAATCAGATCACATCGACAACTTGGCGTAAACTTTTGACATCCTTAGAAAGTACAAGATGAAGCTCAACCCATCCCCTCTCCCCCCAAATGCAAATTCGGAGTATCTTCAAGAAAATTCTTAGGGCACTTAATAACCCAACAAGGAAGCACATCCCAAGCAGATCCGAGCAATCCTAGAGATGAAGTCTTCAACTTCCTTGAAGAAGATCCTAAGCTTGATCAGACAAGTTGCCGCTCTCAACCGCTTCCTCTTGCGATCCACGGTTTGATGCAAGCCTTTTTTTTCAAAGCAATCAAGACGGCACAACTGACACACTTTGATCCAGGTGTCCAAAAGACAACAATATGGCTACGTGTTGGTCAACACCCGAGGGTGATGCAAGCCATTTAATGAATGCATATGTCGAGAACATGTGAAACATGTATATAAATTTCGCACGTAACTTTGCAATGTAATATTCTAATACAACCTTTACAAAATAATATAATAATATTCAATTGCCAATACAATAATAGTGATAATGCATGACATGTTCAGAGCATACTAGCTCGGATCATATGCCTTGTTCATATGTCCTGAGGGGGTAAAAACAAAATATGAATGGAGCAAGTTGATATATAAGTAATACTAAAGTTATTCGTCAATGTACTAACCCCCAGTTTATGAAAACTCATATAGCATAATAAGTAATAGGTTTTTCTAAAACCCTAGCATGCCATAAAACCTTCAAAAACATATATCATATATAGTATGCTCAGTAGTGGTATCAAAATCGCCCAAAGGCCTTCACTCGTCCGCAAGCCCTACATCACCTAACCAAAGCCATAGATAAATCTTCATTCGCCTGTAGGCATCTACATCACCCGACCGAAGCCATATAAATCTTCATTCGCCCGTAGGCCTTTACATCACCTAACCGAAGCCATATATAGATATCATTCGCCCGTAGGCATATAGTATGAGTAATCACTGAATAAGCACATAAAATCATTGAACATAATATTTCCAAAATATATTTTATCGAAGCTCAATAGCTCAAACATTGTCATATCCCGGCCCGGGCGGGATCACTTCCCGAGCCCGACTCCACCGTAGCATGATATTGTCAACTTTGGGCCCCCAGCACACCCTCACGGTTTTGTTTCTGGGAACTCACACGAGAACTTCCCAATGGGTCACCCATCCTGGGAGTGCTCTCGCGCGCCACTCGCTTAACTTCGGAGTTTCCATGGAACCCGAAGTCAGTGAGCTCCCAAAAGGCCTCGTGCTAGGTAGGGATGAGAATATACATTTAAGGATCACTCTCCTGGACGATGTGTGATGTTACAATCCACCTCCCTTAGGGGCCCGACGTCCTCATCGGCACACACGCGACCAGGGTTAGGCTCTGATACCAAATTGTCACATCCCGACCTGGGCGAGACCACTTCTCGGGCCCGACTCCACCGCAGCACGATAATTTCCGATTTGGGCCCCCAGCACACCCTCACGGTTTTGTTTCTGGGAACTCACACGAAAACTTCCCAATGGGTCACCCATCCTGGGAGTGCTCTCGCACGCTACTCGCTTAACTTCGGAGTTCCTATGGAACCCGAAACCAGTGAGCTCCCAAAAGGCCTCGTGCTAGGTAGGGATGAGAATATACATTTAAGGATCACTCCCCTGGACGATGTGGGATGTTACAAACATCATATCATAAATCATGTTCATAAATATCTTAGAAAACAAAAATCTAGTAAGGCATGATATTTCATAAAGTGTAAATCCAATTTACTCATAAACATTTCATAAAACGTAGCCATTAAATCATGATGTTCATGTATGCATTTCTAATAATAAAATCATGCATTTTTTAAGAAGTCCACTCATAGATACTTTGTCGTCGAAGAGCCGTGCGAACTAGGAATGACAGAAACGCCACTAACAAACGCACCTTGCACGATGGTTAACTCACTGTGGTTTGGCCAAAACAAGGCCTCGAAAGTGACGGTGCTCGCCGGAAAACTAGGAAAAGCTTACTCCAAGATATTTCTATGTTGGAAAATCCACAAACCACATCGAAGTTCGTTGGGGAAGAAAATGAACAGTGACACTGTCATTATTGAGTTCCACGACCTATCACTATTTCTATGAGGCTCCTCTGTCCAGGCGTGAAGGTGGTTGTGCGTGTGAGTGAACTCAGAGAGGATGAGGGAGTGGTTGGAGAGGATGGAAAGATCTTGGGGGTGTGGAACGAGAAGAAGAGAAAAGTGAAGGGGGAGAGATAGTTATAAAAGGAAAATATCTAAAAATGAGGGGGTAGGGATATCTGGATAGGGTAAGGCTAAGGGGACAAGAATCCCAAGTGGGTCCCCCCTTGGTTTGCAATTTAAGAACGTATAAGACGAAACACAAAATATCCAGAAACGTTTGACGGTTTGAACGTAGAATCTTGGTTATAAATCAAAGACAGGGTTTCACAATAACGATCGATGCAAGCCTTATTTCAAAGCTTGACCTGAGAAGTTCATTCGTAGCATGTCACTAACATCAAAACTCCAAGAGCCGAGATGGTGGGTTTTCTTGAGGGAAGGGGGACGTTATTGACCCTTTTTATGGTTGCACTTCAATATGTGTGAATCATATGAAGAGGGACATGTACGTTGGTCTTTTACAAATTACAACAAAGCAACACATCGCACGGTTAGTTCCAATTATTTTGATTCAAATTCTGGGTATGATAATTTTAGTTATTGGGTATAATAAGTCTATCTACAAGTTTGATCGTTGTTGGATGATTGTGAAATTTGTTGTGATTGTTGTTTGAGGTTTGTAACAAGTGACGAAGAATTTGGTGAGGGTTATCGATTGAGCATGCCGCCAACATATTCACAGCCCCACACTTCAATTACTTCCTCACACGTAATTACCAATACGAGGGATGAGAAAATAACTGAAAAATTTAGAAAAATGCCCTTTTTTAGAAGCTTAAAAAGGTTGTCTTCTAGTTTTTATTTTTACAAAATTTGTAGCGTTCTTACCTTTTTTAAGGCATAACTAACTTAATTGCATTCAAATTCTTTGTTTAGTTCGAATTCCTCGATCGAGACTCCCTTAAGAACAACTCGAGTCCATCTCAACAACGGTCCGATAATGTAGCAACAAGTTAATATAATACTCGAAAATGTGAGAGATTGCTTGACAAACACTTTTAAATTGACCCTTAATTATGAAGGTGAAAAATCTAAAGTCCAAAAATATGAAATCCTCCAAATTAAACAAAAAGTTACAGATAAAAAAATGAAAGAAAAAAATGAAAAGGTAGGAATAAACAAAATTGATTTTTAATTAGTTTTAATAGCCCAAATTAGAAGTCCAGCAGTCCCCACTGCTTTATTTCCAATAGAACCAAACTATGTTAGTTTGATTCAAATTAAACTAATATAACCAAACTGGCTACCACGGAACGAAACTAGGTCTGTCGGTTTCAGGTACACTGGGAGTGGGCGATTGACATCACCTCAATTGAGCAGTCACTTTGATTTCAAATCAATAAATGACAACACAATGGCCAGCTACCCTGCTAGTGCCCGTCTTCTCAGCCTCAAGGATGTCCTTGACATTGTGTGATTTGATACCTGCAGCCTTCCAGCCTGGATTTGGATCTTCTCCTCAGTTAATGGAAATGATCATCGTCATCAATCATATTGTTAGATTTTTATCTAACGGTTATAATCATTATAGCTTTAAAAGAACCTCTTGTTATAATAATTATAACCGTTGAATAAAAATTCAACGGTCCATAATGATTGATGAGAAGAATCATTTCCATTAGCTCAGAAAAATATCCAAATCCTTCCTGCTTGTTTTATGCTCTGAATTTGATTCGGTTCGTACGGTGAAAGAGATCATGGATTATGAAGTTATGAACACTACAAATTATATTATTTCGAAACATTTTAGGGTGATGTGGGTGTTTGATCATTGCCTTGCTGCACAAGCGTTTTGGACTGAGCATGTCGCTCGCTACAAGCCTTTGGGTTTGTAACTTTGTATTGTCTGCTGTGCAGTCTCGAGTGCGTTGCATGAGGTCTTGTTTCTACCCGAATTTACACTATTCGTTTTAATTGACTATTAGCCATATACACTATTCGATTTAATTGGCTATTAGCTTTCATTTAGCGGTTCAAATCAAGGTGAAATGAATATTATATTAATCATATCTATGATTTAATTGATTAAAAGCATTTTCGTTTCGAATTAAAAAAATGGATACAATCATGACTAGCTAATGTCAACCATCAACTAAAATCACGAAAAGCCCATGTGTAACACGTTAGTGTAAACACTGCCCCCTTAAACATAATTAAGCCAGTAATCAGGCCTTTGTTACGTTTAAACTGTTTCTAAACCGCCAGAACTTCGTCACAATGGATTTTGATGCAATTCTGTTTAGAAATGCTGAGTGCAGCCTGAAGTACACCGACGATTTCTGCAATTGGGTTATTGTGCCATGTAAGATTGTTCAATACCCATTCTTTAGAAAATTCAAGTTTGGTTTCAAGAAGTGGTTCGACAATCAGTTACTAAGCAACTTTGTGCAAACAGAGGAAGTTGTATACCCACGGTTAGTGAGGATGTTCTTTGCTAACTTGCAGATGAATGTTGAAGGTACAACTCTAACTTCTAGAGTAAATGGTGTTGATATTACTGTTAATCCCTCTGTGCTGGCCATGATTTATTCGATTCCTGAGTTTGGTATGCAACATTACCAATTGAATTATATTCAGCTTTTATTCTTTTGTGCGTTTGGTCTTACATTGAATTTAAATTAGTCAATCTCTCGAATCGTTGGAGTACTTGTGTGGTGTAGAAACTGGTATAACATTTCTGGAAATCTTGATGCAAATATAATGGTTTATTTTGCAGGGCCGATCCAAGTGCACCATAACAAAATTCAAAACATTGGAAAATCTAGACGAAGCCTTGGTTTTGAAAGACATGAGGAAATGTTGGGACGATGCAGTGGTGAAGGGCTAGTATAATAAATCTAATATATTGCTACTGGATGATTCTCCCTACAAAGCTTTGATTAATTCTGTAAGCTTTCATTTTTCTTTATTTTTGGATTTCTTTTCTTTGCTCCAAATAAAATAAGTAATTTTGGATTTTGGATCTCCGTTGAACCTTTATATAATATCCACATACTGGAGTCTTTCCAACAACATACAAGTTAGAACGTACAAAGAGCGATGATGAATTAGGCACTCTTCAGGCATATCTGTAGAAGTTGGCTGCAGAAGAAAATATACCGGAGTTTGTATCAAAACATCCATTTGGCCAAGACTCAATCAATGAAAAATGTAAAGATTGGAATTTCTACGTGTTAAAACAACGTATATGCTTCCATAACCTTTTGCATACAACCCTTATTTTGTATTATCTATGTGGTCTGTAAATTTATGTATGTAGAGTCCAATTGTTCCAGTCCCTTTTTATTTTGTGGTGAAAGAGTTTGATAAATTTGAATCTTTTGGAACTTGTGTGGTGCTGAGAGAAAATAATGCCATGCCTGGACGATAGTCATGTTGTGTGAGAGAAGCTCTGAATTCGAAATATGATGGGGTTTATTGTCGACCAGTCACTGAATTGTACCAATGTGAAAGATGGCTCGAGAAGTACAGAAACTAACACAGAGTCAACTGAATTGTACCAATATATATATATGGATTCTGTTAATGATGTAGGACAGAAATTCGATTATACATGCAATAAAATTAAAAGAAAGAAGCAGCAAACAATAAAGAAAAGTGATTGAAGAACGGATAATTTACGTGTTAATAGATTATTTGCTACAACCATATCTTGAAAGTGGATATTTTAGACTTTTCAAGTTGTTTGAATGAACACTACTTTCATTTCTGATGCAGTCGTACAAGGTGTTCAATTCTCTCACAAAAGTAGCTTGAGCCATTTTTTGCATAAAGTCATCAAAACAGCAATCTATTAATAAATGGAGCTCTTCATTATTTGTCTTTAGGGGTTTCGAAGGCTTCAATATATGTCATTTTTAACTTCCTGAGGCTTTTGAGTTGTCCAAAGAGGATGTTATTTGAGCCATGACTATTATCCATTGTAATCATCTTTTCATCTTTCAGTCAATTGATCAAATTACCCTTTAAGATTTCAATCAAACTGGTGGACTCAAGCAAATAATTAATCAAATTACCCTTTGTTCTTTAGGGATTATGCCAGTAACCCTTTCATCGCTTCGTTTTGCGTCAGTTAAAGATGGCTCGAGCAAATAATTTACACTAGTAATGATCTAAAAGTAAATAATTAATATTCATATTTAATAGTACATTGGCTTTGATTCTACCTTACTTTCCCACAAGCCTTACTTTCCCATTATACCTTGCTTTAAAGGTTGAAGCCCAATAACCTTTTTTTTTTTTGGATAAACTAGCCCAGTAACTTTAAACAAGCCCAATACACAAACACAATTGCTTAGTGCTACCGTATTTTAACATTCTGTGACCTATTGGTTAATTGATTAATAATTTAGTCGACCCAAAGTAAAATTCATTCAAAGTAATTCTAAATTTTTGTATAAGGTAACTTGAACCATTTTTAATAGATATCAACATTTTAATTTCTGTACCCGTACTGCAGAAATCATTATGCTTTATCACAAATGATCTAAAAGTAAATAATTAATATTCATATTTAATAGTACATTGGCTTTGATTCTATCAGTTGCTATTGGTTTCTCACAAGCGTTACTTTTCCACTATACCTTGTTTTAAAGGTTGAAGCCCAATAATGTTTTTTTTTTTTTGGATAAACTAGCCCAGTAACTTTAAACAAAGCCCAATACACAAACACAGTTGCTTAGCGCTACTGTATTTTAACATTCTGGGACCTATTGGTTAATTGATTAATAATTTAGTCGACCTAAATTAAAATTCAGTCAAAGTAACTCTAAATTTCTATACAAAGTAACTTGAACCATTTTTAACAGATATCAACATTTAAATTTATGTACCCGTACTGCAGAAATCGTTATGCTTTATTACAAATGATCTAAAAGTAAGTAATTAATATTCATATTTAATAGTATAGTGACTTTGATTCTACCGGTTGTTATTAGTTTCTCACAAACGTTACTTTCCCACTATACCTTGCTCTAAAGGTTGAAGCCCAATAACGATTTTTTTTTTATAAACTAACCTCGTAACTTTAAACAAAGCCCAATACACAAACATAGTTGCTTAGCGCTACCATATTTTAATGTTCTGGGACCTATTGGTTAATTGATTAATAATTCAGTCGACCTAAAGTAAAATTCAGTCAAAGTAACTCTAAATTTCTGTACAAAGTAACTTGAACCATTTTTAACAGATATGAACATTTAAATTTCTGTACTGTACTACAGAAATCGTTATGCTTTATCACAAATGAAAGGAAAAAAAAGAAAGAACGAAATACAATAATGCAATAATGCATCAATTAAATACTTCAAAAAAATAATTATATATGATGCATGCATAAGGGGGTTTATCAAGAAGGCTTTTGGTATTTGTCTTGTAAGATGTGTTTTAATTGGGTGGCTGGGGGAGGTGTCTTGTAATCAGTAGTTCAAGAGTAAAATTATCTTCTATTCTATTTTTGCTGTGTTCTTCCAAAAATTAGTGAAAAAGCTTCAATCTTTTCCTTACCAACGTCAATGAAACTCGAAATAATTTGTGGGTTTCTTTTTTTGTGTAATTTTATTTGCTGGGTTTGTTTCTTCGTTGATTTTTATTCGAAAATCAAAACAATTTCCGGGTCTTTTGCTGTCTCCAGCAGGCAGCAGCACGGAGCCACTAACGCTTCACTCTGCTCAAACTTTTTATGGAGCTCTTTTCTCCGAGCTTCACTCTCCTCGTGCTTCTTCTGAACATCTTTTTCCAGGGTTTAACTCTGGACAAGCTTTTTCTGAAGCTCAATGTTCTCCGGCTTTGCTCTGATCGTGCTTTTTCGGCAGCTCTTGCATTCGTAACACATTCTGCACCAGAATTTCCTCGAACTGTTTCTTCTGTGTTTCACTCAACTCAAGTTTGTTGTTAAGATCAAACAAGTCATTTTCAGATTTTGACGAGGCTCTCTTGTGCTCCAAGAATAGCTTCTCTAGTCATCGCGTATATTTTGTGCCAATTTTCCTAAATGTTAAAACCATTACATGACTAAATGGATACAGACAGCAAGCATGAACATCTTGAACTTGAACCAAAATGTTTAAACTAAATAAATTAAAACAAACTCGGACTCACCGGCCTCCATTTCTTCTAAACTGTGAGACATTTCAAACCCTGCAATAATACAGAAAAGAACAAGATCTATGTCTTAGAGATTCAAAAATAGAACAATTACTTCCCAAACTCTATTTAGCATAATTTTCCATTTTTTTAATTACAATTTAGAGGCGATTTTACTACTTCAAGCTGGACGAGGAAGATGAGAGTTTGAAAAACTCTATTTAGCATAATTTTCCATTTTTTTAATCACAATTTAGAGGCGATTTTACTACTTCAAGCTGGACGAGGAAGATGAGAGTTTGAACTCCGATGTAGCGGGTTAAACAGGAAACTTCAACCAAACAACAGATGGAGCAGAGATAAGTTAGTCATTTAATTTTTCGGTTCGGATCAGTTCCGTCATGCGCTTACCAAATTCAAAACAGAACAACTGTCCTGTTCCGTCATACGCATATCAAACATAAAACGAAATCTCTATTCCATTTCATCCCCACCGCGTACTAAACAGTACCTTATTGGATCTCCGCCGAGCCTTATAAAAACAAGTTCTGAAGAAAAGAAAAAGATCTCCGATGAAGCACACAACTTGTCATTTTATATTCTCTTGAATTCCTATCCTAGTATGTGTAGCCCAAGTTTAGATTATTTTATTTTCATGCAATTTACTTCCTCGACTTGTATTTGAATTTCTTTCATTACTCAATTTATATTAAGTATTAACTGAACGCTCTGAAAAAAAGTTAAGGATAAGTTTGCATTTCAAATTTCATTATATCTTTTATGCCATTACAAATTCCAAAAGAAATATCAAATTTTAAACATAAAGTTTAAATTTGAAGGTTTATATGGGACTTTGATTTTTTTTTTTTTTAAAGTTTAGAGCATCTTCAAATAAAATGTCAAAATATCTACATCAGCAATAACGATAATTAAAGACATCATTAGTGTTTTCCAATTGAAATGCCAATTTCTATGTGGCATGACATAAAAAGGCAGAAGTTGCTGCCATATTTGACAGCAGTTTCAAATCTGTTTTTAATAATTAATAAATGCTTTTCATAATTTTTATACTTATATTTTGTTTTAAAATCCTAATTACAACTATAAAAAGTAAATAATGTGATAAATAATGGTTTAAATTGGACATATTGTTTGAAGAACAAAATTAAAAATAAAAATAAAAATCAACGTGCCACATAAGCCTTCAAATTCAAATTTTGTGTTTAAAATTTAACATTTTTTTTGGAAATGGTCTTAATTCTCACCCTGATATGTCAAATTTAAATTATTATTTATTACATTATTGACTTTTAATAATTGTAATAAGTACTTTTAAAAAAATAATAATAAAATGATGAAAAATATTTATTAATCACTAAAAATAATTTTGAAATTTGGCAGCCAGCATGTGACAGCCCATCCCGGATTTTTCGTACTGTAGGGGTGAAATGACAATTTTGCCTCTAGCATGGTTGTTTTGTTGTGTGGTCATTTTTGGGCCTTGGTTGGTGGATTTTGGACCACACACACACTCCCTCACCCCTTTCCCTGTCCCGTACCATTGTCCATTTCCCTCTCTCTCTCTCTCCCATTCTTATCCCCATATGTACGGACACACCCAAAACCATTGAAACCTTCACAGATCGAGGAAACAAATTACTTATTCGTGCTCGTGCGGTCCTTAGGAGTTCAACCATACCCATTTCAGGTAAGGATACATTCGTTTTCACGTCGAACTTGAGATCCCCCGATTTGGTTACTGTTCATGCACACGTTAATTCTTGTGTTTTTGGGAATTTCAAGCTTGTAGGAAGCTTGGTAAGGTCCTTAGGAGGCTTGGGGTGGTTCGTTTGAAGGTTTTGGACGTTGGGATCGTGAGTTACAAGCTTGGCCGGAGTTGGTGGTGTTTTCCCGGCGAGATTCCGTGGGTTTTAGTGCTTGAAAGTGGTATGGATTTGTTCCTCTTGTTGTAAGCTTCATTTTGGTACCAATTTTGTGAAATTTGGTTGAAAAACGAAGAAGATACAAGGTTTTAAAGTTTTCCCGGTTTTCCAGCGCCGGCGACAGGGCCGGAGTTTGGCCGGAGAAGATGATGGAATATTCTATCAGTTTGGATAGAATATTCCTAACGGCGTTAACGGCATCAGTTAGATTTAACGGAATATTCCTGACGGCGTTAACTGACACCGTCAGTGTGCCAGACACGTGTCTGCGCGTGGGCGGCGCGTGTGGCCGTGCCTTGGCCGGCACGTGCGGCGTCGGAAAGTTTTTCTAAAAATATGGGGATGTTCCTGAGGTTGAGTAGATTACGTTGGTGTATTCATACACCCCATTTGAGCATTGTATGAGAAGTTATTTCGTAACGTTGGTTATGTGCTTTAAAATTAACGTTTTTATAGTTGTTTCGCATATAGGTGAGACCTATCCCGAGGATGAGCGCGGTCACTCAAGGCAAAGGGGTTACGACCATTCTACATACCAGTGAGTTGGCTTTTGGTTTTCCGTATATACCTATATACTTATGTTTTTCCCAAAAAATGAATGGAAACGTTTATACATTTATACGCCATGCATTATGTTTGCCGTTTGTTTATGCATTATTAGTAGTATGTATGTATATATATATATATATATATATATATATATATATATATGTATGTGTGTGTTTGTATGTTGGTGTTGCGGGCGCACAGGTAAGTGCCAGGTGAGTATGGTTTACGCTTATGTTCAGTAGTGATTTGAGATGCATAGAGAGCTCATAACCTGCACCCCCGGTGTTAGTGCTCCCGCCCAGAGTTGGGCACAGTCCTTCACGTGATGTTCACCTCCCGCACCACACGCTCATCTTGGATCCAAGTTAGGTGCACAATCATGTCGTACAGACCACTTTAGGTGGTTCCGACTCGTAGGTGACCCGCGATTATTCGCCCAGCCTTCACGTGATCGTAGCACTTGAGCGTACTTATATTACACCCAGTCCTGTCGTACAGACCACTCTAGGTGGTTCCGACTCGTGCGCATGTATAGTTAGTGAGATGGAGATTTGAGATCTAGATTCAGCCGTACAAGTCACGTTAGGTGACTCCGGCTGACAGATTACATGACATTGATTTGACATTTCCTGAGCACTTGCATTTTATTTCGAGGCATTTGGCATGGCATATTTCTGAGCATGACTTATATATATATATATATATATATATATGTATATTCTATTTTTCTGGGAAGTATACAGGTTTTACGGCGAGACGTTAGAACTTTGTTTATGAAATGGTTTTTGAGAAGTTTTGTTTTTGCCCACTCACGCTTTCTGTTTTGCGCCCTTCCAGGTTCTAGTTGGCTAGCACTTGTGGTGGCTACCCAGAGGATTTTCCCGGCATATCTGACAGATTATCACCAGTGTAGGACCACCTTTGGGTGTGTTTTTGTAGTGTTGTTTCTCCCGAACTGCATTAGGTCTTCGTGCTCTGAACTTTGTTTTCACACTTACGCTTGCACATATATGTTTCTACGCTGTGTATAGCTAGTTTTTTATTTATTCGTACTTTTATTATTATTTTATTAGCTTCCGCACTGTGCACATGGTTACGTCACTTCCACGTGACACCCAGCATGCCTTGATCTCGGTCGGGGTGTGTCACAGCAGCCACATTGGCTGTCCATCAAAATTATGTCATATAGGAATTGATATTTCGTTTTGAATGATTAGTGTTATCTTTTTGTACTATTGTTGTTGATGTAGACCTTTTTAATTGGGTTGTATTAATGCCATAAGCATTTAATTTGCACATGGTTTGAAATTGAAATCGAAATCAAAACTGTTTGAAATCAAACTGCAACCAAATTGTTTGGTTCCATTTTGATTCAAGCTTCAAAATCGTACCGAACTGAACCACAAAAAAAATTCATTTTCAGTTTGGGTTTTATCCTAAAATTACATTGAACCCAACTATTCCCACGCCTATGAAAAAGAAAAGTAAAAAGACAATTGATGACATTGTGAACATAAAATTAGTTTTAATTGATATATAAGCCATATTTGAGTAATATTTACAAAAAGAACTTGTTAATTTAAGTAAAGTTAGATTTTTAAAAAGTCAAAATATATATAAATTGATACAATATTAAAATTCTAGTGTGCTACATGAGAAAAAAATTGAAACTTATGATCAATTTTGAAACCATTTTAAATGTGTAAATAATAACTTCCCGATAACTTACTCTTGGGTCTCTTGTTGAGTTCCCGCACTCTTTCTCTAAACCTGCTTGCGTTAAAAAAAGGGGATTCAAAACATTATTTGAGCAACCTACTCATTTCAATTTTCTGGTTTTATTTTTGTGGTTTTTAAACTTTTATTTTTGAAGAAGATTAAAATTTAATAAAAACCTAGTATTAGATTGAATATTGCTTTTAGTCTTTTAACTAGAAAATGTGACCTGCGCATGGCTGCGGAAAGTATAACCTGCGTGTTGTTGCGAGATTGAAAATTTTATGACATTATGATTAAAAGATATAAAAGATAATGCATCCAATGATTGTGGACCTAATAATCATGTAAATGTCATCAAACCAAAGTAAACTTTCATTTAACTAAGTTCTTTGCACTTCAATTAAATCTCAAGTTTTAAAAAGTAGTTCAATTTGACTAAAATTATACATAGTGAGGGGAAAAGACGGAACAATCAGTTGCGGAAAGGTGTACATGAAACTAATCCTGCAAGTCAAATATGAAAAATGTTAAGAATGTAGAAGCTTAAATTATCACTAGCATCAGTAGATTAACAATGAAGAAACAAAATTCATATAAGTTTATATTGATTGTTGCTTGACAATTCAGCATGGGGAAGAATGCAAGTAAATAATATTGTTAAATATCATGTAAATAAGTGAATAACAGTGAACATTACATGTAGTATAACATGAATATGCATGTGCATAGTAAATACTACGCAAGAATATGCATAGGCAAACAGTAACTATCAATTAACCATTTTAAATAACACTTTAAAAAAGTTGTTTTAAGCATAAAAAGATCTAATACAAAGAATAGAACACTGAATATTATAAAAAAAAAATCCATGTACTATATAGACACTAATTATGAAAATATATATCATTTGACAATACAAAATTAAGCAATGTCTAAAGGTGACAAACAGATCCCAAATGGTGTTTTTGACCAAAAAAATAAAGATCCTAGATAGTGTTTATTACAGAAAGCAGAAACGTTAGATCATATGCATTGAAACAATTAACAAATTTCCAATGAGCAATACTAATTATTTATTACTTAAGATCATTAAGTAATGATTGCTCACCTTTTCATCAACCAATATACAGTGCAGACCTGTATATTTATCAGTTGTCATCAAAACAGGCAGACTTTAATTTTTACTGCCTTTTAATATGGTTATCAGTTCTGATACAAGTAAACTAAAAAAACCAATTATAATTAAAGATTTATCAGTTAAAGGCTAAATCAAACAATGAATGTATCTCAAGAAGTTAAAGATAATTAGTTGTGCCTAGTTTTATCTCAACACTTCATATTACATCCAATTTAACTATTACAACAATATAGTGACACACTTAACATAAAAATCTCTAAACCATATAACAATAGTAAATCAAGTAATGTGCAAAAATTAGAAATGTATCATAAAAAGTAAATATCTTATCTCATACGTGTTAAAATGATTAACAAAATCTTGGTCAATCATATCTTATTAAGACTCGTGGCTGAGAAAATAAGAAGGAAGAAAGAGAAATGAAACATTACCATCTAGTCTCCTAACTGTGCAAAACTTAAAATTCACATAGTCAACGGCCATACTTGAAACCAATGAATCAAAAATGAATATAACTTCATCAGAGTAATAGTTAAAAAATTTGGAAGACCCAAATAAAAATCATTTAGCTATAAACAGTATGCATAAAAGTGAAAAAAAATAAAAATAGAGATGCACTAACACCATAATTCATGACTATTATCCAAAATCTCCGAAGTAAACATACAATGAAATAGATATCACTCTATTTGCAATTATTTTTTCAAAATTTAATAATAATAAACATCACAGTATAAGTTTAACATGAGAGAAAGAGTCGATCTCTACCTTTGATATGTTGATCCTACCATTCCCCTGCATACTTGATCATTTTTAAGTCCACCTATTAGGAAAAAAATAAAGACAAAACTTGTAACACTATTTAAACAAAAAGAGATTTTTTTTATAATTTTTTAATGTGTTGTTTGCCACAAATCATTGCAGCTCGATGTGGAAGACAAAAAAGGAGCAAAACCAAAAAATAAAATAACCACAAGGCAAAGCAACGAGAGACAGGTGGGCTTCTTAAAATTTTTAATAATTACTTTGTGCATGCATCTAATTTATTTATAATTTTTTATTGTGTTTTGTGCCACATGGATCGAAGGTGAGATGGCAACAGGGATAGCAGGGAAGCATGCGAGGGGAAGTCAGGAGAGAAAAAGGAAACAAATACCTAGAATCAAAAGGGGAAAACGGCCAAGCCGAGCAACACGCGGGAAAAAACAAGATGAAGGAAAGGGGTAAAAATGACATTTCATGTAGCATCTTCAAAATGCCAAAAAAGTGGGAGTTAGATCAGGGGCAAAAACGGAACGACACTGTTAATGAACAGTGCTTTTCCACCGGCTTTTAGTATATATAGTTTTTTATTGTGTTTTGTGCCACAAAGATCGAAGGTGAGATGGCGACAAGGATTGCAGGGAAGCATGCGAGGGGAAGTCAGGAAAGAAAAAGGAAACAAATACCTAGAATCAAAAGGGGAAAACGGCCAAGCCGAGCAACACGCGGGAAAAAAAAAAAGATGAAGGAAAGGGGTAAAAATGACATTTCATGTAGCATCTTCAAAATGCCAAAAAAGTGGGCGTTAGATCAGGGGCAAAACCGGAACGGCACTGTTAATGAACAGTGCTTTTCCATTGGCTTTTAGTATATATAGTTTTTTATTGTGTTTTGTGCCACATAGATCGAAGGTGAGATGGCGACAGGGATTGCAGGGAAGCATGCGAGGCGAAGTCAGGAGAGAAAAAGGAAACAAATACCTAGAATCAAAAGGGCAAAACGGCCAAGCCGAGCAACACACGGGAAAAAAAAAGATGAAGGAAAGGGGTAAAAACGACATTTCATGTAGCATCTTCAAAATGCCAAAAAAGTGGACATTAGATCAGGGGCAAAACCGGAACGGCACTGTTAATGAACAGTGCTTTTCCACCGGCTTTTAGTATATATAGAATGTGTAGTTAATTCAAATTCATATTTTATTTTTATTTTAATATTTAATAGATATCTTATTAATGTTACTACATTAAAATTTAAAATTATTATTATACATATTTAAATTCATTAATTTTATTTAACTTCTTCTAATTATTGTACCTAAAAGTCCGTATCATAATATATTTTATTAAATTAGTGTATCGAAATGTTCGTACCTAAATATATTGTAGTATCTAAATACATTGTAGTGAATTAGTTGCACATAAGAAAATATGCAAAAACATAAATGTATAGAAAATTCTGTATCTAAATATATGATACTAAACTAGTGTACTGAAATGTTCATACCTAAATATATTATGCTAAATTAGTGTACTGAAATGTCCGTACCTAAATATAATATACTAAATTAGTGTACTAAAATGTTCATACCTAAACATATTATACTAAACTTGTCACATCCCGGCCTGGGCGGCACCACTTCCCAGGCCCGCTCCACCACCGTAGCACGATATTGTCCCTTTGGGCCCCGACCACGCCCTCACGGTTTTGTTTTTGGGAACTCACGAGCAACTTCCTAGTGAGTTACCCATCATGGGATTGCTTTAGCCCCCTTCTCGCTTAACTTCGGAATTCTTACGGAACCCGAAGCCAGTGAGCTCCCAAAAGGCCTCGTGCTAGGTAGGGATGAGAATATACATTTAAGGATCACTCCCCTGGGTGATGTGGGATGTCACAATCCACCCTCCTTAGGGGCCCGACGTCCTCGTCGGCACACACGCAGCCAGGGTTAGGCTCTGATACCAAATTTGTCACATCCCGGCCCGGGCGGCACCACTTCCCGGGCCCTCTCCACCACCGTAGCACGATATTGTCCGCTTTGGGATGTCACAATCCACCCCCCTTAGGGGACGGTTTTGTTTTTGGGAACTCACGAGCAACTTCCCAGTGGGTTACCCATCATGGGATTGCTCTAGCCCCCTTCTCGCTTAACTTCGGAGTTCCTACGGAACCCGAAGCCAGTGAGCTCCCAAAAGGCCTCGTGCTAGGTAGGGATGAGAATATACATTTAAGGATCACTCCCCTGGGTGATGTGGGATGTCACAATCCACCCCCCTTAGGGGCTCGACATCCTCGTCGGCACACACGCGGCCAGGGTTAGGCTCTGATACCAAATTGTCACATCCCGGCCCGAGGCGGATCACTTCCCCGGCCCGCTCCACCACCGTAGCACGACATTGTCCGCTTTGGGCTTACCATTCCCTCACGGTTTTGTTTTTGGGAACTCACGAGCAACTTCCCAGTGGGTCACCCATCACGGGATTGCTCTAGCCCCCTTCTCGCTTAACTTCAGAGTTCCTACGGAACCCGAAGCCAGTGAGCTCCCAAAAGGCTTCGTGCTAGGTAGGGATGAGAATATACATTTAAAGATCACTCCCCTGGGCGATGTGGGATGTCACAAAACTAATGTACCGAAATGTTCGTACATAAATATATTGTAATGAATTAGTGGCACATAAAACAATATGCAAAAATATAATTGTTTCGAAAAATCTCTACAAAAATATTTTCTTATATAAGATACTTACTATAATGAGAATTAAAATTTATAATATAATCTTAAAATTTTATTTATGAACACCATAAAATTATAAATAAAAAAAGAGACATTAAATACATATACTGACATTAAATAGAGTCTAGGGACTAAAATCAATTTTTAATCTTATATAAGACATTTTTCTAAACTTCATCTTATTTAAGGATTAAAATCTAGTTTTATATTTATTTTTTCAATTTTCCTTTTTATCTTGTAACATTGTATAATAATAGGAACCGTTTACTTTTTAAATAATCGTTCTCATTTATTTTTGTTTTGTCAAGATAATCTTTCTCCTTTTATTGTTTGATTTTTGACATAGTTAATCTTTAAAAAAGTCATTAACATTTGAAAATGAAAATAAATCAATAAGATTATTTTCAGATTCTTTTAGTGAGGATCGTGATAATTTGTAAATCGTGTTCTTTCATTGTATATCGTGTAGTAAATTTTATCAAATACTATTTATGTTTAATTTTATATAAAAATATTTAAAATAATTTCTGACCTCATAATATATAATAAATAGATATAATTTACGAATTTTCAAAAACTTCTTAAAAAAACATTCGGCGAGAATCCGGAATTGAAAATAAAAGCCTAAGAAATTAGAAAACCAGTAACATCCTCTTATTTCTTGGCACATCCAATACAGTGATAATATCTAGTGTACTGTGTACTGTGGACATCCCATCAGCACAGTGAGCTATCGAAGGGTCTGCTTCTATCGCTTCAACTAAATATTTGGAAATCCAGAGATTTGGGGTTTTGCATGTGAAGGAATAAATTAACTTTACCCTTTTCACCACGGTGGCAGATTCTATGCTCCCCCATTTCTCGTGTTTTTTTGTTTATATGATCACAGTTAAGTTACATCAGAATTTTATATTATTATTATTTTTTATTTTATTATATTTATAAAAAAATATAAAATATTAACATAATTTAATCGTGATCATACAAAACAGGAAATCACAGAAAAGGACGAAAAATGAGAGGTTAGAGAATCAGCCTTCTTTCACCGCATGCCTGTCCCCAGATTCCTGCACTCTCTTTAATACTTGCTTAGTATTAGAAATGGGGAGATTCAAAACATTTTTTGAGCAAACTGCTCATTTGAACTTTTTTTGTTTTATTTCCTCCGTTTTTCTTCTCATCTTACAGCATTATACAATAAAAATAAACGTCTATTTTCTAAATCATGTTTTATAGATCAAATATGCTGAAACTCAACTAAATTTAAAATTGTATAGTAATTTAACTGTTAATTAACATATAAACGAACCATATTATTAAATTAAATATTAAAATTTTGACAATATGAGATGAAGGGTTACTTTTCAATTTATTTGATTTTTCGACACAGTTGATCTTAAAAAAAACAAAGCGATTTCGAATCATTGTGTTTGTCTAGTAACATCCCCTTTAAGTCTTCGCAAATACCAATACAAGGGCATCATATCTAGTGTGTATCGTGCTACTGTGTACCATGAGCACAGTAGCTATTGAAGGGTCTGCTTCTTTCACTTCAACTAAATATTTGGAACTCTACAGGTTTGGCGTTTTGCATGTGAAGGAATAAAATAGACTTCATCTTTTTCACCACAAGCCTGTCTCCAGTTTCGGTTTGCATTACATACACAGTACTCTTCATAGTCTCTTCCTCAACAACCACTCTTTCTTTCTTACCTTCATGCCATCATCGGACATGGAAGGAAATAGGAAGCAAACAAAACTTGGTTCAAAAACCACCACCTCATCATCTTCATCAACCACAACCACTTTCAAAGATGAACGTTCATCGGCAGCACTCGTTGTTGGAGCAGAACATGCTGTACCGCACAACGTCGTTGAGGACGCGCCTATCGTGTCATCCTACAACGATAAAATCCGTCCGCTGCTCGATGCAGTTGACAAGCTGCGTAACCTTATGGTTATGGAGGAAGGTATACAGCTCCCCACCATTGTTGTTGTCGGAGACCAGTCGTCCGGCAAATCTAGCGTCCTCGAGTCCCTTGCCGGCATCAGCCTGCCACGTGGACACGGTATCTGCACCAGGGTGCCTCTCGTAATGAGGCTTCAACACCATTCCAGTCGTGAACCGGAGCTCTCCTTGCAGTACAATGGCAGAGTGGAGCACACTGACGAGGACAACATTTCTGAAGACATTGTCAATGCTACTAATTTGATTGCCGGTGAAGGTAAGGGTATTTCAGATACCCCATTGACTTTGCTTGTGAAAAAGAAGGGCGTGCCTGATTTGACCATGGTTGATCTCCCTGGAATCACTAGGGTTCCAATCAATGGCCAGCCTGAGGATATTTGTGATCAAATTAAAAATATGATCAAGGGGTATATAAAACCAGAAGAGTGCATCATACTGAACGTGTTGTCTGCTACTGTTGATTTTCCTACTTGTGAGTCGATTCAGATGTCACAGACTGCTGATAAAACCGGTGAGAGGACTCTTGCTGTGGTCACCAAGGTTGATAAAGCACCAGAAGGGCTCCTCGAGAAGGTTACAGCTGATGATGTCAACATTGGTCTAGGTTATGTCTGCGTGCGGAACCGGATCGGAGATGAAACGTACGAGGAGGCAAGGGCAAATGCCGACCGACTGTTTCGACTTCATCCTCTTCTTTCAAAGATTGATAAGTCTATGGTGGGAATTCATGTTTTGGCTGACAAGTTGGTGCAAATTCAAGCTGCTAGCATAGCCAGGAACTTGCCTGATATCGTCAAGAAGATCAATGACAAGCTCAACTCTTGCATTTCAGAGCTCAAGAAAATGCCAAAGAGTCTATCCTCCGATGCTGAGGCTATCACTGCTTTCATGCATATCATTGGAGTATCCAAAGAATCCCTCAGGAAAATTCTTGTTAGAGGAGAATTTGACGAGTACCCGGGTGACAAGCGCATGCATTGCACCGCTAGGCTGGTTGAGATGCTCAATCAGTACTCGGATGAACTTCTTAAGTGCAATGAAAGTGACCCAACAGTTAATTTCTTGACCGAGGAGATTAGGATTTTGGAGGAAGCAAAAGGTATCACTCTTCCTAATTTTCTTCCGCGCAACGCTTTTCTTTCCATTTTGCAGGGAAAAGTGAGAGGGATTTCAGATATACCCATCAGGTTTGTTGAGCAGGTGTGGAGTTATATTGAGGATGTGGTTCTTGCTGTGCTAATGCATAATACACAAGACTATTATCATCTCCATTTGGCCACCAAAAGAGCTGGCCATAATCTCATAGCAAAAATGAAAGAAAAGTCAATCAACTGGATCTTGGAGATTGTGGAAATGGAGAAACAAACTGATTACACTTGTAATCCTGAATATGCAGCTGAATGTAGTAGGCTTATGACCAAGCAGAATGCCTTCCTAGACGGTTTGAACGACGAGAAACGTCCTTCCAAGATAGTTATAGAGGGTATTGGGGAGGTTGAAGTTGAAGGCCTGAGGAAGTATAAACGTGTTGATCTATCTCAGGCTTACGACTTGAAAATGCGGATGACTGCCTATTGGAAGGTTGTTCTGAGAAGGCTTGTTGATAGTATGGCTTTGCATTTGCAGTTGAACGTTGCAAACCTTGTGAACAAGGACATGGAGATGGAGATTGTGGGAGAGCTAGTCGGACCTAATCACGGCTGTGGGATTGAAAAGATGCTGGAGGAATCTCCATCAACTGCAGTCAAGCGTGAGAAGCTCAACAAGAGCATAAAAAAGCTCAAGGATTCGAAAGAGGTGGTTGGTAAGATCATGGACGGCGTTATAACTTATGCTGGTTAACTTGTGTGCATTACGTGATGCATACTATGAGCAACAATGGTCTGTTAATTTCTAGTTTAATATCTAGTTTGCTATCTAGTTGTCATCCATGTGTGGATGATCGGTTTCTACTTAAGCAAGAACATATTTTGTTTATCATGCACCTCGATGTGTTCATCTGTGTATGATATGTTTCTACTTAATTAACAGTGCAGTTTGCTTATAATCTACATGGATGTTTATCTTTGTTTCTACTTGGTGGAGAACGTTTCTTAGTTGCTTCAAATCTTTTACTTCAATTGATGAGCTATATGGAATCAGTATAGTGGAATGACCAAAATGATTTTGTACTGAAGACGTAAGGCAACTTACGATAGACAAATTTAGAGATTAAAATGAAAAATTATGTTAATGTCAGATTATTTTAAACTTAAAAACTAAGAAAAAATTCTTTATTTTTTTCTTATCGTATGGGAAGGTGTGATACGCTGTTCAAGTCCTCCATATTTCACATATCAACAAAGTACTACTAGATCAAAAGTTAGTTGACACACTTTATTTCGCTCTAAAACTTCTAAGAAATCAATACAACGCACGACTTCCCAACTCCTTGCGAGCAGAGTTGGAGAAAGTGTTCATGGACCGCTAATAAGAAGACCTAGTACGACTTAATGGGACTGATCAAGCAAAATCCAACTACTAGAATTTGGCAAATTAAATCGAGTTGTTTACAATTCTTCTTTCTTTTAATTGTTCCTCATTCTTTTCTTGAAATTTTACCGATTGCAAACCGTATGTCGTTTCAAACCCTTGCTTTGGCTCCTAGGCACTAGGTTCTTAGTGATTATTCTTAGTGATTACCTATTCAATGTAAATGTAAAACTCTACGTTGTTTTAAACCCTTGCCTTGGCCCCTAGGCATTAGGTTCTTATTCGTCGCTCAACTATAACCTAATGAAGTTTACAATAATAAGTACACATTTAAAACGTGACTTTCTCTCTTCTACTATCTCTTCCTTCTTTTTGCTTTTTTTTTTTTTCCTATAGTTTTTCATGTTTTCTTGGCGTCCTTTGCCTATTTTTCAGTGTTTTATAATCAGGGCTGGCCCGAGTCCAGTGCTGGCTGGGCGACCATTCGGGACCCAAAAAAATTAGGAGCACCAAAATTATTTGGGTGGTAATTCATATATGTTTTCATTAAAGTATAAATTTATAAAATTTGGTTAAATGACAAAGAAATTTAACTAGAATTGGTGGTTTATGTCATTTGAAATTAATGAGGAGGTCTTAGATTCAAAACACCATGTGTGCTTATTTACTCTCCAATTTTTGCAATTTGTGGTTTATGTTGTTTAAAAATTAACGATGAGGTCTTGGGTTCAAAACACTATGTTTATTTTTTGGGAACTTTAACGAAAAACTCCCAGTACTGTTCATTTTAACGAAAAACCACATTTTTACACTAAAAAGTCAATTCTGGTACTATTTATTTTACCCTTTATTTTGTCTTTATCGTTAAAATTCAAAGTTTTCAAGCCATTTTCATTAGTTTTCCTTTATTTTTTACTTTCTAACTTTTACAAATTTATTTTCATAAGAGTTTAAATTTACGAAATTTAGCTAAATGATCAAGAAGTTTAATCAGAAGAAAAGGTTTTTGTTGATTAAAATTAATGAGAGGTCATGAGTTCGAAATGCTATATGCATGACATTCGTTCCAATTCAAGTCTAACATTCAACAAAGAGTAATGCATAGACCAAATATTTAGACAAAATTTGCAAATCATATGACGTGTCATCAACAAGTTTAATTTAGTACTCATTCATTATTTATACATATCAATTAAAGACTCGAAAACATCATCATGTTTGGGTCTCATATTGACAAGGTTAGTAAATAAGAAAAAACACATCACGATTTATACAAAAACACTTTAAAAGTTTAGATAGAAGGAAAACAAAACTCAGCATCTATCTACTTGTAAGCCCGAGTTTTTCGGTTTCCTTCTCTCGGTACAAAACAATTAGTTTTTCCATGTTTCTAAATTATTGTTTGAAGTACTTTTCTAAGTATAATTTTATCAAAATCTTACATGTGAAAACAAATAATTTTATTATATAAAATTATGGCACATTTTTTAACGTTGCCCCGAGACTCAAAAATCTCAAGAACGGTCCTGTTTATAATCGTATTTTGTCTTCAGCAATACCTAACCTCTATCCTGCAACCCACCCTTTTCAACCGCCAACACTCTTTTTCTTCCATCTTCCTCGTTGACACCTTTTTCACATAGAAAACCCCTCCCACAACATGTGCACAACACTAGGAGCGGCAATCCGGATTTGGTCGCCATATCCAAATATGTCCCCCACTGATCCTCACTCGACTGGCTTACCAGAATATCGGGGTCAAGCGAGTTGCGGTTTTGCCCAAAGCAAGGGTGTTTTAGATGCCCCCTTTAGCCCCATTCGCTTTTCATTTGTTTTTTTTTTTTTTTGTTCCACTTGAAGGAGCATGTGATGGTAATTTAGATTTAGTGTTTCTCTTTCGGTGCGGCGATTTCGGTGGTGACATTTGGTTAAGAATATCATCTTGTTGTGGGTTAAAAAGTTTTGTGTTACGATACTTTTGTTGAATTCAACGCATAATTGGAATTGAATAATAAAAAATGAAAATAGAATTTAGGCGGAGATGTCGAGAAAGATGAGAGAGAGATTAAACGTGCTCAGGCTTGTCGTCAAGGGAAAAATTGGAAACTCAATAAGGTACTTGCTTGGGCCAATTTTATTTGGTTGTTTTCTCCTAACTATTAAATAAAGTTGTTTGCATGCTTTTGGTTAAGATTGGGCTGGTTTGGTATTGCTGTGCTTTGAAAAAAAGCTGCTTCTGCTGTGCTGTGAGAATAAGCAGCTGTGAAATAAAGCAGCAGAGTGTTTGGTAAACATTTTTGTAAAAGTGCTTTTGAAAAAAAAAAAAAACAGTATTAGAGTGTTTGGTAAACTTTTATGTAAAACAGATGTGAAAAAAAGCCGGTTTTTCAAAGCTAGGTTTTGCAGCTTCTTGTTTTTGGCTTTTTTCATCCAAAACTGTGAAAAAAAGCTGAAGCTAAGTGTTTACCAAACACAAAAACAGCTCCCAACTTTTTTTGATAGCAGTTTTTTTCAAAATCACCTCAGTACCAAACAGGTTTTAAAGTCTTAAAGCTTTTTTTATTAGTTTCTCTTAAAACCAATTGATAATATGAGAGTAGCCCAATACTTATAAGCACATGCAAGGTTACTTCTTTCCCCGATGTTGGACGGATACTCCAGCACCCACCCTCCCCCCCTCCCCCAGTGCGAGAGCAAACTTTCAAGCCAAACAGGTGGACAAAATAAATCAAGTGAAATGACAAGGGACAACCTGCTTTAATACCATGAAAAAGTTGAAATTCTATCATAAAATCAATTAGCAATATAAGGAGTAACCTAATTATTTATAAGTACATGTAAAGTCTCTTATTTCCCCCATAAAAAATAGATACTCCAACAATAGGTCATGCAAGTTTATCCTCAACGGAAAAGAAAAAAAAATTATTCTCGGCCCAAAAAAGGGTTTAGGGGCCTGTATTTGTTACCTTATTTATAAAAAATTATTTTTATACAAATGTTTAGATTATTGACCTAACTTGCAAGTCAATGTCTTTTTAGCCTATGTTAGTGTGTGGAAAAGAGAGTTTGGAAAGTTTTTGTTTTTTTTTTTGTTTTTTTTTTTTTTTTGGAGAACGAAAGTTTTTCATGTTTGGTAAGTCTAAAGATCAGAAATGGATTTCTTGGCCCATAAAACCTTACTTGATTTCATTTCAAAATTACTTTGATTTTATTAAACAATTGCTTCCCTGTAAATTAAACATGAATAATGCACCGAAAATTTGTGAAATATGATTTTTACATCTCAAATATAAGTTTTAGTGCTTCAAAGAAAAGATTATTTGATCCTAAGTGCCAGTACAACAGTACAAAGTAAATACAATTCTGAATTCAATAAAAAAAAAAAAATACAATTCTGAATTATTTCTCCTGGAGTAATTAAGCACATCCAATATCAATTACATTGCTAGGAAGATGTGTATCGTATTTATTTTTGAGGTGACTCCTGGTTTCACTTCAATTAACAAAGTGTGGTTAATGGTGGAAGTCCAAAAGCGTGATATATTTGCCAACGTATTGTAAGATCAATTTATCATCATCTCTCATCTTTTACTCTTCGCAACTCCTGCTTTTCATCAGAAATGGGTGGAGGAAAACAAACTCAAACGGCAACCCTAGTTCTTTTATTTTTCTCGTCAGTATCAGTAACCCTAGGTTGCTTGTATCCCCATGAGAGCTATCTATTTGTTGTCTAAGTGAGTTGCAATCTAGGAGGGTGCTTAGACGGGTCTAGGCGGGCTAGGCCGGCCTCAGCAGGTCTAGGAGCTCTTTCTTAATTTTCAAACGTTTAGACATTAATCGGGGTGGTGGCCAGGCGCCTAGCACCTAGGTGGGACCTAGACGGCGTTAGGCGGGAATTTTTAGAATAGTGATCATATCCAAGAATTTACCAGTTATTGTTAACAAGATTGATGACAAGCTGAATTATTACCTTTCAGAGCTTAACAAAATGCCAGAGTGTTTGTCCTCCGTTGGTGAGGCTATTACAGTTTTGATGCACATTATTGGATTATCTAAAGAATCCCACAGGAAAATTCTTTTTAGAGGAGAATTTGACTAGTACCCTGATGACAAGCACATGCATTGCACTGCTAGGCTGGTCGAGACCCTCAATCAGTACTCAGATGAACTTCATAAGTGTGCAACGAAAGGGACCCAAAAGTTAATTTATTAATAGAGGAGATGAGGATTTTGGAGGAAGCTAAAGGTATTGCTCTTCCCAATTTTCTACCGCGCAATGCTTTTCTTTTCATTTTGCAGGGAAAAGTGAGGGATTTCAGATACCCATCAGGTTTGTTGAGCAGGTGTGGAGTTATATTGAGGATGTGGTTCTATCTGTGCTAATGCGTAACACGCAAGACTATTATCATCTTCAGTTGGCCACCCAAAAGCCATAATCTCATAGCAAAAATGAAAGAAATGTCATTGAACTCGATCTTGGAGATGTGGAAATGGAGAAACATACTGATTACACTTGTAATCCTGAATATGCATCCGAATGGAATAGACTTATGACCAAGAAGAATGCTTTCATAGAGAGAATCTTGGATGATGAGAAACGTCCCTCTAAGATAGTTATTGGTGGTATTGTGAAGGTTGAAGTTGAAAGTCTAAGGAAGTGTAAAATGCGGATGACTGCGTATTGGAATGTTGTTTTGAGAAGGTTGGTTGATTCCATGGCTTTGCATTTGCAGTTGCAGTTGAATGTTGCAAACCTTGTGAATCATGAAATGGAGATGGAGATTTTCAATGAGTTAATGGGACCTAATCATGGTAGCGGGATTGAGAGGATGAGGGAGGAATCTCCATCAGTAGCAAGCAAGCGTGAGAAGCTCAATTAGCAATTAATATAGTTGCTATGTGATTTATTGGAGTGTTTTTCACTTTTCATAGTTTCACAGCTTGTACAAATTAACGGAAGGTACAAATTTACTACTTACTTAAGAAGCTCCACGCGTGCTTAATGATCATCCCCAAGTCCATGTCTGCCACTATAAAGGCATGTGTCATTAGTAAGGAAAGGTGATTGTTTCTTAACTAAGAAACTCATAGCCTATAATTCATTTCCTACAATTAAGTCTAACTTAATTAAGCATTAGACCTTTGGCTCACACCACAGTCGTGTGATAAGTCTTATTGGCCTTTTCACTATATCAGAGCAATTCTATGTTTGTGACCCATAGCTTATAATTCATTTCCTACAATTAAGCCTAACTTAATTAAGCATTAGAGCGCCTTTGGCTCACACCACATTCGTGTGATAAGTCTTATTGGCCTTTTCACTCTATCAAAGTAATTCTATGGTTGTGTGGAATTCGTTTCTCAGACCAGCAATTAGCTTAAGTATAGTTACTATGTGATTTAATGGAGTGTTTTTCGCTTTTGCATAATTTCACAACTTGTGATGTATGGCTAGTTTGATATTGCTGTGCTTTTTAAAAAAATGCATATGCTGTGAGAATAAACAGCTGTAAAACAAAGTTGTTAAGTGTTTGGTAAACATTATTTTTTTTTTTTTTGTAAAAGTAAAAAGTAGTGTTTGAGTGTTTGGTAAACTTTTATATAAATTGTTTTGAATATGTTAAATGATTAAAAAAGAAATAGTATTTAATGTGATACAATAATTATCAAAGACAATAATATAGGGACAAATATTGTAATTTTGTAAAACGTATGAGGGTCTACTTGCTATTTGAAAAGTTTGTTAAATGAACATGTGACGGTAGACCCTGCTTCTACTTTTTTATTTCCATCGACAGTAGTTTTTTATTTTTTATTTTATTTTTTAAAACACTTTTATTTTTTTAACCAAACACATTTAATGTTCCAAATTTTTTCATAAGCTTTTTTTTATTTTTTATTTTTATTTTTAAAGCACCACAATCCCAAACCAACCCATATAATATTTTCATTTCAATTTCCAAGGCTTCTACATATTATTTTTGGGAGATTCCAAGTTGGGCATTGATTGCAATCAAGGCCGGACTGCATTTCCTTAGCAAATATATGGTGTTATTGGAGTATCTCTAGGAGAGATAACATTTGCGTAGCATAGTGAGTTGCAGGGGTGGGAAATTTTGCCATAAACCGATTTACCAATCGAACCATACCGATCGGTTCATAATTGTATGGTATAGTTTTGGTATTTTTTTCATAATCAGTTGGCATTATACCGAACCAACATTTAATGGTATGGCTTTGGTATTGGATTTTGTACACCAGTGGTATGCCATACCTACTGTCACATCCCGGCCGAGCCCCCACCACATCCTGGGCTCGACTCCACCATAGCACGATATTGTCCGCTTTGAGCCCCGACCACACCAGCACAGTTTTGTTTCTGGGAACTCATACGAGAACTTCCTAGTGGGTCACCCATCCTGGGATTGCTCACGTGTGAACTCACTTAACTTCGGAGTTCTTATAGAACCCGAAGCCATTGAGCTCCCAAAGGGTCTCGTTCTAGGTGAGGATGAGAATATACATATAAAGATCACTTCCCTGGGCGATGTGGGATCTTACAATCCAACCCCTTTAGGGGTTCGAAGTCCTCATCGGCACACCACAGCTAGGGTTAGGCTCTAATAACAAATTGTCACATCTCGGCCCGGGCCCCCACCATATCCCGGGCTTGACTCCACCGTAGCACGATATTGTCCGCTTTGGGCCCTAACCACGCCCTCACGATTTTGTTTGTGGGGACTCACACGAGAACTTCCCAGTGGGTCACCCATCATGGGATTGCTCTCGCGTACTACTTGCTTAACTTCGGAGTTCCCATGGAACTTGAAGCCAGTGAGCTCCCAAAAAGCCTCATGCTAGGTAGAAATGAGAATATACATATAAGGCTTACAAGATCCACTCTCCAAGAGAAAGTGGAGTCGAGCCAGTGATGTGGTGGGGGCTCGGGTCGGGATGTGACAATTTGGTATCAGAGCCAATCCCTGGCTGAAAGTGTGCTGACGAGGATGTCGGACCCCTAAGAGGGGTAGATTGTAAGATCCCATATCGGCCAGGGGAGTGATCCTTATATGTATATTCACATCCCCATCTAGAACGAGGCCTTTTGGGAGCTCACTGGTTTCAGGTTCCATATGAACTCCGAAGTTAAGCGAGTTCGCACGAGAGCAATCCCAGAATGAGTGACCCACTGGGAAGTTCTTGTGTGAGTTCCCAGAAACAAAATCGTGAGGGTGTGGTCGGGGCCCAAAGCGGACAATATCGTGCTACAGTTGAGTCGAGCTCGGGATGTGGTGGGGGCTCGGGCAGGGATGTGACAATTTGCTATCAGAGCCTAACCCTGGCAGTGGTGTGCCGACGAGGACGTTGGGCCCTTAAGCGGGGTGGATTGTAAGATTCCACATTGCCCAGGGGAGTGATCCTTATATGTATATTCCCATCCCCACCTAGAACGAGACCTTTTGGGAGCTCACTGGCTTCAGGTTGTGTTGGAACTCCGAAGTTAAGCGAGTAGTGCGCGAGAGCAATCCCAGGATGGGTGACCCATTGGGAAGTTGCTCGTGAGTTCCTAGAAACAAAACCATGAGGGCGTGGTCAGGGCCCAAAGCGGACAATATCGTGCTACGGTGGAGTCGAGCCCGGGATGTGATGGGGGCCCAGGCTGGGATGTGACAATTTATTCCACCAACCTTATGATTTTAGTGGTTAAATGTTGGTTATAAATCAATGTGTGAAGAATCAAGAAATCAAAGTAGGGAAACGTAAGTAATGATAGTTAATTAAACTAGTGTCTAGTTAGGCTCTGATATCAAATTGTCACATCTCGCCCTGAGCCCCCACCACATCTCCGGCTCGACTCCACCGTAGCACGATATTGTCCGCTTTGGACCCCGACCACACCCTCACAGTTTTGTTTCTGGGAACTCACACAGAACTTCCCAATGGGTCACCTATCCTGGGATTGCTCTCGTGCGAACTTGCTTAACTTCGGAGTTCCTACGGAACCCGAAGCTAGTGAGCTCCCAAAAGACCTCGTTCTAGTTACGGATGAGAATATACATATAAGGATCACTCCTATGGGCAATGTGGGATCTTACAATCCACCCCCTTAGGGGCCCGACGTCCTCGTCGGCACACCACGGCTAGGGTTAGGCTCTAATACTAAATTGTCACATCTTGGGCTTGACTCCACTGTAGCACGATATTGTCCACTTTGGGCCCCGACCACACTCTCACGGTTTTGTTTCTGGGAACTCACACGAGAACTTCCCAGTGGGTTACCCATCCTGGGATTGCTCTCGTGCGAACTCACTTAACTTCGGAGTTTATACGGAACCCGAAGCCAGTGAGCTCCCAAAAGGCCTCGTTCTAGATGGGGATGAGAATATACATATAAGGATCACTCCCCTGTGCGATGTGGGATCTTACACCTACCAATATATATATATATATTATTTTTTTTCTATTTAGATATTTTAGGTATTTTTAACATGCTTGACATGTGAAGAACTAGAAAAATATAAGTATTGCTATATTTTTTTCTAATTCTAATTATAGTACTTCAATACAATGTTTATTGATATTTTTAATTTATAATTCAATATTACTTCTTATTCTAATCATACTTTTTTTTGTGTAACATTTGAATTGAAATAGTTGATGGTTCTACATCTCAAGCAGGAACATCAATTCGAAGTGCTTCGCAAAATTGATTCATGGAATAATTCACAAGGTATTTGTTTTGGGATTATAAAAACAAGTTATTTGTTTGGGGATTATAATAAGGGGGTCTTATAGCCAGAACCATACTTTAGAGTTTTGAGTTTTTTGTTTATGCATTAGTTGCTACAATTGAATTTAGACAATTATATTAGTTAGACTTTTGAGTTTGTTAACTTATAACTATTTGGATGATGTTTGTTGACATTGTTGTTGGCTTATTAAGTTTTGATTTGATTTCCATTTAATTTGTTAAGTCATGATTATGTTGGCTTATCATCAATTGAAAAAGTGCAACATCAACTTCTTTTTCTCTTTTATGGTTTGTTGTTTATTGGTCGGTGCATGGTCTTGAGTTGTTGTTTTTGTAGCTTTTTTGCAAACCATCGGTTGTGCCACTTACCAACTGAACCAGCCAATAATTTTGGTTGAATCGATTTTTGGCAACCGCAAGAAGACCGTTAGCTAGCGGGAACTGATTTTCGATAATTTTGTATATGTGGCTGGCAGGTGACACAAGAAATTTGGCACGGTTTGCCAACTGAACCCAGCCCTAGTAAGTTGTGATATGCCACATAAGAAAAACATTCTTTTAACGGAAGTAACAACTTAATTAACAAATATAAGAATTAGAAATTAACCTGGTATATTTATACGGTCAGTTGTTACTTCTCTAAGTTAGCAAATTTAGCCTCGCCATATATTTTATTCAAAAATATTGATTGAAAGATATTAAATTGGGTAAAGCTAAGGGAATAGGATCCTCGGAACCGTGACTGTGATCGTGATTCTTTTCTTAGGGATCTTGGGGATTCCGTGATCGTGACAATTTATCGTACATTGTGCGATCAATTTTTGTTAGGTACTATTTATATTTAATTTAAAATTTAAAATTTAAAATTTTGAAATGATTTCTAACTACACAATATACAATGAACGGTTACGATCACATGATCTTTAAGATTCACAAGAAAATGATCATCGCGGGATCCTTTTCCAAAGCTAAGACCCTTAATAGCGAAGAACTCAATCCAATGGACCAGAAGCCTTCACTGGATACCGACGTTGAATCGTCGCCATTCCCTCCAAAAGCGCAAAAATAAAACCAGTTTGTCGTGGACTACTAATCCGCTTAATCTTCTTCCAACGACTAAAAATTCGCTGCAACGGCCAACCACTTTGTGCCAAATTGACTACGCCCTGTAACCAATATCATAACCGAATGCCAGCTAATCCTCCACAATACGCCACGTGTAAGAAACACTGAGGAAGTCCATTCCGTCAAGATGATCCAAAAACCACCAGATCCCAACCGCGTGTATATATAGAATAGAACCCAATTGTTCTCCAATAGTGGGGCCGCATTTGATCTATCGACCACGTGACTTTGACCTCCATCACCGTCCGATTCGATCCGGTCTAACCGCTTTTATTTATTTATTTATTTTTTTAATTTTATTTTCTCTCTCTCCCCCAACCCAGCCCTCATTTTTCCCTCTCTTTCTCTCTGCAACCAAACCCTAAAGCAAAAACAGAACGAAATATGAAATCCACAGCCATTGGATGATGCGAGGGAGCGCCGGTTGCCGCCGTCGAAGCCCAGAGAACCAGTGCTGGGAGATTTATCCGGTGCGGGCGTGAGCATTGTAAAATCGCGTAAAAAAGCCAAATTAAAGAACCAGAACGATTTCAATGGCGGAAGAGGAGAAGAGAAATTGTTGAAGATTTTCCAAAAAGAGGAGAAAAAGGATTGATTTTTGTTGGTTTGGGCGCTTAGTATGTGTGATATAGTGGCCCGTACGGGTCGGCATCAGCAACGCTACGAGGCCGGTTGTCGCCTTGTTGCCGGGTACTTACATTTCTTCTCTGTATATTATTGCTTTATAAATACAAACATATATGGATGTCTTTATATGTGTGTGTATATATTCGTTTGTATATGTTTGATTTCGATTGATGTTGATGTTGTTTGTTTACGTGGTGTTCTAGTGGTGGAGGTGGACCAATGTGTCTCCAAAGTTGGAGGATTTTTCTTGTGATGTGGTTTTTTGTGGTTTGTTTTTTGGATTTTGACTGGTTGATGGCAACCATTTGGATCTTTAAGAAGGGTGAGATCAATGGTTTCTTTTGTTTATTGATTGTGTGTGTATATATACATGTTTATTATATAAGGCAGGTAGAAAATGTGGGATTATTAGGACAAACAATGACCTTGTATTGACTTACCTGAGTTTCGTCTATAAGTTATCGATGAGAGATTTTGTTGGATCACATATGAAAGTGACAGATATGGCGTGGTTATACTTCCTCAAATTTGTAAGCTTTTGGGACTTTATTAAATATCTTGGTGATATTATTTGGGAATGTTTGCATTGATGCAATCATTGTTTGTGCCCACATTCCAACCTGAGGACCTGGCTTCTAGCCAACCATTTGGGCCGTTTTAATCATATCTTGACCAGAATTTGTTATCAGATGCTGCTATTTTTTACGCAAATTTAAATTCTGCATTGGTTTTTGGGTGATACCTGCAATTAGATGAACAACATGTTTTGGTTTTTCTGTGTTGAAAATGAGGAGCTTAATCAATTTTCGTGTGACTCAAGTCATGCATCATTTTGTGGTGGATTGGCAGATAGCATATGACTAGCATTATGTTTCATGTCTACACTTTGGGTTGGGAGAGTTGTCTAGGGTGGTGGCCCTCTGTATTATGCTGTGTTTAGGGCCAGTTTGACATGTTGCCGAATGAATTTTCCGTTTCTGGTCCTTGGTTGGATATATTTTGTAATCAGTGCTTTATATGCTTAATACCAGTTCGGCTACTGTTCACATTATTCCTGCTTCAGCCTTTTGTTATAATTAGGAAGAGTATGTTCATTGTTCTTTCAAATTTTGACAAGGTGGAAAAGGGGAAAAAATGAGGACACAGAGAACCATGTTGGATTCTTTAGGCTTCTCTCTTTCTAGAGGGAGTCTACTGTTGCTTTGATGAAACTCTGTGAGTGATAAATTACATAAAGTACTCGAGTTTTTATGGACAGGTTGTAAACGAACCCAATATGTTGCAGTTTTGTAGTCATCAATAAACTTCTATTAAACATGCCTTATTTTATCCTGATATGAAGTTTCACTGTACAAGTTTTTATCTTTCCTTTTTTATGGACAAGAATCACTATATAATTTCTTTTCCTAATACATCAAAACCGAATGACGTGTAGATTAAATATAGATAATATAAAGTGTGAGCTTGGTAGCATGGTTATTGGTTATACATTAAATTATTTGGCAGGGCTGAGTGACCATGCAGACATTTCTATATGCATAAGATTCTTGTTTTTCTATTTCTCATCTTTAAGTAGATTTGAAATTACTTACTGTACCATTTTATGTATGTGAACAAGTATTTTTTTTTTTCTCTCAAGAAGTAGCTAACTCAGATGACCTTGACAGGTGTATTCCATTTAGATACAAAAATTCTGATGAGACTGATGAGGCCAATTCTGAGAAGATCATTGAGGTGCTTATGATTAACTCACCTAGTGGACCAGGTCTTTTGTTTCCAAAGGTATGTATATTCTCTGCTGAAGTTTGAAAATGTCAACAACTTTGTGGTCTTTCTTCCTGAGAGATTACTATTTTATTTTTGTTCTGTCGCCTAACTAACGGGTTAACAGTAAAAATGAGTTAACGTTGTGAAAAATGTTAGTTTCAAAGTAACTTATGCTTGTGGGATTAGGGATCAAGATCAAATTAGGTTGATAGGATTTCTTTATTTGGGAAACATTTAGGTATAACCTTCAAACTAGTTTCTTTTCATTTGATAGCTATAGATAAATTTAGGTTCCATGTCATGACTCTGGGCTTTGAAAACCTAGAGCAGAAAATATTAGAAAGTAAAGCCCAAGTCCCGGCTGTACTGGAACTAGCCTGCTCTGTTTTGGAATGGAACGAGGTTTTATATGATTCATGAATTTAATTTTGCAGAAATTACAAAACTTCTGAGAAGAAGTCCTTAATAGATATGATGGTTAGTTCCTTTGATATTTGTTTAGTCCATAATTCAATCAATTATGAAGCCCATAGACATGTAGTCTCACTTATGTTTTGACATCTGCAAGGCTGGGAACAGAATTGTCGTTTTAACTGGCCCAAAATATGCAAATGTAGAAACGGATGCTTTTGTTATGATTATAGTGCCCCCTTAGCATTTGAACTATATTAACACTGTCGGACTTCTTCTTTTTCTCTCCTGCTTTAGTTTTGTTTCTCAGCATGATTTTCTTTCATGATGAGAAATAGAATAAACTGGTTCCTTATTTTTGATGAGTTAAATGTGGTGACTTCTTTGTTGACTTAGTAAAAAATTTATGTTCTACATACTTATAGGGTTATACATTACAATTTCTCAAGTGCTTTGGTTTCCTCTGTTTTTTCCTCCTTTTTTTTTTTTTTTTTTTTTTTTTTTTAATTTTTATGAGATGAGTTTTACACTAGTGGTGGGTAATTTAAATATGACTAAAACGAAACAAGGAACTACTTTGGGTTCCCTTTGGAAAGGAATTTCGTATGGAATGCCTATAATTAGAAGCAAAATATTTGATATGTTAATGGTTGGAACTCCAAAACAATGAGTGGCTATAGTCGTTTTCCAAGGAAAGACATTTCTCAAAGCATCACTTATTTCTCTTGTTGTAATGGGTAATTGGTGGAAGGGACAGGTTTAGAAAATGCTTTATTACACTCATCTAGACTAGACAGTAGGAGGTGGAAGTTGGAGTCAACTGCGACATTCTCTTGCCGATCCTATGTGTCATAATCAATATATTTCATTGTTTGTGCTGGCCGACACCTGGAGGGTGAAAAAACCATAAATGGTAGTGATCTGGAAAATGTGAATAAATTTAAACCTAAAAGTGCCTAATTATAAGAGTGCGCTAGTGAGCGGGAATGAACCCAATTCACATGTGATGTCAGAGTATAAGTAAAGTACAGTAAGGTAGGATGAGAATTATACCGTCGAAGGTAATCTCCAATACCCTGATTTGCCAAGAGTCCTTGTCGATACGTAAGCTTAGCTACTAAAACTTGGAGGGGCGAAAAACAAGGGTAGAAACATCTTTTACTACGGTGAACAGTAATTACGATTGCACAAGTGATTATGTGCTTTGGGTGCGGGTAGTAGAGAACTTATAATAAGTTTCTGTTTTATTTAAGAATATGTTATTCAAATGCAGGGAGGCTGGGAGAATGATGAAACTGTTGAGGAGGCTGCCGCAAGGGAAGCAGTGGAAGAAGCTGGAGTTCGAGGAGAGCTAATGGTGAAATACATTTTTTTAAGTTTTATTTGTTCTAATCTTTATTTCTTGAGCTTTTTCCATAGTATCACCTCTAACTTCTTTGAATATTTTCTCTTCATCTATTGAAGGCTAGAATTGCTTAGGTTGTTTCTGTGTTATTTGGATTTCTTGTGTTCAACATTGAAATGCTTTTGGGGATTGCAATTTTTTACTTTTGCTTTGTTGTGAGATGATGCACCATTTAAGGCTTTAATTGTTTTAGATTGTTTATCAGTTTGTGTTTTGATTGGATGTCTTGTGTTTCACATGACTTTGAGCAGTGGGTCTAATGTTTTCATTAGATCCGTTTTACGTATTTATTACTTTTCATTGTGGGCAGTATGATTTACCTTGACAGAACTGTAAGTTATGTGTGCACCAGGTGGGTTTAATAGTTGTAGAAAGCTAACTTAATTGACCTGGCCTCTCAGGGCATTGTAGTCCAGAGTAGTTATTTTCCCTATCCTATGTTACTGATAGACGAAGGAACTCGGGGTTTCTTAAGTTCCAGATGTCGATATCCAATTTAATCAATATGTTTTGTCTGTCATGGATAATAATAAAGATGTATATAATTTTGGTTGGCTTTGTATCTTAGCATCGTGTGTTTGTATGCCTGCTGCATATGTTTCGAGAATTCTTTGCCAAATCTTTTTATATGTTCTTTCTATTCACAGTACATGGATAAAGCAAACCAACTGTTTATCTATTTGGTTTGCAGGGTTTCCTGGGGTATTATTATTTTAAGAGCAAAACACACCAGGATGAGTTCAGTCCGGAAGGTGTGTGTAAAGCTGCTATGTTTGCCTTGTTTGTCAAGGAGGAGCTTGAGTCATGGCCCGAACAGAGCACCCGAAACAGAACATGGCTGACTGTCGCAGAGGCTATCGTGAGTTGCCGGCATGCATGGATGAGGGATGCCCTGGTGGAAGGCTTCTCAAAGTGGCATGCAGAAAAGATGACAGGTACGGGGTAGGGTGGGGAGGATGTAACATTGACATTGACTTGCTAGTTAGGTGTTCATCAAGTAACAACACTATTAACGATACTACTGTTGGAAGTTACGTAGTCCCTTCAAGTTTATTCTTGTTAACAGTTGATCTCTCTGACACTTTGATTCGGAGTGTATTGTCTTATCTTGTTTAGATTCTTCACTTAAGCATTAACATTTTCTGGTGCATATCCAAACGTCTACTTGCCTTTTTCTGCAATGGTACATTATTGTTAAGTTGGAAACAAATTTCCAAAGCTCTTCTTTGAAGATATTGTTACCTTTTGCACTTGAGTTCAATCCCTTCTCTTCTTGTAGGTTAGAGTAATTTAGAATACTGAATGAGAAAAATAATTTCATACCGCATCATCCTATGGAGGACATTGGTGAGGAAAAATTCATTGCCACCGCAGCGCCACCATCATATGCGGCAGTGATTGGCAATTACACTTGGATTCATGGCAGCAAATGCAAGAAACATCTCGTTGCTTTAAAATCTAGTCATCTCTTCTTGTTCTTCCAAGGTCACCAAAGCTTTCCAGAAACATATCATTCCCATCCTTGTAAGTTGATCATCCTCTTCCTCTCTACGAGACTTGCAAAGAATAGAGGAACCCTCTTCACCTTTGAATCTATTTGCCTTGTCGCTGAAAAATATCAACCCTTTCCCCATCTTTGCCACCACCTCATGCAACTCCAAATCATTTTTTTTTTCCATTGAGCACTATGGAATCCCCAACCAGATTCCCTCTAGCAATTTCCGGCAGAGGAGGACCATTCTTTTCAGCAAGTTCACCGTTTGAGCAGTACTGAAGGCATAGGTGGTGGTGGTGATGATGATGATCTACTTGTAGAATTGTGGGGGATTTTTTTGTTAGTAACATCATTACCATGTTGATTGATAAGCGCAATAGTAATTTTTTCATTGAGATTAGCCACCTTCGAGGCACTGAACATATTTGGTAGGAGTCACGCTTCTTGGGACAATAGGTAACTTTAGTCTTAGATAAAACCATGCTAAACTAGCAATATTAAACCTCCTCTCTTTGACATAGAGTTTGATCCAAAGAGTATAATGGAGGGACCATATAGATTCAGTGGCTCAAGTGATTGAAGTAGGGATCAATTTATCACTCCCAATATCGATCGGTACTAGCAAATGCAGTATAAAATACATGCTATGGTGTGTACTCAATAATGAGTGCGTGTGACATGTCCTTGTACGTAAACATTCTATTCACCTTTGCAATGTGGCAATTGGTATACACCTTTGCACGCATTAACGAGTGTAGTTCTTCAGAGAGGTCGATAAAGTACCACTTGGCCGTGAGAGGGAGCCGATTTGAGCAGAGAAGCCGTAGTCAATTGGAGGTGTTCATCCTCAACGGCGATCGATGTGGTTGGTTGAAGGCTTGAGCGAACTCGGTGTGAAGGGGAAGTCATCGTCTTCAATTTTGAGAATGGTGAGAGTGAGTGAGATAACATCTGGAGATCGTCACGCTTTTTGGAGTCTCTCCCTCCCCAGTTTCATTTTCCTCGCAATTGCAGGCTGTAATTGTTTTAGGGACCGGAAGAAAAATGGGACTTTTTTAGGGGGAAGCGAAGGGTGGAAGTGTATATCGGGGGTTTTGATAGTTTCCTAATCAATTAACGTGGGTTTTTGAATTTCTTAGACAAAACATCTAAGGTTTTTAGAGATTTGATCAAACTACTTTTCTTCAATTTTAATTAATTTACTGATTAAATCTAATATATAATAAATTACTAAAATCTTGCACAAGAATATATTGTTAATTTATGTGCATTAATTCAATATATTTCAAAAAAAAAAAAAAAACAATAAGATTTCTATAATAACAAAAACAAGTTGAGTTGTCGGTGCAAAAACGATGATGGGTTTTTTAACAAAAAGAAAAACCAAATGGTTATATTTTAAACGTACCAATGTACTCCAAATGATATATATATATATATATATATATATATATATATATATATATTCATTTATTGATGTCCTATGTATTAAAAATAGCGTACTGATAATTTGGTACATTATTGGTATGTTATGTAATCTAAATTTGTGTACAAATTAGTACTTTGATATGTTATTTGTTATTTGTTTAGATACGTACCAAGCTACTGGTATGTTTATATTGTCATAATTTTGGTATGTGAAAAGTTAATGGCATGTTATGTGTAACCCTAAAACTTATTGGTACGTTTCAAGACAATATGGGTACATTTCGACATGTGTACATTTCAATTTAGTAAGCACACATTTTAGTTAGGTATGAATCCATTTTAATTTAGCATAGGAACGTTTCAACTTGAGAATAAATTATGTTGGTACATGTCAATGTTTATTTTTAAAGAACGATGGTACAAACAATTTTTGAAAACTAAGTTACAAATAATTTAGATATGTTGAAATTTCTTAAATAATTTAGATATATAATAGAATCCTTAAATTGAGGAAGAGATGAGATTCCTTAAAAATAGCAATTACTTGATTAATATTACTGAGTGTATTTTTGACATAAAATTGTATTTAAATTGAATCTAAAAAAAACTTAAGTTAAGAATATATATAGAACTTAAAAATAGGGTTTAATCAAAAGTGAAAGCACTTTAATCTAAAATAGGAAAGTAACAAATGTTTAATTAAAAAAAGTCTAATTTTTTTTTAAAATAATTTTAAAATGAGTTCATTTTTAAGATTTGATTAAAGAGCTATGATCAATTGCCACAACATCATTTTTCTATTTTTTAAATTGCATGTTATTAGTTTAAAAGCATCTTCACCGTGCAACTAATTGCCTACGGTTTAGAAAATTTAATTTGCCCAATCCCTTGAATTCCATCTCAATTAATGACTTTTTTCTATAAAAAATTAATTAATTAAAATAATTCCTCAGTATTAGTTAAAAAAAGCAACTAAATAATTCATTTGAAATCTAAATATACCGACTTTTAGTACGTTTAGATTTCAAATGAACAATAAACCATACCGATAGTTATGTACCTGATAACTACTTTTTAAATATTCAATTTTATTTACTAAAATAAATATTATAATTAATATACAGTAAAAAAGATATGATGAAATCATCATAAAGAGATGCATAATAAATGCATTAATAATAGGAGGAAAAAATGAAATGCCAAAGAAATAACTTGAAGTTTACAAAATAATAATAATAATAATAATAACGTGAAGAAATAAACCTTTTTTTTTTTTTGAGAAAAATGAAGAAATAAACTTTAAATAAAATAAAATAAAATATTTAATCAATTTTTTATAAAGAAGATATGTTTATTAAATTATTTTCTTTAAGGTTACGTAACGGTACACTTTCTTGTGCGGAAAGTAATAGATGGGGATTCCAAAGGTCAAATGGTTTTATTCGATGTGTATATAAAAGCCTAGTTACTAGGGTTTGTTCACAGATAGAGAGAAAGAGAGAGAGAGAGAGAGAGCCGTGAGTGTGTGTTTTAGGGTTTGATATCAATTATCTAAATCTCTCCCACTTGCCTGCCTGGTGATTCCTGCCGCGCCGATCAATCCGTCAGTTTCACCATGTATCTCAAAAAAACCATCAGCAACCTAACCGATGTCGCACTCAGAATTACCAAGCAGCTGCTCACGACCGAAGGCAAAGGGAAGAACATGGTGTACTCGCCGCTGTCCCTCCAGGTCCTGTTGTCTTCGGTAACTGCAGGATCTAAGGGTCCAACCAAGAAACAGTTGCTCTCTTTCCTCAAGTCCAAGTCCTCCGATGAACTCAACTCCCACTTCTCCCATCTTGTCCCTCTGGTCTTGTCCGACGGATCCACTAGAGGTGGTCCCTGCGTGAACTGTGCCAATAGCCTTTGGGTTGAGCAGTCTCTCACTGTCAAACCTTCTTTCAAACGCATGTTGGTCAATGATTACAATGCGGTCATCAAAGAAGTTAGCTTTGGAACCGACCCTGACAAAGCGCGGGTTCAAGTGAACTCATGGACCAAAAAGGAGACGAAGGGCCTTATCCCTGAGGCTCTCCCTCCTGGGTCAGTTGATGAAAATACCATGCTTTTACTTTTAAATACGATATACTTCAAGGGAGTTTGGAGCGATCAGTTTGATCCATCGGCGACAAAAGAGCGCAAATTTCGCCTTCTCGATGGTAGTACTGTTGAGGCGCCGTTCATGATAGAAAGCTACGGATGGCATTATGTGAAAGCCTTTGACGACTTCAAAGTCTCAAAGCTTCCTTACAAGCAAGGCAAAGACAAGGAGAGGCGGTTTTCTATGTACTTTTTACTTCCAAATTCAAGAAGTGGGCTCCCAGCTTTGGTCGAGAGAGTTTGTTCTGAACCTGAATTCTTAGATTGCCATCTCCCCGAAATACAACGTGAACCTGGGGCCTTGAAAATCCCAAAGTTTAAGATTAAGTCTAACTTTTTAGCTTCCGAAATACTCATGAAGTTAGGACTGGTGTTGCCTTTCGACGGTAATGGTGATTTCAGTGAGATAGTGGAGTCGGGCATTGGTGACGCCGAAATAATCCACAAGTCCGTCATTGAAGTTGACGAAGGTGGTACAAAAGCTGCAGCTGTTTCTATTGTTCACTGTGGTGAGGCAGATTGTGCTGGACAACTGATTAAAACCATAGACTTTGTGGCTGATCACCCATTCATGTTTTTTATCAGAGAGGAAATAACTGGAACTGTTTTGTTCATTGGTCACGTGCTCAATCCACTTGAAGAATGATTTTATCATGGGAAAGCATCAGAACCAACTCTCCTGTTGGTTTGCTTCTCAAGTCTAGTAGTTCATGCAATTAAGATCAACTAGTACTCTTTACTTTCTGGTGATGATTTTTATTCTTGTTATCTTTTGAAATATTGGTTTTGATGGAATGTAATCCGACTAGTACGATCTTTACTTGTTAAAATCTTTGCGAAACATTAATTCTGTTAAGAAAGTATGAATCAATAGTGTTACATTCATGCAATAATCTTGCTAATTAATCTAGCATACGAAGGCGCACAATGCAATCAGAGTCTCATCTTTTTACATCGGCAAATCCAGGACATGTGGGGAGACGTACGTGCCTTTTACTTAAGGACAAACAAATCCTTCTCGAGGATTCATCAGTCGGAAAGAGAGAAACAGAACTCCTTGCAAGTTTTGTTCCTCCATTAAAGCATCTATTTCTTGTTTTATCCCCAAAAACCCCCAACATCTCACGGACCATTTTGTCTTCTTTTTCGTTCATGTTCAAATAGTGATGAAGGTCCAGATCTAGTGGATTACTTGCCAATGATGCTACAAGGCTGTAATCTGTACCTTTCCCTTACTTTTTCATATCAGTAGGAAGAGCACATAAGGTGAGATTAAGATATTGCATGCCTTTTGAAATATTGCTTGTGTTTGGGTTGGAACTAATTGGCAACATGTCTGCAACAGTCAAATCTGAATTATGTATGTGGAGAACAAGATGTTATGATCCTAAACATACAAGACTTTTTATGCTTTTCTAGTGAATAGAAAATGGCTACGGCATTTCAAAGACTATGCGTAACGTGTAGGTTTCAGCAAATTGAACTAAAGAGAGAAGGACATGGAGGCATGGATACATCAACCACTCCTTCAAGCCTGCTCAACAGCCTTTTCATGTCATTTCTTGCCTCCTTCTCATCCTCCAACAGCTTCTTTAATGTTTTTCCCTTGTAGCAATCGTAAACCCAATCCGTTAGTATCGCTTGTTCTTCGTTTTCCCTTTCCATTCAAGGCTGCTCCTGCAACAGATAATCTCCAATAACATGACCCCGTAACTATAAACATCAACCTTTGCAGTAATCGGAATATTCCTGAACCATTCTGGTGCAAGATATCCTCTAGTCCCCCTGATGACTGAATTACTAGGAGTTTGATCACTCCGCAGCCAATCCAAAGTCTGAAATCCTTGACGTGAATGAATCATTTAGAAGTGTGTTGCAGGGCCTGATATTGCAGTGGATGATCTGCGTGCTACACTCCTCGTGCAGGTAATATGCTAGATGTGCTCGATTGGGTGAGATTTTTGAATTAGATCGTGCTACTTTGACATGAGTTCCTCTTGCAATGCCAGAAAAATTTTGGATTCGTTTGTTCGGTTCCAATCAGGCGTTGAAATCCCAAGGAGAAAGCCTCTATCCCTGTAATTTAGGCTACGTTTGTAGGAGGAATTTGTAAGTACCAAGAGATTTACAAATGAATCACAGTACACTAGATGAACCCCCTGACGCTTGCAACTCTCTCATCCAAATAATGAATGGCAATAAAGCTACTGCCAATTCGTTTACAGACAAAATAAAACACCAACGAGAAAAGCTTTAGAGAAATGGACTAAAAGAATGTATTAACTAGCAAGATTAAGGGTTCAATTTGTACATCAATATATATAACCTTGTATATACATATACCTCTACAGCTTGTCAACTGCACATATATGAAACACAAATGGCAAACTGCCACGTCGTTCTTCGCCTCCCTTGTGTCTCGTATATAATTAACGGTAGGGAAAGGCAATTTCCCCCGATTCCTATCTATCCGTCTCTTGTAATCTTCTGTATTTAACAAAGCAAATTGTCCTTTCAGAGCCCATTACAACAAAGGTATAGTTTTCAGGCAGATCTGATTGCATGCTGCCGTAACAATGCAATTCCCGCTTGTCTGCACAGTCGAGAGGGAGAAAACCCCGATAGGCAGAGGAAGCCCGTGAAAAGAAACACAAGTTGGAAAAGTTCAGTCATGTCCTTTCATCAAGAGAAATATCAGCAGGGTCTCCAATCCACGGCTTCCCTTCTCTCCATCGGAACTTAATCCTTAACTTCCCATTTGCGTCGACCCCCACTACCTGTCCTTTGCTCGCGTGGGTCTCCATTCCCCAACCCCACCGTGGGGTCACCAGCCCTTCTCTAATCCTCACTTTGTCCCCCACTTTAAACGGCCTAACCCGTTCCATTTCCGATGCCTTGCAAAGCCACAACCTCTCTGTGAAGCAAAACGCCACCCAGAGCTCCTCATTTTCCATCCGATGCACAAGCCCAACACTTGAACGATTCACCTCTCCCCACTGGTGGGCTGGAGTTGAAACTGATGTTTTAACCCTAACCCAGTCACCGATGTGAAGCTCCTCTTCCTCCACAAGTTCCACTTCTGATGGATCCAGCATCCAAGCTTTTGAACCAGCTGGAGTGTATATTCTCAGCTTGCCATCAGCATCAATTGTGGATATGGTTCCAAGACTTGCATGGCTGTGGCCTGACCACCCAAATCTTGGCTGCTTGACAGACAGCTTAACCCTAACCTTCTGGCTAACCATCAGCCTGTTCACCCTTTCAAGAGCAGAGGTAGGCCCAACCCATTTTTCTTGCTCCCCACAGAATCCAACGGATGTGGTTCCATCCCATGTATCTGCATCGTATCCCAATCCTTGCACCACTCCAACACTACCCGGTCCAATGGATTTCCAAGCACCTGCTTGATCTTCTAATCTCACCCACTCTCCAACTTCAAATATCTGCTCCATTTCAAGATCTGCAGGATCTCCTCTCCACAACCCCGGCAAACCAGAGAAAGCCACTCTCACTTCCCCATCAGCATGAACGCTAGTTATGACGCCTCGAGAATCAGGTTGAGCCCCTCTCCAGCCCCATCTTGGTTCAACGAGCCCAGTCCGGAACCGGACATACTGCCCAATTTTAAAGCATGGGACCTTTTCAACATCTGTGTAATGAGTTATCCACCTGCCTTTACGGAAACAACAAGCCAACTCCAGGTAACCTGTATCTTGAACACTGTGCACGACAGCTAAACTTTCCTTTCCAACGCTGTTCCAGTCATAGCTTGGTCGAGTTCCCAGGCTTGGTTTTGAACGTACCCAGTCACCAACTTCAAATCCAGAAAGTCGTTCCGCATCTCCAGGAGAAACTTTCCACAAGCTCTGTCGGCCAGTGACTCTTGTCTACATAACAAACAAGCAAAAGGGTCCTGTTAATGGTTGTTGAATTCTGCACGTACACAGAAGCATATAATATATAGTTGCAGAAATTGTCATGCACCAGCAGAAAACAAAAAATGTTCTACAACTAATTTAACCGAAAAAATGGAAGTGTTCATTTAGCAAAAGTTCCTTTTTTAATTTCATTTTTTATGTATCTTCAATTAAAAAGAGAAAGGGATGAGACAGACGGGTTAAGAAGACATGAGATAAGATAAACTTCAACAGAAAACTAAGACATTAGAATTTTGAAACATTTTAGGTATTGTTCCTCCTCTCCCTTGATCTCTTTCTCTCGTCCTCCGCTCATATAAGATATTGTATATATGTCTAAGATAAGAATTCTTACATTCAAAGCTCCATCCATATCAATCCTAACAATTTTTCCAACAGTTGCTGGACTTTCATTTGACCATCCAAGTCTTGGCTGAGTAACAGATGATATCATGTGAATCTCTTGCCCCACTTCAAAAGGGGGCACCTTTTCCACATCTGTGACAGAACAAGAAAAAGGCTTGCTCCTGAAGCAGAAGGCGACACCCATATCACCATCTTCCTCCAAGCTATGAATTATCCCAACACTGTTCCTTGTGATATCCTCCCATCCATATCTGGGGGATGGTACAGAAGCTTTGACTCTAACCCAGTCACCTACCTGCATGGTAGAAACGGCAATATGTGGATAAGAAGAAGAATAAAAAATGCCATCCTGTTGTATTTTTTTAATAAATAAAATATGAATGAAAAATTAGATATTACCTTGAAATCTTCCACCTTCTCCATGTCAGAAGGATCAGACTGCCATGGTATTGGTCGATTTGGTATTTCAATTACCAGGAGCCCATCATTCTCTATCTCACTTATTTTTCCAACACTATGGTGTGTCTCACCACCCCATGCATACCTAGGCTCTGCAACAGATCGCTTCACACATACCCTGTCACCAATCTTCAAAGTAAACACTATTAGTGTTTGAAAAGACTACGAATAAGAACTGTACAACAAATATCAACATATCTCGCTCACCCTGAAAGGAGTTACAAGCTCAACCTCCTCTGGTTCACAATGCCATGGACTTGGAAGATAGCTTAATTCCAGCAACAGACTACTATCCGGTCTTATGCAATACACAATACCAATGCTACCAGGTGTAACAGATCCTAATCCGTGCTTTGCAGTTGTAAGAGTGGGGCGAATTCGAACCCAGTCCCCAACCTTGAATTCTTCAACTCTCTCCATCTCTGCTGGATCAGCTTTCCACCCTCTGGAGGCTCCGGGAAAGCCAACACGTAGGATACCATCATCATCGACACATAATACAGTACCAATGCTATCGCGAGACTGGCCACGCCACCCAAATCTGATAACCAAACAAGGTTTAGTCAACAAATTTATCACGTTGAATAAGGATTACAAGTTGATATAAGAAGGCGCATATAAAAAGGACTTAAATATGACAGAGGCAGAAGTAAAACCTCAACACAAGATAAAGTGTATCAGATGCCATCACTTGGGAAGACTAAGAACTAATGAACTACTTGACCACAAAGAAAAACAAAAAAACTAACCACGCAACAATGCATGAGCTGTTTACTCAAGTAAGCTTAAAAAATTGTTTAGGTAATGAGTTGGTTAAATAATCTAAAAGTCCAATCAACCAAACTATTAAGTACTTCAGTCTGTTTTAATCTATGGTACCTAGGAAAAAATAATCCTGAAGATTGAGGTAAATCAGTATGAGGGGCTGTGACCAAAAAATGTATAGTCTTCTATTTTTTTTTTTTTTTTGCACGGGCTCTGGAGTAGAACCCGTTATTGGGTATGTGGTATCAGGCATGACTGGTCTCTGAACTGCATAAATACTTTATCCTACACTTGGACCAGTAGATTTTGCAAGAAATGTGAATCAACCTTACAATCCCATAATTACTACAAGCAATATAAGTGGTTTCACTAGTGAATAATTATAATATTTCAAAGAGAGAACCTAAAATATTGATCCTTCCTTTCTTAAAAAGTGAAAATTTGAATTTTAACAAGGGAGTTGCAGTATGAAAATTACATTCAGGATCAAAGAACAAGAGAAGCTATTCAAAAGTAGATACTACCAAAATCTAATTGAATATGGATGCATATAGAAACTAATCAGATTCAAACCTGGGTTCTTTGACATCTGGTTTCAGCTGGACATGCTGACCCCTGTCTAAGGGAATAACTTTTACAACTTCATTCACCGAAACACGAGCCTCTCCAGAACAAAATGATACTATCAAATGGTCCTTATCTGGGGCACCTTGCACAAAGCCAACACTTCTATGTTTTGCATCTTGCCAGCCATACATAGGAGCTGTTATACTTCTTTTAAATTTGACCCAGTCTCCTACATCAAATCTAGACCATAGAGAAAACAAGAAATATGGAATCTATTAGTCGCAAGGGTGTATAAGACATGCAAAAAATATCAAAAAACAGCACAATGGTATCATCTCTTCTCACGATGTAGGAGACAGACGCACTCCCCGATTTACAAGTGCCTCCATTAGATCTTCAGATATCCATTCCCGAGGAAGTGTCTCCAAAAAGTCACGTAAAGTCTTGCCACTGCCATCAAAGTCAAATGCATAAGTTGGTCATATAGTAGATAGCTTACCCTAAGCCTTCCCACATTTTTGTAGTTCCAAAAAGTTCTCATTAAACGCAAAAGTATAAAGGCCTAATAGTCATCAATAAGTCATCCACAACCATGTAATTGTATTAGCCATTATTTGTTTCTTGGGAAAAAACAGCTGTTAAAGTTCAACTGCTTAATAGAAAACAAAGCTGAAAGAGGACAATCTCTTGCAAATGAAGGTCAAGCCACCCAAAAGTGCGATGCATTTATTGGCACTTGCCTGTGATTTCTAGCTTCAACAGCAGCATCAGGATTTCTAAGCATGACAATAAGCCATTCGAGATTTTCACGTATCATTTTTGCTGCATCTGCTGCTATATGGAAAGCATTGTCACCTTCGTCATCCTAATAACAATGAGCAAAATACATTGTAAGAAAGGAGCTCCTAGCATTAATTATTCCTATTGGTTCACAATTATTATAACTCCCTAAATTAGTATGGTTGGAGTTGCAATTTTATAGGAGCTCCAAAAATAACTTTCTAGTCTTTTAGCTAAAATTTGAATTGAAAATACAGAGCATGATTGGAGATGCTCTGACTGGCTCCTCATAGCATCGCCTCAACGTGCATATATCAAATTGGAGTCTCTGTTTAGAAGACTATATGCATTCAACATAACATGCGGGCATTATATCAAAACTCAGTTCCAACAAAGAAAAGATTGAGATACCATGAGAATGTATAACTGACAAAACAATTCAATTTCAAGTGATTGAAGAAAAACCTGCAAATTATAATTAGCTCCAGCTGATAGAAGCAGTCCAACACATGACTTTGCCCCTCTGGCCAATGCTACGTGAAGAGGAATTGTATTTTGTACATTCCGAATGTTCACATCAACTCCAGCATCAAGTATAATCTACCAAGAAAAAACAAAGTTTTCCAAAGTGTCGATACTTCAATAATGCACAGAGAGGATAGATGACCAAAAATCATGAAATGGGGTTTAGATTCTGATATTATGTAGTAGGAAGCTCTCTTCCATACCTTGACCAACTCAACTTCATTGGCCATTGAAGCTGTATGCAAAGCTGTCCGTCCATGCTGCAAATCTTGAGCAGTTGGATCTGCTCCAGAAGCAAGCAAAATTTGCACAATTTCTCTTCCTTCTACAACCAGCATCAGGTATAAATATCAATACTAATAGTAACATAAATTTCTTAATTGCTTCAAGTAGAACACTTGAAGAAAGAAATACAATTAATTTTACCTATCCACTAGTGTACTTAAACATAAAAACCAACAAGGAAAGAGCTACAAAGAAGCAAACTAATTTATCTCAAAACAATAGATGATACAATATTCTATATCGAAGAGAAAGGAGGAGAAGAAGGGGGGGGGGGGGGGGGGGGGGGGGGGGGTGGGGAAGAGTTTAATACGACAATTTTTAATTGTTGACGTATTGACATAACATTTGGGATTCAAAATTTAAGTGCCCACCCTACAAGTCATCATGGCTGGATAAAACAATTGCGAAAACATTTACTTGTTGGAAAAAAAATGGGATTCAAGATTTAAGTGCCCGCCTAACAAGGTCATCATGGCAAGATAAAATGTCAACCAAGGAAAAGTTCTTAATCTGTGCCCTCCCTACAAGTCATCATGGCCGGATAAAACATTTATTTGTTGAAAAAAAAAAAAAAAAAAAAAAAAAGGGGATTCAAGATTTAAGTGCCCGCCTTACCAGTCATCATGGGCGGATAAAATGTGAACCAAGGGAAAGTTCTTAATCTGTATCTATAGACCTATTAGCTAGATCTCTAGACCAGTTTTGGTGACGATGGACCATGGAGCTTGTATATATTCATCAACAACCATTTCAAGACTTTGGAACATGCAATCATGCATATTGCACAAAACTAGGAGAGACATCAAATTTAAAAAACATATACAATTTTTTTATGACATAAATAAATTGGCATGTGTGAGGAGATGCCAAGATGCTAGTTTCAACATTAAAAAACTGGGTAGGTACTAGGTATTGATTAGTTATATACCCATATGTCAATTATTGGATGCTATAATCACATCAACCAAAGTCCGAAAAATAATCGATATTAACCAAAGTGCCTCTAAAACTACAAAAAGAATTAGAAGTTCAGATCAATGAACCAGACATTCCAAAGATCTAAGATTACCAATTTCATGATCTTTCTTTAGAGAAGCTGCCATACACAATGCAGTGCCAACTGGACTTGGTCTATCAATTGCATCAGCAATCTCTTCTGGTGTTGCAACTTCCACCCACCTTCTAACAACAGCAACATTCCATGTTGCCACGCACAAGTGCAATGGTCTATGATACAATAAGAAATTAACAGGCAATTAAAAATCGAGACCAAAAATATATGTAGTTTGAATCCACTTGCAATTTGCAAAATCATTTAAGATAGACATGCAACTACTCTGATAACAATTTACAAGCCTATTAAAATATAACCTACAGAACAAATATGCTTAGGAAAAAAAGTGACAACTGTCAGGCATACTAAGCATGTACTTTGAATCATAGGATCAGCAAAATCATTGGGCCAAGGACTCCAGAAAGGCTCAACTAGTACAACTCATCACCTATACTGCGCACTTTGGGTATAGTTAAACAATTTTAACACATCACCAGCAGGTAAACCCTGCCTGCCTATAAATTAAGAAAGCATAAATATATTTTCTAAAACCTGATTAAGGCTCAGTGGATTGTGCACATTAAAAGTAAAAACAAAATATATAGCATACACACGTCATCAATGATTTTCATTTCCCTATAGCTTGCATGCACATGGTTCTTATATCTGGAAAAAAATGAAAATCAACTGTGTACTTACGTAAACTTTTCTGAATTCAAAACACACATTGACCTAGAGCCCCCATTTTCCAGAACAACAAGGGCACAATCTGTATATTTCTTCGCAACAGCTCTATGCAATACAGATTCACCTTCCTCATCCACCGCATTAGGATCTGCTCCAGCCATTAGTAACTCCTGAGATCATACAAAGTATATTTTAAGAGTACACCTTTCAAGAACCTTATGAAGTAAAAATGAAATATCATTAAAAATCCAACTGACACATACACGCATACAATCAGGTTGGCCATGATAGGCACAGACATGAGCAACAGAGGGACCAAAGCCTTCTCGCAACCTAGATCTCACATTAGCACCTCTGTTAATGAGAGCATGAACGCATTCTGGGGATCCAGCTACTAATGCAAAAACAAGTGGAGGATCCCCATCTTTGTCCAAGACATCCACATTGGCCTCTTGATACTCCAAAATAGAATTAACAAGTTCTGCACTACCGCGTCTACAGGCCAAATGGAGAGCAGTTTGGCCATCAGCATTTTGAGCTTCTAATAGAGACAATATTGTGCTGTTATCACTCTCTGCTGAGGCCTTTTGAAGCAGATCTCTGGACAACCAAAGAAGTGTGACAAGGAGAATAAGTCAAAAAGTTTGTGTTTAAGAAAAATATAGCTCAAATAATTCTTTGACAAAGTGCACTAACCTAACACCGCGCACATCCCCTTCAGACACAAGTCTATGCAGAAGGGTGGGGTTACCCTGAAAAACTTCTGATTTGGATACAGGAGATGGTTCCATCACATTTGATCCAGAGGATTTAGCTAAAACACTGTTCAAACACTCGAGATATAAGTTTTTTCCCCTTTTGATGTAAATCTTACGAAATTGGCTAGAACACAGTGAGTTACGCTATTTCTTCTGCCCTCAGGGATTAATCAGATACCCCAAGTTATTAAAAATTTATATTGTATAGCGTAACTCACTGTGATCTATCTGAACTATCTGAAATGTTCATTTCTAAGACCTCCCAAAGGATCATCCTTCCAGAACCCCCAAAATTGAAAATCGTTTAGTCATCTAACTGTAGCACAACAAATAGACGAACACATTGTTTCCAATAAACAACGAGGTGTTCATAATGATAATCCAATGGCAAAACAATTTCCAATTTTGCTTTACTGTTCGGATCACTGAACCACATTGTGAGTGGCCCCAATAATGGGATCCCTTTTTAGTATTCATCAAAAGTGATCATATTAAAGGCAGTTGTTTATATATAATTATAATGTTTGTGTGTCTCTGTCTCATCCAACGATATCAGCTAGGATTGGTTAAGTCAAGCTACTACGAATAAAAATACCAGAAACTTCAGGGGCACGATCAGAACTTTGAATTCTTACTTATCAGGACTTGCAGGAGGGCTGCGTGGTATCTCCTGCAAATGGCGAAGAAAAGTGGCAAGCATTGAATTAAAAGATGGTCTTTTCGATGCCTTGAACTGCAGGCACTCGCCAATCATTTTCCACAATTCTCTAGGTATCCCAACACCTACTACACTTGCATATTGTGGGGGTAGTTTCCGAGTCTTGATTACAGCCCGATAAATTTCCTCAGTGCTTAAACCAGCCCATCTGCACAATGAATTTCAACTTGTACTAAAAATCATTTCACAAGGGGAAAACGAATGAGAACTTTCAAATATACAGTATGTTGCTCCACATACGGAATGGAACCAGTGCACATTTCTACCAATGTACAACCAAAACTCCATGCATCTGACTCAGCAGAAATACCAATAGCATCCTCCCAAAATGGATTCAATAACTTCTTCACTGGCTCCCATGCCTCTGGAGCTGCATAGTGGGGGCTAAGCATTGTACACTCCATACAAGAATGGATCCTTGAGGTGTCACACTCCAATCGAGCTTTCCGGCAGGAAGGTTTCTTCAGAATTGCAGCAACTCCATAATCAGAAACTACCGCGTGACCACTTTCATCCAAAAGAAGATTGGACGGTTTTAGATTCATACAAATGACACCTGCCGCATGAAGTTCAGCCACTCCTCGTGCAATGTCAGCCCCGTATCTACAAATGGCAAGCGCTCAAAACATCAAGACAAGAATTAAGCCAGCTAGTAGTTACTAATATAAGATATTATATAAACTTACACATTGGTAAGCTTGGATTGGTAAACCTCTAACTCAACTAGAACTTAAGTATGTGTGGAATAGAAGTATAAGCATATACATGACCATACTAAACATTTCAAATTAAGACAGGAGATGTGCGAAGCAAACCCGGCGCTCTCTTTTGGAAGCTGGTTGCATGGACAACAGAATAGACGTTTTGTATTTGTCGGTGAAGACACAATTTTTTCTATATTTGTTCGCAAAGACTAAGGCTCAGCGTTCAGATTCAAAGTGCATTCAGAAAACCAGAATGATATTCCAAATCATTTTTATTGTGTTAGTATTTCCCGCTCCTACCTCATAAATACAGAAATAAAGAAAGCTTCATTGTTTATGAAAGAAAAACAATTCTACAAGAATCAGTTTAAGCTTCATATCTTTCAGAACAAATGAGATATTCATTCACTATTTCCAAGTTTAAAAAGTTCTTTTTTTTTTTTTTTTTTCCTTTCAGATTCCTCATTGCTAATCAATGTAAATAGAACCTTTGCATCAGTTATCAAACATTTGTAGCACAAATGGTGGTTAAAGGAGGACAGGGTAACTACAATTAACAATTGATCTTGTATAACAATGCATTTATTATGTTGATTGCCCGTTCTATTGAAGGGAAAATTAACATGTAAGAACATTGTTATTAAGTCTCTTTTTTGACTTACTAAATTGATACAGCTGTTCACAATTTTGCAATTAATTGGAAGGTTTTATTTCCAGCTTATGGCTACAACAGTAAAGTTAATACAAACTCGACAATATTAAGAATGATATGGTTAAATCTGACAACTAATTTCAATGGATTTAAAGAATTTGCAGGAGTATTGAATGAAAGGTTATGAATAAGCTTGATCTCCATGTCAGGGGAAATTCTTGTAGGTCTCACGCAACCAGCAATCCCCATTTTTTCCATTTATACCTGTTCCGTCATGTCCATCCATTGAGAGATTACTCTCCAGTCACAAAGAAAATCCCGTAATTCAACATCAACCCTTGTGAGAAAATCAACATTCTTATAAAGTTTCTAATTCCCCGTTTCAGGGTTAAAAAAATGAGGTATATATTGGAACAGAAACTACGTTTGGCTAAGTAAGAAAGGTCAAAAATTGTCCTCCTTGAAAGCTTTTTAGCGAGGACAACATTTCTGGGAATGGAAGCCACCACAATTTGGTGATTGCAATATAACTTGCATCCTCAGTTAGCATTGAATGCGAAGGGTTATATTTGTAGTTTTAGGGCCTCACGTGGGATTATGCTATATCAAACTCAACAGAATACCATCCCACTTACATAGTAAGACATTGACAAGAATATTCGTTGGCGGGACACATACAAGGCTACCATGGACTGCAACCTAGTTAGCCTTTTGGGGACTGAAAAAATCCTCCTATAATTTTGCTTATGTTAAGTGTTTGTCTATCAAATTATACCTAGTAAACAACCCACTAAACCTAATAGCATTGAACTCACATACAGTAAGTCTCTAGCCTCTTAAGAGTAAGCCCAATCCTAAATGAACGAAAAACATAGATAGCCTACCCAATTGAAAATTCTTGACTCCGCTCTTGCAAGTAGGACTGCTTCCATGCTCATTTGTTAAAATATGCATCCACTCAACAAAATCATAATCCATGACTTAACGAATCATAAAGCACACAACTTTACCCACTAAATCAACATCCACAAGAGTTTCCTACACTCGCAAAATACCCTTATGAACTAACAATCCAGAATTACCACACAAACCAAGAAATTAAATTACTTTCCACACACTCACGCACAGTGACAGATACAAATCAGTCAGAATATAACACATTATAGAATACAAAACCCTTCAAAGAAAAAATGAAACGAAAGAAATTTGAAACCACAAAACCTTAGAATTTGCTCCAAAGTCAGCCTGCCCTCATTGCGCTGCATCTCGGACTGAACCGACCCATAACACTTATCCATAACAAGACACAAGGTGCCTTCACTTTTCATAGCCCCATGAAATGTGCACACATTCCTACACCACATCGAAGCCCACCGCAAATTATCCAGCTGCCCCATCACCCAATCCATACTCGTCTCCTCCGCCACCGCCACTTTCTTCACCGCAACCCGGTGACGGCACCTTCCACCTCCACCTCCAATGACAGCAGTCCACATTTGAACCCCGGGCTGCCTCCCCTCCCCTATCCGCCGCACCAACTTCAAGTCGTGGTGCACCGCCAGCTCGATCGCTGGTCCGCACCCACCCGAGCTCGACGTGTGGGACCCACGAGCGCACCGTCGGTCCCCATCCTCATCCTCATCGTCGTCCCCATCCTCGTCGTCCGTGTAATCGTAATCGAAATTGGAGGCGGCAGCAGACGATACACCATTGGAGCTGGAGTGAATCAAGGCGAGCACAGCGAAGTTCTTGCGGAGGGCCTGAACGGAGTTCCCGACGACGGTGACGTGGCGGCAGCGGGGGCAGACGAGGGTAGTTTCCGGACACGAAGAGAACATTTTCGACAAGCAGTCCTTGCAGAAGCCATGGCCGCACTGAAGCAAAAGCGGAACTCTTTCCTCCTCGTCGTAGCGGGTCTGGCACACCAAGCAGCACGGCACCTTCATCGGATTCCGGCTGCTTTTCTATCAGCTGAATTAATCGATCAGAATCGGGTTTCGGATTTCGGAGCTCCGGGGGAGCTCAGAAGGTCGGGTCTGGAGTGGGAAAGGGCAGATCCGTAAATAAAATGGGGAGAGAAAATGGAGATTTGAGAGAAATGAATGATCAGTTGGGGTGTTGGGCTAACAAGGAAGGTAATCTACACCAACAAGGAAAAAAGGGTTTTAGCCTTTTTAGAGAGAGAAACTAGAAAGAGAAAGAAAGAAAAGAAAGAGAGAGAAACTAGAGAGAGAGAGAGAGAGAGAGAGAGAGAGAGGAGGAGGTTGTGTCGTGTCTTCTAACTTGCAAGTTGCAACAGGTTTTTTATTTTTGCTCTTTTGATTTTTTGTTTTGGTGAAGTGATTTTTTTTTCTTACGATTTTTAATTTTAATTTTATTTGTTTTATGATTTTGTTTCGCTTTCTTTGAGCTAAAACATTTTAGGACGAAATGATATCGGTTTTATTGTATTATTGAGGTCTTCAATTCAAAGATATTTTTAACAAAACTAAGAGGTCCTTAGCCTTAAGTCAAAGGAATTCACATTCAAACTCACATTCTAAAGTCAAAGAATTCCATTTATGGTTAAAATGTCAAACACTTTGAAAATTGACATTTGAGGAAATCTACAAACAAAATTTTGAATATAATGAACGAGATGATACTCATCGACAATGAATAGTACCAACTCCCACAACAAAGATATTACAACAAAGTAGACTCAAAACTAGAAACACACCAATCCAAAATTAAAATATTCATTGAAAGATAACTCACAAATAATCTTACAAAAAAACACTTATTAACGAAAAAATAACACACAAAATAGAAATGCAGCAAGGCATAGGAACCAAAAATTAAGTTAGAAGGCTTGAAATTTGAGAAGGATTGTCATTGGAGGATAAAGTTGATGAGTTTGAGACTTAAACAATCAAATTGATAACTTGTTAAAAACATAAGGGACTACCATTTGTGGTGTAAAATTGAGGAGGGATTTGGCTAAAGTCAAAAGTTTGTCATTCAATTTCATCTTATTTAAAAAATCCATTCAACATTTAATTAACAGAACAACATTCACAATTTCAACCAAAATTTCAAAAGCCACAGGATAAACTTACAATTAAAAATTCATAAAGAAAGCAAATCGCAATTAGAAGTTTGATCTACAACATTTACTGGATCACAAAGTCCGTGTCCATCTTTATTAGCTATTTGTTTCCCTGTGTATTTGTAATGTAAATAATATGAATTAGGGTTTTTCTGTTAGTGTCCAATTATTGAAGAAATTATGCTTCTTTTTTAGGGGGATTTTGGTTATTTGATCACCATTCCTGCTCTATTATCTTTTTCCTTCTTTCTTCAGGGAGGGAAAAAGAAGAAAGAAAACCGAAATCCCAATCAATCTGATTCTGAGATAAGAGAGAGATTTATTTCAATTTTTCTTCTTAGTTGCTCTCACAGGCTACCCAGTTGTTTGCCCATTCTTCTCACAATTTTTTTTTTTTAATTTTCTACCAAGAAGATTCATCTGGGTCTCTCAAATTTGACTAATTTGTGTGACTTTTGGGTTTTTTGTAACGACCCGTCCCTAATTCTACAGAATGTCAAGGGCATTTATGTAATTTTACTTTGCTTGGGAGATATTCTGAAATGTTGCTTTTAGTCTTAATTGATGTGCCCAAGGGGAGCCAACCCTTTTGGTTTTGTCCCTAGCCCAAATCCTTCTTATTCTCTCTCTCTGGACTCTCACCCTAAAACTCTCTCCCAACTATCTCTCTTCTTCTCTAAGAGCAAGGACAATAGCACCACCCTCGCCTGAACGGCGAGCACCACTACCGTAAGCTCAGGCTAGTCACGAACCATTGCCATGATCTCCTCTGACAAGCACTTAGATGGTGCAATGGTGAACTTCGGCGAGTTCTACTTTTTCTGAATAGGTAAGGCTCGAAATACTATCGATCCTTCTTCCTTTTCAATGTCCTGGGTTGTTTTAAAGATTATAGGCGTGTTTTGCAGACATTTTGTGACAAAAAACAACTTGAGGACACTTTCCCAGTTTTTCGGCAAGAACTCGAAGCTTGAAGGCCATTTTTCGACCAACTCCGGCCACCACACGACTCCAAATTGGTATTAATCTCTTCTTTTCATCCTATCCATAGTTTGTACGTTGAAAATGGTGAAGAAATGAGCTTGAACGGAGCTCGAGAAGGGTTGCCCAATTTCCGGGCGACCTACGACCTGAAATCAGATCAACCCGACCCGATACCTTTTAAGCCAGATCCAAAACCCAACTGTACAGCCGGCCCAACCCAGACCTTTGAGCCATGCTACCAAGCCCAAACCTAAGCCTTCGGCCCACTAAACCCAATGACACGCCCGACCCTAATATTCCCTGAACACTAGGGTAGGCATGTGCTGGTTGACACTCGAAGGTGGCGAAGTCATGTTAGGATGCATGAGACTAACGAATATAAATAAATACTTATAAATTAAATGTAATTAATATGCAAATGAGGAACGTGTTTAGAGTATACAACTAATCTATAACACTAAAAAGAATAATATAAAATTGAATGAACAAGAGGATGGGTCCTACACCGATAGGACTCAAAGATTGCCGATGCGAAAGTGTCTTGACGCTGAGATTGTATGCCTTGAATCTAAGTCTTGAGGGGGCGCAAAACAAAACATGAGTGAACCAAGTTGATATATATATATATATATATATATATATATAATATTGAAACAGTTGTTTAACATACTAACCCCCAAAGTTTTATGAAAACTAATAGCATAATATATGATAGATTTGTCGAAAACCTTAGCATGCCACAAAACCTTTCATAAAACATATATCATATAGTGTGCTAACTAGTGGTATCACATATAAGTATCTTCCGGCCAAAGCCATTTACCAACGTCCGGCCAAAGCCAATATAAGTATCTTCCGCCGTACACACAGAACAGTGCCCTACACACACCCGCCCGAAGGCAATATAAGTATCATCTCCCATATGCACAGAACAGTGCCCTACACATGCCCGCCCGAAGGCAATATAAGTATCATCGCTCGTAGGCAGAACAGTGACCACTAGATAAGCACAAAACATTGAATATAATCTTTCCAAGCATAGGTACATATATCTCAATATCATCTTCATAGCATATAGTCATCTATCATATATATTACAAAGAAGTGTAAAAACATGATCATAAATAGTGTATAGTCATCCATCATATATACTACAAAGAACATAAGTTTCGATAAAGTATGGTATTTCAAAATATTCTTAGTAAAGAGTGATAATCATAAAGTGTAAATCTAATTTACTCATCAAACATAATCATTAAATCATGTTTTTCATGTATGCATTTTTACTATTAAAACATGCATTTTAGAAGAGGTCTACTCATAGATACTTCATCGTTGAAAAGCCATGCAAACTAGCAAAGATGGAAACGCCACAATAAATGCACCTAAGCACATAAAGGGTTAAATTAATAAAACTCTATTAAAACAATTGAAATTGGGAAAACGAACATCAAAAACAGATCCAAGACAATCGAATTACCCTCATAAAGGTCCTGAGTAATTTTCGAAAAAGTCAACACGGGAATATTCCATCCAGTCAACTAGCCTGGGTTAAAGGTCGATCAACGGGTCAAGCCTAGGTTTGGGCCTGCTCTATCATTTGGGTTCTGGGCCTGGGTAGCCCAGACCAAGGGTTTCAAGGCTGGGTTAGATAAAAGGGCCTAGTCTAATGGGCTGCAGGCCCATGTCATCTCGGGCCGAAAGCTTAGGGTCCAAAGGGTTTCAAGGGTTTAGGTCTTGGGGTTAACAAGCCTAAGGCTTAAGTTCTAAATGGCATAAAGGCCTAACTGACAAAAGGGTTAAGGGTTTAGGCTAAAAGGGTTGGGCCTGGAGTTTCATTTGGGCTGGGTTTAAGGTCACCAGACCCAAGGAAAGGGGAAGGCCGGACTTCAGCCAGAGAATTCCCGAGCTCCAATGAAGCTCCAAAACTTAACCAAAACATGAAATCTAATACACCAAATTGAAGCCTGGAAAATAAGGAATCAAAATATACCTGTCTCGTGGCCTGAAGTGGCGGAGATATGATTGGAACACATTTGCAAGTCACGGTACCTTCCCGAAAAACTGGGAATATAAACCCTCGAATTATTTCTGTGTTCAAACCACCCCAAAAAGTCTCAAAACACCCTAATCTACTTTAAAACAATTCTAGGAGATCTAGGGTGCTCACCTCGGTCCAAGTTGGCGGAGTTCGCCTAGAAAATCCGAGCATAGTCACTATGCTACCATGATTAGAATGAGAGAGAGAGAGAGAGACAAAAGGGAGAAAAGATAATGGTGAGCTGCGGGCGTGGTTCAAGGGTTTGCCAGAGATGGTAGGGTGGTGTGGTGGCGTCGTATGTGTGTATAGTTCGGGAGGATGAGAGAGTTATAGAGATGGAGGGTAAGAGAATGAAATAAAGAGATAAGGTGAGTCCACAGGAAAGGGAGAGAAGAAAGAAGAGTGGGAAAAGCTGCCATGTGGTAGAAAAAAGGAAGAGGAGAACCAAGGGAACCAAAATCCAAAGGTGGGCCTTTTGGGCACACTTATTAAGGCCAAAAACAATATTTCAAACAAACAAAACCCAACCAAAGTGAAAATACGAAAATACCCTTCCGTCCCGTAAATTCTGAGACGGGTTGTTACAATCTACCCTCGTTAAATAAAAATTTTGTCCCGAAATTTGAAATAACTTGCTACACTGAAAAACTTGAAAATAGGAAAAAGAAAAATATATTTGTAAAGAAGAATCAAGTTAGAGTAATTGCACAAAAAGGAAATACCACCCCGTCGTAATCAGGTTGCAATGATTATATCTTTCATGCCTCCAAGCTCATACCTTCTTCCCCCGCCAGTGTAAAAGTAGAAAACATACTTTATAAAGATATAAAGTTGAAAATGTATACTGACATAAGGTCAAAAATATGCACTTAAAATATGATAACGTCAAAATAGATATATACTAACATAGAGGTCGAAAACTCGAACTAAAAATAAAACTGAAAATGGAAAAGGCTTCCCCCCAAACATTTGTAACGTCAAAAGACAAATATATAACTATAATGAGGAATTTAAAGTACTTGCGCTGAAAATCCAAGACCGAAAATGAAAGTGGGTCTCACCCAAGCATTCGTAATGTCACATATTTCGAGAATAATTATCTTTGGGTCGAGCCCCAACAATAACAAATCTGTAACAACTGTTGTAGATGGGTCTACCTACTCATTTGCTTAACAAACCCAACGAATAAGTTATCAATATCACAGTTTGCAACCCGCAATATCGACAACACATTGCTTCTCGATAAACAAGTAGTAATTTTCCAAGGGTGCACGATTACCATTTTTGCCCCACAACATGAGAGTTTGCATAGATCGTCCGATTCTCACCTCGACCGTGCTGTTATGCCTTTTCCAAAGAGCACTAATTAGATCTGCTAAAAGTGTTTCGACACCCACGTACTCACGAACAACAAGGTCTTGAAGTAGAGCAGTGGAAAGATGCGTTGAGACGAGCACATATCGTTGGAAAAGAACTGTGCGATATGATGTTTATGAATTGTAGCAAAATAATAAGAGGTGACTATTCATTTCTGCGTGAAGATAGTGATTGGTGATGCAATCCACTAACCACCTACACTACAACCTTCATCAATCTCTTACTAAAAGATGGCTCAAACCTCACACCCACGTGGAACTCTTCTCAGTAAGTCTGGTAAGCTTGTGAAAAGGTCATGCTCTTAACATTCCTATCATAATCGATTTGAACTGGGCGCACACTTTCGTCGAATCGATCGATTGTGAATTCCTTACGGATTGAGCCAGAAACCATGTTGAGAAGGCTAAAAGAACACTTAAGAATTTGAGGGTCAAAACAAGTCCATCAAAACTGAAGTACAAGACCAAGGATACTTCGTAATTTCACGACACCTTGTGAAGATTTTCAATTTCCAACGATCGCAACCTTTTAGGAAATTGATGAGAATAACGTCTGCTATTGAAGAGTCTCCCAAGAAAAGTATAAAATCTACATGAAGTCAACGCTCAAAGGATTTGATGTGAAGTTGATAATCAATGGTTAGTGAAATTGACTTCGTTATTGGAGTAAACAAGAAGGTTATCAATAGAACAAACACCAGGAATTGTCCTAAGGATCCACACGAATTTCCTCAGCAAGAACGAGTCTGAGGACATTGATTTGATCCCACCAAACTACCACTTACTAAACTTCGTAAACACTAGTGCTTACTCGCTTTCTCCAACACGAACTTCGAAAGTTTCGAGTAACTTTAAGAAAAATACGATTCTACTTGCCATTCCTGGGGAACACATGTCGCAGAGTAACATCACCGTCTTGGGTCTCCAGTTGGTCTTAACCAACTTGTACCATTAAGGTTTTTTTGTTTCCCAAAGCTTCTATGTAGATCCGACTCCGCTTGCAATTCTTAGAGAACGCATGTTGCAGAGTGGCATCACCATTTCGAATCTTCAGTTGGTCTTAACCATCTTCTTTAAATTGAGCTTTCGAAATCACATCACTTCTATGTATAACCAACTCTGCCCACAATTCCCAGGGAATGCATGTTGCAGAGTATCGATCCAATGTTAAAAGTCATCCAACAAACTAATTCGTCATCGATGAGGCACAATCCCAATATGAGTTTCTTCTTCTTCAATAAGATGTGACTATTCACACAGAATAAGGATTGCACAACTGTGTCGAAAGACAACAAATCAGGAAATCATGACATCCAAATGACGTCATGATCAACACACTACTAGAGTATGATGTGATTCTTAATATGCTCTTAACAAACTAGGCTCTGATACCAAACTGACACGCCTGACCCCGACATTCCCCGAACACCAGGGTAGACATGTGTTGGGCGACACCCAAATATGACGAAGCCATGTTAGGATGCATGAGACTAACGAATATAAAGAAATACTTATAAATTAAATGTAATTAATATGCAAATGAGAAACGTGTTCAAAGCATACAACTAATCTAGAACACTAAAAAGAATAATATAAAATTGAATGAACAAGATGATAGGTCTTACATCAAGAGGACTCGAAGATTGCCGATGCGGGAGTGCCTTGATGCGCGGATTGTACGCCTCGAATCTAAGTCATGAGGAGGCACAAAACAAAACATGAGTGGACCAAGTTGATATATATTATATATAATATTGAAATAGTTATTCAACATACTAACCTCCAAAGTTTTATGAAAACTAATAGCATAATAGGTGATAGATTTGCTAAAAACCTTAGCATGCCATAAAACCTTTCATAAAACATATATCATATAGTGTGCTAACTAGTGGTATCATATATAAGTATCTTCCAGCTGAAGCCATCTACCAACGCCCGATCGAAGCCAATATAAGTATTTTCCGTCGTACTCACAGAACAGTGCCCTACACACACCCGCCCGAAGGCAATATAAGTATCATCTCCCATACGCATAGAATAGTGCCTTACACACGCCCACCCGAAGGCAATATAAGTATCATCGCCCATAGGTAGAACAATGACCACTAGATAAGCAACAAATGTTGAATATAATAGTTCCAAGCATGGGTATATATATATCTCAAAATCATCTTTATAGCATATAGTCATCCATCATATATACTACAAAGAAGTGTAAAAACATGTTTATAAATAGTATATAGTCATCCATCATATATACTACAAAGAACATAAGTTTCGATAAAGTATGGTATTCCAAAATATTATTAGTAAAGCATGATAATCATAAGGTGTAAATCTAATTTACTCATAAAACGTTTCATAAAATGTAATCATTAAATCATGCTTTTCGTGTATGCATTTCTACTATTAAAACATACTTTGCCATCGAAAAGCCATGCAAACTAGCGAAGATGAAAATGCCATAATAAATACACCTAAGCACATAAAGGGTCAAATTAATAAAACTTTACTAAAACAATTGAATTTGGGAAAACAGATGTCAAAAACAGATTCAGAATGTCGAATTACCCTTAAAAGGGTCCCGGGTAATTTTAGAAAAAGTTAACACAGGAATATTCTGTCTGGTTAACTACGTTGGGTCAAAGGCTGGTCAACGGGCTGGGCTTGGGTTTGGGCCGGTTCTATCATTTGGGTTCTGGGCTTGGGTAACCCGACCCAAGGGTTTCAAGGCTAGGTTAGATGAAAGGGCCTGGGCTAATGGGCTACAGGCCCGTGTCATCTCGGCCCGAAGGCCTAGGGTCCAAAGGGTTTCAAGGGTTTGGGTCTTGGGGTTAACGGGCCTAAGGCCCGAGTTCTAAACGGCCCAAATTCCTAAGTGACAAAAGAAGTTTGGTTTAGGCTAAAAGGGTTGGGCCCAGGTGAAGAGGTTTGGCCTGGAGTTTCATTTGGGCTGGGTTTAGGGTTGTGGGGGTACCCGAGGTTCCCCGTAGGTTTTTCGATGTCCGTTTTCCCAAATTCAATCATTTGAGTAGAGTTTTATTAATTGGTTCATTTACCTACTTAGGTGCGTTTGTTAGTGGCGTTTCCTTTCACCCTAGTTCGTATGGCTCTTCGATGATGGAGTATCTATGAGTGGACCCCTTCCAAAATGCATAATTTTGTTATTAGAAATGAATGCATGGAAGCAAGATTTTATGACTACGTTTTATGAAACGTTTATGAGTAAATTGGATTTACGCTTTATGAATATCATGCTTTATCGGATTTATGTTCTTTGAAATATTTATGATTATATACTTATGAACATGGTTTATGATGAGGATTTGAGCTAGAACGTTCCTATTAATTTATGATTTGATGTTTGAGCTATTGAGCTCCGATGAGATATATTTTTGAAATATTAAGTTCATGATTTTTATGCTTACTTAATGGTTATTCATACTATGTGCCTACGGGCGAATGATACTTATATATGGCTTCGGGTAGGAGATGTAGTACTTACAGACGGAAGATATTTATATATGGCTACGGTCAGGAGATGTAGTGCTTACGGGCGGAAGATATTTATATATGGCTTCGGTCATGAGATGTAGGGCCTTTGGGCGATTGTGATACCACTATTAAGCACACTATATACGATATATGTTCTATGAAAGGTTTTATGACATGCTAAGGTTTTTGGAAAACCTATTACTTATTATGGTATATGAGTTTTCTAAATTGGGGGTTAGTACATTGAAGAATAACTATTTTAGTATTACTTGTATATAACTTGGTCCACTCATGTTTTGTTTTGCGCCCCCTCAAAACTTAGAATCGAGGTATACAACCCTAGCGTCAAGGCACTCTCACAGCGTATCTTCGAGTTCTCTCGATGTAGGACCCATTTCTTTGTTCATACATTTTTATAATATTCCTTGTTCAATGTTCTGGTTTAGTTGTATGCTCTGAACACGTTCCATAATTGCATGTAAGTATGGCTTCGTCACCTTCGGGTGTCGGCCAACACGTGCCTACCCTAGTGTTTGGAGGATATCGGGATCGGGCGTGTCATTTTTTGAATTACTTTATGTGTTTATGCATCTGGTTTTGCAGCTTTTTTATGTTGTTTTCAAGGTTTTAGTTCGAAAATATTCAAATACCTCTCTCTCTCTCTCTCTCTCCCTCTTTTCTCTTTTTCTCCATAGACAAATTACTTTGATTTTTCCCCCTTCCAAATTATTTGATTTTGTTTTTCAATTGTTTTTTTTTTTTTTTTTTTTGTTCATCAGGACTATATACCAACTGTGTTTGATAAATTCAGGGCAAATGTGGTGGTTGAAGGCACCACTATGAACTTAAGCCTGTGGACACTGTTGGTAACTCTCTCCAACCCAAATTCTAATTTCATGTTATATAAATGTGTTCTCCGCCCATTGTTGAGCGATTTGGAATTAGGGTTAGGTTGGGGTCTGTTTGGTTACCTGGAAAATTTGGGAAGGAAAATGTGGTAATGGGGTTTCTTGATTTGTTGTTGGATTTGTGGAAATTGCAATTTCTAGTGGAATTTTTGTGTGTATTTTCTTAAGGGGAAAAAGTTCAATACTTTTTTTGGTTTCTTGGCCACCAAATTGGAAATATTTCATTTTCTTTTATTTGTGCTTGTAGTGATGTAATGCAGGTTCGGTATATTGTGATTTTAAATCAAATGCCTTACTTCGTCTAAATTTACTACAAGATCTAATATGTATCTTGTGGGAAATGGTAAATAGGCCGTTTTCGGAATTACATGAAATTAGTTAGATATGGCATAAAAAGAGGGGATACTTACAGTTTCATAAATCTATTTCAGTCAAAGAATGTATCTTGGCAAGGGAACTTTGAGCTAATTAGGTGAAGAACCAAATTGTCTTATAGCATGCTTCTCATTTATTTTAAAAATGGATTGGATTCCTGTAAATATTTTAGCAATTGACTATAGATAAGGTAGTTGTATTGCCACTTTAAGATAAGGCAGTTGTATTTTTCAAAGTGAATTATCTTATACACATACAAAACTATGTGAAATGGACTAAAGTATAATCTAGGACTTTTACCTCAGTATAGAACTTGGCTATATGCCAGAATGGTTTGTCTAAGCACCTTTTAAGTTATATTATGTTTTCTATTTTTATTTTATTTTAAAGTTATCTCTTGTCTTTTAGTATCAGAACCGTCTATCCGTACATGATCGCTTCTTCATTGCTTCATTGTAGGTGAAAATATTATGCGAAAAAGCAAAGGAAATTTTAATGGGAGAAAGCAATGTTCAGGTGGAAATTTTGGTTTCTTTAGTCTCTTATTATATTTGTATTACATTACATATTTCACTGTTATTGCATTTTGTATGGGAAAAAAAGCATTATTATTGTCCTTCATTTTGAACTGGTAACGCTGGTGTAGATCTTTCAAATTATATGGGTAGACACTTATTATTATTTATTTGCATGCCTATGAAAAGGTCAGTGACAATTTGTGGGATATTCATGGGCAATTACATGACCGTGCCGAGTTTTTTTTGAATTGGAGCGTTTTCTTGCTTGCAATTTTGAATTATTTCAATTTATGAATGAATAAGCATTTTTTTTTTATTTTTTTACAACATTGTTGAGAGTGGGTTTTGCTTGAGCTTTCGAGTTCTTAGTTTGTATCAAGACATTTGATATGGTTTCATTTATTTTGTGAAATTAGATATTTTTATGTGAAGATTTTTCTTTGGAGTTTGGTAAATTGATTGCTCGTTTGGCTGTAAATTTGACATTAGTAAATTCTGGACTTTAATTTTAATGATTGCCTAATATTAATTGGCTATTGATTAGCATTTGTTTTCTGGAATTTGGACTCTAAACAGTTCAAAGGTTTTGGGAAAGAAGCACTTTTTAATCAGGCCAACTGGGTCCTCCTAGCAATACAATGTCGAAAAATTTTAAATACGAGTCCGATGGTTTCGGCAAGATGCAAATGGGTTGTGATTGGGAAGGTAACATCATCCCAATATATTTTTCAAAGCAATTTACTTATTTGCATTTTTCAGCTTTATGCAGCCAAGAGTTTTCAAGTGTTAATAAGGACCTAGAAAAGGTTAATCAGTAATGCTGTAGTAGTACAAAATGTAAACATCACTTTGGAGTGATTAATATAAACTCTATACATTTTCGTTTTGAATGTTGAAGTTGGAAATTGCTGTGGTTAGGATACTAATGATCAGAAAATAACTTTGACTAAATTTCTTTGTTGTTTTCATATGCTGCTTCTATGGTGGATTTTGAAATTTTAGTTGTGGATGTGAAATTCACTTCCCAAGATATTTGCGATAATACCTATTTTTCTTTCAAAGCTCTTTCAGCCAAGTTGCCAGAATCAGTGATTGAAGCTCTCCATGACGAGTTGAACATCGTCCTGGTACACTACTCTCACTCTTTCCTACTTTTAATTTTGATTGTTTATGAACCGTGTGTTTTTTTATTTGCAATTTGTTGCTGAAATTTATTTAGATAATTTGTAAAATTTTGTTTTATTTTTATTTCGACAGCTTTTAGGGTTATTGCCCACAAATTCTCTTTAGGCCAAACAATAAAGTTAAAAGAGCTACGGATTTTCTTTCGATTGGTTCCCCTCTATTGATTCCAAACATGATCCTAATATACTTGAATTGATTTTAAGTTAGTATCTTTTCTAGGATTGATTGTGGTTTTGGAGCGTTACTTAGATAAAATGTGCATTGTCTAAATTGCTACATTTAAGAATGCAATTGTATTGCTGCAGCAATTTCAATTAATTTTTCTATGGACATTATTCATGTAGGTTGTTGATTATAGTTTGAAAACCTGCAGCGAAGTGCAGACATTCCTGCTAATGTAAGGCTATGGAAGAGCCGACAAGGTTTTAGATTTTCCACTTGAAATTGATCGGTGCCGGCAGCGTCTAACATGACAGCCCTCTTCAACCTGAAGGCGAGCAAATTGGGTTATCCATTTTTTTTCCAAAACTAAAAGATTTGTTGTTAGGGTTGGGGATTTAAAACCCTCGCATTTTCCTCTTCAAAATCTGCTACTCTGCAGACATTTCACCTCAGAAATCTCAGAAATCCACCACGATTTTACAATCAATTACCTCATAAACTCATGTGGGCTGTCCCCAGAAGGTGCAATTTTAGTCTTCAAGAGGGTCGGGTTACGATCCCCATTGAAACCAGACTTCATTCTGTCCTTTATCAGAAACCATGGATTCTCTAAGACCCAAATCTCAAAGATGGTGAGGATGTACCCACAAATTCTTAACTCCAATTCGGAGAAAACCCTTTTGCCAAAGCTTGAGTTTTTCACTTCACTTGGAGTTTCAGAGGAGGACCTTGCAACAACTCTGGAATATGAACCTATGCTTTTGGCAAGAAGCTTGGAGAAACATATTCTACCCACTTACAATTTCCTCAGGAGGGTGATTTTTGGGGGAAAAATTGCTTCAGTTTTCAAGAACTGCTCGATGGTTTTCTTGGAAGGCCACTATAATAATGTTGAGCGAAATATTAGAATCTTAAGACCATCTCCAATCGAAGGGTCCAGAGGGCCGAAAATGATCTGAAAACTGTCTCCAACTGAGGGCCAGGTCAAAGGGCTTGTGGACCCCATTGGACAAAAAAGGCCAAAAGGTCAACCGGGCAGCCCAAATGAGCCAGCCAGTCAGCCTCGGGGCTGGCCAAAGGCTGCTAACATCTTGAAAACTGGGTGGTAATTAATATTTTAATGAATAGTCTCCAATCGAAAGCTACTAACATTAAGCACTACTAACAGTGCTTGATGCCATTTGTTCAAACTTGGCTGAAAATGTTTCTTCCATCTTGAAGAACAACTCTTGTGGTTTTAGGTATTCGGTGGAGTGGTGCCTTCGTAGAACTCTAAGTATTTTTTGGACACACAAGTCCAAACACCTTCACTTGTTTGAGAAATCCCCCTATAAGCCCTGCAATGAGCTTCATCTTCTTTTCGGATCCAAGCCTTACCTTTCATTGCAGATGAGGCCATATGAAAATTATTGAAAAAATTGAAGGAAATATTTTTGGAAGAGGTAAGGAAATATGAGAATTGAAATGGTGTAGGAATGGTGAAAACTTTGTGAGGAATGGTGAAGGAATGATTTAGATATTTATAGGAAAAAAATTATAATTTTTTAGAATTAAAAAAGAAAAATTGGCCCAAAAAAAAAAAATTAAAAAACCAACGGTAACTAACATCAGCTAGCCGTTGGGGATTCAAATGGAGCTCGGCATGGGGCTGACTAGCTGGCTCATTTGGGTCGGCCGGTTGGCCCTTTGGCCTAACCCTCGGTTGGATACGGTTTTCGGCTTATTTTTTACCCTCTAGCCTTTTAGATCATTTGGTTGGAGATGGCCTAAAAGAATCAGGTATGCCCCAATCTTGTATTTCTCTGTTGGTAGCTCATTTTACCCAGGTTTTGATGCAAAACCCTAAAAAGTTTGCTCAAGTTGTGGGTAAGGTTAAGCAAATGCGTTTTGATATGGAAAAATCAATGTCTGTGATGGCTATAAAGGCTTTGAGTAGTGCCAATAATAAGTTCATATGGACTCGAAATTGCGAAGTTTATAAGAGGTGGGGTTGGTCTGAGGATCATGTTCTCTCTGCTTTCACGCGGTACCCACATTGTATGACCAAGTCAGAGAAGAAGATAATGCAAGTCATGGAATTTGTAGTGAACAAGATGGGATTGTCATCGCAAATGATTGTTAAAGCCCCGATGATCATGCGTTACAATTTGGAGAAGAGAATTATCCCATGGTTTTTGGTTGTGAAAATTTTGATGTTGAAAGGATTAATGGATGAAAATAGGAAACTAGGCTCCGTGTTGTGTTTTACGGAGAAGCAATTTTTGGAGAGATTTGTGACCAGATATCGAACTAAAGTCCCTCAACTGTTGAGTGTGTCCCAAGGGAAAACTACAATTCAAGATGTATGAGTACATTTGAGAATTGGTGAGATTGCAAATTCCAGCCACTTGATGCAGCACTACAACTGGTAGCAGCTTTGGCATTGTATTTTAAGGGTATGTCTTGTATACTAAAAACTATTCCCTTAAATAATGTTCTAACTACATATGAGCGTGACATGCAATTCATCTTCTCTTATTTAACAACCATCATTGCTTGTGGCGTGGTTCAATTTAATCTATTACGAAATGCAGTGAACAAAACTAAAAATTTCATGTAGTTTTCGATCGGTTAATGCCAACAGCAAGCAGTATCTTTAGGGTAATTAGCATTTTCCAAGACTGATTGGAAGAAAGGCATTGATGTTGTCACGTCCCGATCCCGACATACATCTAGGATCGACACGTGACGTCACCAATTACACACACACACACATATGTGTGTGTGTGTATATATATCTAACATACCCCGCCTTTGGGATATGTGCCCAGCTGAACTCATGCCTGGAATTGTGTAAAGATTTTTCGTATACTTTATGGCTATATCTAACATGCTCGTTAGATTGCATATGTATCCTAAACATGGAGCAAACCATTTGTAGTTCATCATTCATTATGCTCGAACATTCATCACATAAATCACCATTTTTCAACATTACCAAAATGCATATCATGCAATATTTCAAAGAACAAACGACGAAATACAATCATATTCTCTAGCCATACTGAACAACAACTCTAATCATAATAATAACAATGATATCTATCGTCATTCCACAATCCCGTCAATTAATCAATTCATGAATCAAAGATGCATGATCGTAGCACTTAACTACGTTAATCAATCAATGCAATAACATATCATTTTACGAATTTAATTAAAGAATTCTATATAATTCCCTACTTGGATTATAAGTAATAACCATGGTAAATCTAATTTATATTCACAAGGTCTAGTGCTGGTAATTCCCATTTACTCGAATCCATGATTTAATGAATGAATTTTGTGGAGCATAAAAATTAAAGCTAAATATTGATAATATTGACTGATTTTTGATATCTTCCATAAGTACTATTAGTCTAGATTTTCATTCATATCATAACTTTTTAACTTGCTCACAAAATGTAACTCACATAGTGCATCTTTTGTATTATCAAGGTAATAGATTCAGTGAATAATATATATATATATATATATATATATATATATATATTATAAATACTATTATATTATATATAATTCGGTTCGGATTCTGTGACGGATATGGATTGAGAACCCTTATAACCACATCCAAAGTCATAACCGAATATTATTCACGGTTTTTTCCCATATCCAAAATATACCCGAATTTTCATACTCAAATCCAATCCATTCGAGTGATTATCCACGGTTATGGGTTTTAACAGTTAGAATTGTCATCCCTAAATTTAAACCACATTATTATCAGCTTATTGTGGGGCTAAGCTCAACTCCCTTTCCCTTAGACTGCACTATCTTTTGTTCAAAAGAAAAAAAAAAAAAATACATGTCTCATTTTCCGTGCACTTCACAATCCTTGTAGGGTCCTAAATGAGTTTTTTATTAAAATTGAAAATTATTATTAACACTCTAAAATTGGAATTTCAATCTGTCTCTTCTAAATTTAAAGTAACTGGGAATATTACATTGTTTATATATATTTAAAATAAAAAAAAATAAAAAAAAGTGTAAATAACAAAATAAGATTGGGCCTTTGGTCTGGATTCGGCCTCTCCCCGGACCCCCACCCACAATAAAAAAAACCACATTTTCCATAGATTCCAAATTAAGCTTCAATTTTCAGGCTCGTCACTTGCCCGTTGGCTATCTTTTAGCTCTATGACTTTGGCGCCATGGCAGTTATAGCAAAAACTGCACTCCAACTCAATGACGTCATCACACTCGCTCTTCGAATTCGAACTTACTCCGATTCGATCCATGCATTTCATCCTCCCAGTTTTTCTTTTTCCCACCCAATCAGATTCTAGCAACAGCAGATTTTGGCGATGCACGTCTTCCTCGAGACCCCGAGCTTCCTCGTTCATCCTCACCGCCATGGATTCGATTGGGGGACGCAAATTCCCCTTCCGAATCTGAAGGCGTCGAGGCGGAGAGCAATCGGAGGACCTTCCAGAATCTGAGGGGAGAGAATTCTAATGGATATAGAACTCGTGAACAGTTAGCTGGCAAACTGTTTCTCTTTTTCTTCTCTCTAATTTTACAGTTTACTGATGTATGTATGTATGTATGTATGTATGTATATGTGTGCCTTAGAGATAACAGTAATGTGTGCATTTTTTTTATTTAATTATAAATTTACGGTTTACTACCATTTCAACCGTTGAGAGGAAAAATAGGAAGAGGAAATAAAGGGGGAAAAAGGATAGGAATTTTAGTTATTTTTTTGTTATAAAAATATGTGTTGAAATCCTACACGGACTCTCATTAACTGAACCAAGAGTTTGGATAGGAGGAAGAAGACACCTTCAACTTGCTTTAATCAAGTTTATGCATTCATAATCTGGTGTGTACTATGAATGGATTAAAGTATGATAATATGCATAATTATTTGATTGTTATTTATTTATTATTATTATTATTTTATATTTTTTTTATAGAAAAGGGTTTTGATTCATAGGACTGAAGGGTGAAGACACACAGGATTATGATTGAGGTTTAACATTCCGGCTGGGGGAGGTAAATATTGTTAAATTTAGATAAAAGTTGTGTGATTGGTAGATTGGGTTGGTAGATATGGCGTGGTTTAGAGCAGTGTCTAGTGTGGCAAAGCTTGCCATTAGGAGAAATCTATCAAATTGTGGATCATATATGGCTAGGAGGTGGGTTCTTCCATCTCAAAATCGGGACTTTCACACCACATTATGTAATTCGAAGGCTCAATCTGCCCCGATTCCACGCCCTGTACCCCTCTCTAGACTAAATGATAGTTTCTTGGATGGAATCAGTAGTGTTTATTTGGAGGGGCTTCAGAGGGATTGGGAAGCCGTCCCAAATAGTGTTGATGAGTCCTGGGACAATTTCTTTAGGAATTTTGTAGGTCAGGCCTCTACCTCGCCTGGAGTTTCAGGCCAAACCATTCAAGAGAGTATGCGCTTGTTGTTGCTTGTGAGGGCATACCAGGTTAGTGGTCACATGAAAGCTAAGTTGGACCCTTTGGGTTTGGAAGAGAGAAATATCCCAGATGATTTAGACCCTGCTCTATATGGGTTCACAGAGGCTGATCTTGATAGGGAGTTCTTTTGAGGGGTCTGAAGGATGTCTGGGTTTTTGGCTGAGAACCGTCTCGTGCAGACCCTTAGGTCCATATTGACCCGGCTTGACCCGGCTTGTGAGGGCATACCAGGTTAGTGGGAAATGTTGAAAAAGATCGAATTGTACTAGCTGTGGCTTTGTGAAATCTGGTGATACGGTTTTTGTTGTTTATTGTTCTGGGGGATAAATTTGGCTGACATCATGAGGTTGACACACTTGTTATTGGTTCTTTCAGATGCCGAGATAGTTTGGTGTCAGGAAGAGCCGATGAACATGGGTGCGTACAGCTATGTTGCACCCCGTCTTACTGCTGCCATGAAGTCCCTGGGCAGAGGAGCTATTGACGATGTCAAATACATTGACCGTGATCCATCAGCTGCCACAGCCACTGGTTTTTCTCAGGTTCATGATATGGAATAAAACGAGATTTTGCAGAAAGCGATGCAGTAGGAGCCAAATGAGTCTCACAACTGAATCCCGTCGCGCTTATTGATCCTCATATAACACTGTCTGAAATCTCCCTTCCTGATTTTTTTTGTTGATCCAAATTTTAATAAAAGATCGATTATATATCAAATATGCCTCCTTATATGTGAGGGCTGATGCACACCACAGGTTATGCTTCACAAATTTCTCTTCTTTTAGCAAACAGAGATCAGAAATAAGAACCTTTCCTTGGCACAGATGTTTCAAAGTATCGAATGGAATGTACTTGCCTCGTTACATGTAAGTTGTCTTTCCTCCTTACGGCCGAACTACATATATCGTATGTGTAAACTTTTAATTTGCAGTTAAGAAAAAATGACTCGCCTAATTGTAAGGAGCTAAGCAGTGTTGTATTAAATTATGCACCTACTTCGAGACCACCATGGATCTTTGAAATACAACCAAACAAGAATATATCTTGCTGGCCAAAACAATAGTCAGCCTATATTTATCGCAAAATTGATCTTCGTACTCTTACTGTGTTCTATTGCACCTCTTCATTTGGTTTTACATCTTATCTATTTATTGTTTCATCAAAATTTACATATAACGAGTTTACTTGTACTACGCCCTCTCGATTCAATAATTAAGTGTTATGCATAAGATTTTGTTATCCCTCTCGGTCACCGTAAACCCTAATTCCGGAACCCCGTCCAGTTGCTCTTAGGTTGGGCCAGATTTGGACCTCTACCCGACCCACCCACAATAATTGTTTGTTTTTTTTAAAAGTAGGAAGCAAGATTTGCCTTGGTTCACAAATCGACCGAAAAAAAGAAAGAAAATAAATGGAAATGTAAAATAAAAGGTAGCGTTCCAGAAAAGCTAAAAAAAGTCACCGTCGCTTTCCCTGCGATTAGGGTTCTTTTCCGTTCTCTTACTCCTTCCACCTCTCGCTTTCAGTTCCCCTCCCACTTCCAGGTAAATCCCTAATCTCCATCGATTCCAAGCTCGCATCTTTCGGTAGTTTAATCTCGTTTCTGTAGAGACTAACGAAACGAACCGCGACGTTTCGTCCACCAAGCATTGAGTTCAAGGAACAATTTCGTTTCTCTGTAGATCAAACTGGTTATATGTTCTTGATTGGATTTTGTTAATTATTTATTTAATGGAATCAAATTTTTGATCTTTTTATCTTCCAAGTTCATGAACTCGTACACGTATTATGAGTGGATTAAGGTATAATAATTGGTATAATTATTTAATTTGTTATTTGTCTTTTGTTGCATTGTACAGGGTTTTGTATGATTGAGGGGTTTGAGCAGTGGGAGAAAAAATTGTGTAGAATTGGGATAAATTTTGTGTGATTGATAGATTGGGTTGGTAGCTATGTCGTGGTTTCGAGCTGGGTCTAGTGTGGCAAAGCTTGCCATTAGGAGAAGTTTGTCGAATAGTGGATCCTATGCGGCTAGAAGGCGGGTCCTTCCGTCCCAAAGCCGAAATTTTCACACCACAATATCTAAATCGAGGGCTGCCCCGGTTCCACGCCCTGTACCCCTCTCTAGGCTAACCGATAGTTTCTTGGATGGAACCAGTAGTGTTTATCTGGAGGGGCTTCAGAGGGCTTGGGAAGCTGATCCCAATAGCGTCGATGAGTCGTGGGACAATTTCTTTAGGAATTTTGTGGGGCAGGCCTCTACCTCTCCTGGAATTTCGGGGCAGACCATTCAAGAGAGTATGCGCTTGTTGTTGCTTGTGAGGGCATACCAGGTTAATGGCCACATGAAGGCTAAATTGGACCCTTTGGGTTTAGAGGAGAGAGATATCCCAGATGATTTGGACCCTGCTCTATATGGGTTCACTGAGGCTGATCTCGACAGGGAGTTCTTTTTGGGGGTCTGGAGGATGGCTGGGTTTTTGTCTGAGAACCGTCCTGTGCAGACCCTTAGGTCCATTTTGACCCGGCTTGAGCAGGCTTACTGTGGGAACATTGGGTATGAGTATATGCACATTGCAGATCGTGAGAGATGTAACTGGTTGAGAAACAAGATTGAGACTCCTATGCCCATGCAATACAATAGGCAGCGCCGTGAGGTTATTCTTGATAGGCTTATTTGGAGTACACAGTTTGAGAACTTCTTGGCTACTAAGTGGACAACAGCAAAGAGGTTCGGACTTGAAGGTGGAGAAACTCTTATTCCTGGCATGAAGGAGATGTTTGATAGGGCTGCTGATCTCGGGGTTGAGAGCATAGTAATTGGAATGCCTCACAGAGGCAGACTAAATGTATTGGGTAATGTGGTGCGGAAACCTTTGCGTCAGATATTTAGTGAATTTAGTGGTGGTACAAAGCCTGTGGATGAAGTTGGGCTTTACACTGGGACTGGTGATGTCAAGTATCACTTGGGAACCTCTTATGATCGACCCACAAGAGCTGGGAAAAGAATTCATTTATCTTTGGTTGCAAATCCAAGTCACTTGGAAGCTGTGGACCCTGTCGTTGTCGGAAAAACTAGAGCAAAGCAGTATTATTCAAATGATGCGGACAGGACCAAGAATATGGGCATTTTGATTCATGGAGATGGTAGCTTTGCTGGACAAGGTGTGGTCTATGAGACTCTGCATTTAAGTGCTCTTCCGAACTATACCACTGGTGGGACTATACACATCGTGGTGAACAACCAAGTTGCCTTCACAACTGACCCAATGTCGGGAAGATCTTCTCAGTATTGTACTGATGTTGCCAAAGCATTGAATGCCCCTATTTTCCATGTAAATGGTGATGACATGGAGGCAGTCGTTCATGTCTGTGAGCTTGCCGCTGAATGGCGCCAGACTTTCCATTCTGATGTTGTGGTGGATTTAGTGTGCTATCGTCGATTTGGGCATAATGAGATTGACGAGCCATCTTTCACACAGCCCAAAATGTACAAGGTTAGACCTTGTTTCCAGTTAATTAATATTTTTATTTTGTTCATTTATTGAAGAAATTTGTACCTTATTCTCATGATAAGTCTCAAAGTTCTTTCTTTGTTGTGTCCTGCATTATTATAAAGTGCAGCTACTGAGATGTGCAAAGCTGACTCCTGATTTTTCTACCTAATTCTGGGTACACAGGTTATTCGGAATCATCCCTCAGCTCTAACAATCTACCAGAACAAACTTCTAGAGTCTGGACAAGTGACCAAAGAAGACATAGAAAGGATACAAAACAAGGTTAATTCAATTCTCAATGAAGAGTTCTTGTCTAGCAAGGATTATGTTCCTCAAAGAAGGGACTGGCTTTCATCTCATTGGTCTGGATTCAAGTCACCTGAGCAGATTTCTCGTATCCGGAATACTGGGTATAACACTGTCTTATATCAGTTTCATCTGTTATTCGCAATATCTGATTGTATTTTTTAGTGAATTCCTTATGCTCCTGTGCAGGGTAAAACCAGAGATTTTGAAGAGTGTTGGCAAAGCTGTCACTGCCCTTCCAGAAACTTTTAAACCTCACAGAGCAGTAAACAAGGTGTATGAACAACGTGGAAAAATGATTGAGACTGGTGAAGGGATTGATTGGGCAGTTGCTGAAGCACTTGCCTTTGCTACACTACTAGTAGAAGGTAACCATGTTCGACTGAGTGGTCAGGATGTTGAAAGAGGTACATTTAGTCATCGGCATTCTGTTCTTCACGACCAGGAAACTGGGGAAAAGTATTGTCCTCTTGACCATATTACGGCTGGCCAAGATGAGGAAATGTTTACAGTTAGCAACAGGTAATGCTTGATTAGGTTTAGTACAGAGTTTTGTTAAAATCTCCATAAATGCATAGAAGATTTTGACCATTTTTTTTTGTTTGGTCTGTTAGGTTTAGTCCAGAGTTTGTTTGTGCGGTAACGTAGTGACCCAGAATTTTAGGATTCAGCTGCATTCCCTTTTACCATATAATCTAAAGAAGAAATGGTGGCGTTTGGCCATAATTTTGTTGTATTTTGATGTCTACATTTGTGACAGACCCTCTTTAGGGGCTATTTGTGTTCCCAGCAATCTATTTGATATACATGCTTTATTCATTACGCCATGGTTTACTTCTCTTGTTCATGAGCATTTCTCACATCTCTCTATGGTTTATTTTTCTTGCTCTTATTATGCTAATGAGAGATTAATGTTGACAAATAGTTTTACCTTTTTGTTCCTGCTAGAATATATACCTGCTGTACTCCATCCTAAAGATTTTAAGATTGCTGGACTACCATGACTTGTGATGCATTGAATAATATAGGCAAATAGTTTTACCTTTTTGTCATACCATGACTTGTGATACACTGAAAAATACGTTTTTAATTTTTCATCTAATTGTCTTTGTGTGTGTACAGCTCACTCTCAGAGTTTGGTGTACTTGGATTTGAATTGGGTTACTCGATGGAGAGTCCAAATGCATTAGTGATTTGGGAAGCTCAATTTGGTGATTTTGCCAATGGAGCTCAAGTTATCTTTGATCAGTTTTTGAGTAGTGGGGAGTCCAAGTGGCTTCGTCAAACTGGGCTTGTTGTGCTGCTTCCTCATGGTTACGATGGCCAGGGCCCTGAACATTCTAGTGCCCGCCTGGAGCGATTTCTTCAGGTATTCCTTTGTCAAATATAGTTCACTCCTTCCCCCTTATTTCTCTTTTCCTTTAGACAATAGTAGTGTCAGGCATGCATCCTGATCTAATATGTGTTCACGAATGTTTGTACAGATGAGTGATGACAATCCTTTTGTCATACCTGAGATGGATCCCACACTTCGAAAGCAAATTCAGGAATGCAATTGGCAGGTTGTGAATGTGACAACTCCTGCCAACTACTTCCATGTTCTGCGTCGTCAGGTGAGTGGAAATATTTTGTTTCAGTATTTTCCAGCATTTTGACTAGTTTCTGCATGTTCTAATATTTTGATGAAAAGAAAATATATTATCCAGTATTGTGAAAGTTTCTGGATGTTCTAACCTTGTCTCATTTCTCAGATACACAGGGAATTCCGCAAGCCTCTTATTGTGATGGCTCCTAAAAACCTGCTACGGCACAAGGACTGCAAATCAAATTTATCTGAGTTTGATGATGTGCAAGGCCACCCAGGTTTTGACAAGCAGGGGACTAGATTTAAGCGACTCATCAAGGACCAGAATCACCACTCTGATCTTGAGGAGGGTATTAGACGGCTGGTTCTGTGCTCTGGCAAGGTATATTATTCCTAATTTTCCTCCGTATATAAACATTTAAACACACACATGCATACGTGTACATGTTGTTTGACTTCTAATTGCATTATAGTTTTACCATTATATAAATCAATTCAGCAGACCTTGGAGTATGAAATGCAAAACCTGACAGAAGTATATCATATGTTGACTTGTAGATAATTATGATTTGTAATTTTGTATCATTAACCTGGTTCAAGGGACAAATTTTAATTCCATCTTCTATCCTGTATTCCCTTGCAGCTTTATTATGAGCTTGATGACGAGCGAAGAAAGGTTGAAGCAAAGGATGTTGCAATTTGTAGAGTGGAACAGCTTTGCCCCTTCCCGTATGACCTCATCCAGCGAGAGCTGAAGCGATATCCAAGTATGTGGTCTGTAAATAAGGATTAATGGAATGTCGAAACATTCTGGTGATATATATAATGTTTATGAGGCTCAGGGTGATAGCGTTGTTTTCTTTTCTGGGAGCTCAATTTTGCTGACATCACGAGGTTGACACATTCTTTATTTGGTTCCTGCAGATGCTGAGATAGTTTGGGTCCAGGAAGAGCCGATGAACATGGGTGCCTACAGCTATATTGCACCCCGCCTTAGCACTGCCATGAAGTCCCTGGGTAGAGGAACTATCGACGACGTCAAATATATTGGCCGTGCTCCATCAGCTGCATCAGCCACTGGTTTCTATTCAGTTCATTTGAAGGAACAAAGTGAGATTGTACAGAAAGCGGTACAGAAGGAGCCAATTGAATCTCACAGCTGAAGCAGCGCCTCTCTCAGACATTAAGATTTTTTGCTTCTTTGTGTAATGCTCATGTGTTTTTGAGAATAAGGTCAATCTGCTTTATCATCGACGACACAAGGTTGGTCAGACTTTGGCCATTCCGGATGAGTATCTTTCGGATATTTATTGTTGTTTCCCGTTATGTATTTGGTTAAGCATCTTGAATTTCGTTAAACTGATATCTCCGGCGGCATGTATCTCACCACCAGAACAATAATTTGATTGCAAATGACTCGAGTATATTGCTCAAAATTAGGCGGTTAAGGGGGGAAAAAAAAAATTAAAAAAAAAAAAAAATCTAAGGGGATGGTTAACGAGAGAATTTATAGGGCATATTTGTATTCAATTCGTTTGACTTTAAGTCTTCATTTTTTCAACCATTTGAACTGTAAAAAGGGATGTGTGGATGGTATGCACGAAAAGCCATGAAAAGCTGAGTGACACCTCACATGATGCAGTGTCGTATATTTCATATGGGCACATAGGAAACTTGACATGTGTAATGTAGGGATAGCTTAGTAAAGCTATGTGCTGTCAACAAGAATTGGAGGGATATGTACAAACTACATGGCTTGAATAAATAATAGTAGTTGGTAGGTCACATTTGGAAAATAAATATTATGAGGTCTAACAGTCGATCCGGAAAATATTTAGCTTTAAGAATTTGATCTGGTAATGTATTTGGATTAAGCATAATTCGCCACCCAATGTTTGCTAGATAAGCTAGGTTAAAGGCCAATAAGTCCCTAAACCCTAACCCACATGCCTTCTTGCTTTGCTTCATTTTCTGCCATAAAACCCAGTGCATGCCACCTTTATCCTTATTCCCCCTCCACCAAAACTTAGCAATACCTGAACCTCTTCCTCCTCAGCCCTACAGAAAATTACCTCATCATCTGCAAAGAATAAGTGAGAAAGAGGCAACACAACATGTGCCACTTGCACTCCGTGTAAAACTCTTGGCTCCTCCTTCGGATGTAACAATGCCGAGAACCCCTCAGCACAAATTAGAAAGAGAAATGGGGACATAGGATCTCCTTACCTCAACCCTCTCTGTGGCTAAATGCACCCAGTAAATGCTCCATTAACCAACACATTGTAGGACACTGTAGTAATGCACTCCGCAATTCGATGGAAAAACTCAAATGGAAAACCCATAGCTTCCATCATCGCTAATAAGTAACTCCATTCCACACGAACATAAGCCTTCGCCATATCCAATTTCATTGCCACTGAAACCTCATCTCCATCTCAAAGTGGATTAAGCAAATGTAATATCTCATGCACCACCAAAACATTATCTTGAATCTGTCTCCCAGTCACAAAAGCCGACTGATTTGCACTAATAAGCTATGGCATAGCCATCTTCATACGAGTTATCAAAAGCATTGCACTCACCTTAGAGACCACATTACACAAAGATATCGGTCTTAGCTGAGACATCATTCGCGGACTAAGCACTTTCGAAATTAGAACCAAGTGAATATGATTCAATTTCCGTAATAGTTTCCCAGAGAACCAAAATGCCTTCACCATATCCACAGCATCCCAATATTCATGGTAGAAACTACCCATAAAGCCATCTGGTCCAGGCGACTTATCAGCTGGTATTTGAAAAACAATTTGCCGCACCTCCTTTTCCGATATAGGTCGCAAAAGTTGGCTCTAATCCGCTGCCGTAAGCCTAGTCTCAACACATTCCGTAATCTCTAAGACTCTACATGAGCTACACGACATGAAAAGGTTTTGAAAGTAGCCAACTGCAATCGCATCCACCTGAGATGGTTCGGTGCACCAAACTCCCTGATCATCTTCCAAACCCAGTATTTTATTACATCGACGTCATTTCACCGCTTGAGCATGGAAAAATTTAGTATTTTTGTCCCATTCCTGAATCCACTGAGTTCATGATTTAATCCTCCAATTCCTCTATTCCTCCTTAAGCATCGACTTAAGCTCCACCTCCTTACGGCGAACATCATCATTTGCAAATGCCGGTGTTTTATAAGCCTGCCTTAGATCATTCTTCTAAGCATCAATACGAGATTTCGAGTTCCACCTATTAGATTTCCTCCATTCTTGCAATCCACGGCGAACCCATTTCAACTTTTCCACAACCCTAAAGGCATGCGAGCCCATAAACCCACGACTCCAATTTTGTTTCACAACCCCGCGACACTCTTTCACCTTGTTCATCATAAATAAACCGTCGCTTCCTAATCAACGTCGAAGGTTTCGTAGCCAAAATAAGCATGGCATGGTCAGACCCCTCTAAGACTTCATGCATAATTTTTGCCTCGAGATACACATCAACCCAACCACTCGTCGCCAACCCATGGTCTAAGCGCTGCTGTATAGGGCCTTCATCCTTGCGATTCCTCCAAGTAAATGGGTACCCCATAAAGCCCAAGTCAAGGAGCTTGTTACCTACACTAAAGTCACAGAAATTCCTCATACTTACCACAGACCTGTAATTCCCCCTTTCCTTATCTAAATCATCAATGATATCATTGAAATCCCCAATAAGCAAACATTTGTTCCTTGCAGCCTTAATCCGATTAGATAGCATTCGCCATTGGTCTTTCCTCTTATTATCATTCGTACTCGTGTAAATCGCGAACAACCTCCAATTCTCATTTATTTCCCCGTCACATATACCAACCTCAAGGAAAAAATTTGCATATTTAACCAGTAAAACATAGTTCCTCCAAAAAATGCACATACCACCAGCAATTCCCCTTGGTTCAACAGCATGCATAGAATCCATCCCAAGCCTTCTATTCAAATAAACATAGTGATTACTTCTATTTTTAGTCTCCAACAGAATCACTATGTCGGGGGTATGAAGCTTATTTTGCTCTAACAGGTCGTCAATTGTCAAGTCACGCCCGATACCCTGACAGTTCCATTCATGGGGACTTGGGAGACCCCTTAAGGCTGGTCTTCTCCGCCTCAGACAACAATGATTGTTTTGGTCGGTTCCTTTGAGGTTCATAACACTCAACAGGTTCCACATATTCCACCTCATGTGTAACATCCCACATCACCCAGGGGAGTGGATCTTGTAAGCCTTATATGTATATTCCCCATCTCTACCTAGTACGAGACCTTTTAGGAGCTCACTGGCTTCGGGTTCCATTAGAATTATGAAGTTAAGCGAGTAGTGCGCGAGAGCAATCCCATGATGGGTGACCCACTGGGAAGTTCTCGTGTGAGTTCCTAGAAACAAAATTGTGAGGGCGTGGTCGGGCCCAAAGTGGACAATGTCGTGCTATGGTGGTGGAGCTGGCCCGGGTTGGGATGTGACAATTTGGTATCAGAGCCTAACCCTAGCTATGGTGTGCCGACGAGGACGTCGGGCCCCTAAGAGGGGGATTGTAACTTCCCACATTGCCCATGGGAGTAGATCCTGTGAGCCTTATATGTATATTCTCATCTCTACCTAGCACGAGGCCTTTTGGGAGCTCACTGGCTTCAGGTTCCATCAGAACTCCAAAGTTAAGCGAATTGTGCGCGAGAGCAATCCCATGATGGTTGACCCACTGGGAAGTTCTCGTTTGAGTTCCCAGAAACAAAACCGTGAGGGTGTGGTTGGGGCCCAAAGCAGACAATATCGTTCTACAGTGGCGGAGAGGGCCCGTGATGTGGTGGGGCCCGGGCCGGGATGTGACATCATGAATAGGCATTTTCCTTCATTTTTGGTTCTTCATCACTGCCTCAATAATAGAAACTAGATCAAAGGGATCATCCTCAAAAATCTCAAAACCTCCTTTCACTTTTACACGTTCGGTATGCACTACCAAGTCTATTCCCTTGCCTCCTAAGTCACATTTCCCACCCTTCCCAGTTTGTGCTGCAATATCTAAGTCAATCTCCTTCCCGTTCTCCTGCGATACACATACAAAGTTAATCCATCCATCCTCCTCCAGCATTCTGTGAAAGACCACATCCACTGATTCATCCGTAATCACACCCCCCGAACCGATTAATCTTGCATCATAAGCCTTTTCTCGACTTTTCCTTGCTTCCTCCTCATTCACTCGTTGACGACGAATTTGTGCAGCAAGGTTAATACCCTTTGGCGCATGATGGTGCATAGCACTTCCAACCTTGCTTAAGGATCGTCCCGTGTTAACCACTCTGTCATCCATCCGCCTACTACTAGCAACTCCAGGTTGGACCCCACTATCCCCAGAAGTAGCTGGAGTCCCTGATACTATGGAAGACTCGCCATTCATTTTCGATCCACCCCAATCAGTACTTCATACTATCCTTATCTGTGCCAAACTAACTCGCCCCCTATTTGAAACACCTGATCCACCGCCTCGAAAACTGAATCTCAATGAGTTACCACGAAGGTCCACCTCTGCATCCAAGCCTGATACTCGAAAGTCTCATCCAGAACCACCGAATCCATCCCAGCCTCTCTATCGTCCTCCAAATTATCCCGACAAGCTCTCGTTGTATGCCCCATAAAGCCACAAATAAGGCAATATCGCGGTAGTGGTTCATACTTCAAATCTACCCAAATCCTTCCATCATCCGAAAAATGCACAAACATCCCACGCATGAGAGGTTCACTTACATTAAATCAAATTTTCACACGAAAGAATCAACCAATGCAATCACGACTGACCGACGTATCCACCTTACGGACAGTACCCACATTCCGCTACCACCACAGTCATACTCAATGGGGGAACATTGTGAATTTGCACCCAAAAAAAGCCCAAGAGAATGCAGTCCAACGATTAAGACCATTTCCCGTTCTATCAGCCACCATCACTAGGTCATTCTTAAAGGTCGAAGGCTGATCCGCATCCACCACTTTTTCCAAATCATGTTGCCCGACAAACCTCGTAAAAAATCTACGGTCACCATTATCACGGATAGAGACACCCTCTCTTTTGTGCCAAAGCGACGTGAAACAATCTATGAAGGCTTCACCATTCACATCCTTAGACATCAGAACCTTTGTAACCATGGTATACTGAAACCCTAAAACACTCCATCAGTAGCCTTCTTATCAATTGCAATTCCATTTTGTTCCTTATCAGTCAAACGAAGGTTAGCCCCAAACCGGGATCCCAACTGCTTTACCTCTTGCCTTTCGCGATCCAACGCCATGCTAGCAACAGGACCACGATGTTGCACAACGTCCTTCCCTCCTAAACTCGCCCCCCTACGCACATAATTACCATGAGGGAATCTCCTTTGCAGCAAAACCTAGCCCTTTTGTGCACTATCAGAACCCTTTACAAATGCCCCTGATCGTGAACCTCTCGAAACTCCTATGCACCTTGCCGCCATCACACCTCTAGGGTTCCAAACGTGAATCGCCAAACCAAACCTCTGACTTTCTCAGAGCAACTCCATGTGGCTTGAAAAAAAAAAAAACTCTAAAAAAGTTGCTTAAAATACACTTCAAAATCTCATCAATTCTCTCAAATTCCTGAACTTTTTCAATTTCTTTAAAATCAATTTCTAATTGAATACACCTTAAATGTTATAAACTATTTTAAAATTCTAATTGAATACATCCGGATTTCTAAAGATTTTAATTAACTATCTTAAAATTCTAATGGGATACACTTTGAATTTTAGAGAATCGCTTAAAATCCTAATTGAATACCCTTAGATTCATTAAAAGAATTAAAATATCTCAAAGTCTCATTTGAATACACCCCCTTATATGAAATCTCAAAAAATCAACTGAACTCCCAAGAAATCCATGAATTTATAAATCCATTAAATTCTCTCAAACTCCGAATTGAATACATGTTCCGTAATCTATCATCAAATTAATTTGAAAACTCATATAAACAAAGATCTCACATTGCTCAAAAGAGGAATAATGTAGTTTAAATTCGTTTTTGATAAAAATGAAACTTAAAACCCCTTATATATAAACGAATATAAAACTATTAAATCATAGTAATAAATGACAACTTCCAATATACACTGATTGTTGAAAAAAAAGGGCAGTATTAGCCGGTAGGGTTTTGGGGATTTCCCGATAGAATTTGATCGTCATCGGCTTAGTTGCTTCCACTCTGCTAACACGCTAGTATGCTGCGAACACTCAGATTATGCTATTCGCAATCTTCCAGCATAGTTGCTGCTTCCAGAATCACATTCTTTGTTCAACATCCGATACTCCGCAGACACTTGAGCTCGGAAATCTCAGAAATCCAACCCAATTTCACAATCAATTACCTCATAAACTCATGTGGGTTGTCCCCAAAAGGTGCGATTTCAGCATCCAAGTGGTTCGAGTTGCAATCCCCAGAAAGAGCAGACTCCGTCTTGTCCTTCCTCAGAACCCATGGATTCTCCGAAATCCAGATCTCGAAGATCCTCAGGTCATGCACACAACTTCTTAACTCCAATCCGGAGAAAACCCTTTTGCCAAAGCTTGAGTTTTTCAGGTCGAATGGAGTTTCAAGGGAGGGCCTTGGAAAACTTCTGGCAAATTATCCTCGGATTTTGAGTGTGAGCTTGGAGAAACAGATTGTACCCACTTATAAATTCCTTAGGAGTATGATTTCTGAGAAAAATGCCGTTTCGGTTTTGAGCCGGGGCTCATGGTTTATCTATTCCAAGAATTTGGTGCCAAATCTTGAGATGTTGAGAGAATCAGGTATGCCCCTACCCTGCATTTCTCTGTTGCTTGCTCGTCAACCCACTGCTTTTGCACTGAAGCGTAAACTGCTTGTTGAGGTTGTGGATAGGGTTGAGCAAATGGGTTTTAATATGCAAACATCAACTTCTGTGCATGCAATGTGTGTATTATTAGTGCGCTTTAACGATAGTAACTCGGTATGGAATCGAAATTGCGAAGTTTATAAGAGGTGGGGTTGGTCTGAGGATGATGTTCTCTTTGCTTTCAGACGGTACCCGTTCTGTATGAATAAGTCGGAGACAAAAATAGCGTCAGTAATGGATTTTTTAGTGAACAAGATGGGATGGCCGCAGAGATCAATTGTCAAATACCCGACTGTCATGGGTCTCAGTATGGAGAGTAGAATTATACCAAGGTGTTTGGTCGTGAAAGTTTTGGTGTTGAAAGGATTGATAAAGGAAATTGAAAATGTGGGTTTGAGTTCGTTGTTGGCACCTGCGGAGAAGTGTTTCTTGGATAAGTTTGTGTTCAGATATATAGATGAAGTACCTCAATTGTTAAGCGTGTATGAAGGAAAAGTGGAAATCCAGGATGTATGATGTTGGTAGGAGCTGCAGTACTGGTCATTGTCATTGGTAGCAGCTAGCTTTTGGCCCAGTGTTGTAAGTTCGTTCGTTAACTACTGTTTTACTTATGCCAACACACTCTTCATATTTCTGTAGAAATAAATTCAGCTGTTAGTCTTGGCCAAAGAAAAACAAATACTTGTTTGTTTTGTGTTTGCATTCTGCTGCATAGCTGCTTTAGCTGTTTAGCTCTGCTAACCTAGTAATTTTCTTCCACGAACAGCTAGCCAGCCTTGGTTTCAGCGGGCAGTGGCTGCGTAAACTATCATTGTCATTATCTTTGTGTTAGCCTTGTTAGCGTTCAGTTTATGTAATGCTTGCTTATTCAAAAACAAAAATGAAGCTTTGACAAGATGTGTTATACTGATTCGTTAGAGTTGTAATGCAGAGTGGAGGAGTTTGGATTTGAGATAATGATTCAAATTATGAATAAGACTACAAATAATACTTGTGATTGGCTTCACTAGTTGACTTTGAAGTGATTCCCCATCTGTCTGGTGCTGTCGCAATCTACATATAGGCTGGCCAAGGTGCTGCAGAAAAGTGAACGAGGAAGAGAGCAAGAGATTTTGCCTTACAAACACCATTAAAACCAAGTAGAAGAAAGTAGATGGCGGGCAGTTCCATTAAAAGTTCATGTTTATTTTCTGGATTACTGGTTGGAATAGGACTTCTAAAGCTAGAGATAGTTCATCAAACTAAACATTGAGTCGTCCATAGTTTGAATGGCGAAATTGTGTTTCCATGCCTGAAATAAAGTTACTGGGGGAAGGAAAAACAGGTTTTGGGCCACACCGTTTAGTTGACTTGTGTTAAATCTGATGCATATTTGAATTATATATTTCCTTGGAATTCCATATCCATAGGAAGATAAGGACTGCAATGCAAGAGTAGTTTAGATTAGCAGAGAGATGAAGTAGCCTCAGGCGTGCCACTTGTATGACCCGGAGTCCGGACTCCAAGTGCATTGCTCCTTATAACCATTTTGACTTCCAAATCTGTTGTGTTTTGTGAACATGTCTTCGATGATTACCAGTTCTTTCATCTAGCTGCGGAACACGTTGATAAGGATGTGTTAGTTTTGAATCCGATATATATAATAGCTTAGAGCAGCCAGTGAGCAGAGAGCATTTTCCAAAGTATTTTAAGAGAAGAAAAACCTGTTTTGTAGCCGTTTGTTTTTAGAGAAAAACTTAGTTTTTGATCATTGGTTTTTCCTACACTTATGGATGTGCCTTGTGATTTTCGTAATTGATTGATTTAAAAAATCATTTCATTTCATACATTATGCGTGATTGTATTAGTATCTTGCAAAGTTAAAAAGGTGATTGATGACCGCGTAAGTGTTGTGTCACTTCCACTTGAAGATTGAAGGGAGATCAAATGGCAAAGTCGTGGAGACAGAACTGCACTTTTTGAATTGATTGTTGGACACAAGTTGTAAAATATTGAATCCAAAATAAAGAGGGTAAATTACATTTTATCCCCTCAGGTTTGGGATCAATTTCAATTCCTTACAACATCTTTAAAACATTTCAATTTCAAACATTTACTTATCATTTTTTTTCAATTTCATACATCCGTTAGAAAATCTGTTAAGTTAACTGTTAAGTGATGATGTGGCAAATATGAGATCCTCATTTGTGCTAAAAAAAAAAAACAAAGAACCCAGAAATCCCCTTCCCACTTCGTCTTCCTCACCCCAAAGACACACACACACTCTCTCTCTCTAATCACCTTCTTCTTCCTCTCTCTCTACCTCACCTTTCGCCACCATTCCCGGGCCTAGAAGGCCCAGCCCAAGCCCGCTGCTGACGTCCAGTCGGGTCGCCATGGCCTGCAGCAATCTATCCCTTCTCACCTTCTTTCTTCACCTTCTCACATGAACGATCTGCCCAGCAAGTTCACCGTTCCACCGATCGATAGCTTTAACCCAAAACCCAGAAATCAAATTTCCACAATTTCCAGAAACCCAAAATTCAAAATTTGATTATTCGAATTGCAAAAAAAAAAAGAAGCCAAAAGTGCTTACTGTGCAGGAATCGCAAGGGTCGAGCTCCAAGGAAGAGTCGTCGGCGGAGAAGCCCTTTTGGGCATTGATAAAGGAGTGAGCTTTATCTAAGTTCATCTAATCCAGCCATTTGGGGATGATGTATTGATCAAATTTTGGTTTGACTTGATTTGTATTTGGTGATTTGAATTTTGTTGAAGTTATCCGAGATTCTTGATGATAGGGTTCCTTTATTCTAGGGTTTATTCCTGGACGTGCTAATAACCCTCCTACACTTGAGGGACAAGTTTGTTTGTTTTCTGTTTTGACTTAGTCGATCACCACGATTCTAGGGCTTGTTTATCGTGGGTTGTTATTTCACTTTCCTGTTGATGTAAAGCTATATAATAGCTAGTTGTTGTCTTTGAGTTTAATAAGAATACTCTCGAGTTTTATCAGTGCAATACACTTTGTGTTCACAAAAGCTTTACGTTAACCTAGTTCAGTTTCAACATCTGGTATCAGAGCCCCATCACGGGGCCTGACCAAAAATCTGCAAACACAGTTGTGTGAATAAGAGAACAAGAACATGACATCCGAAAATAGCTTTGTGCAACCTGCCATTCCGAGGCTCGATGGGCACTATGATCACTGGAGTATGCTTATGGAAAACTTTCTGCGTTCCAAGGAGTATTGGAATCTGGTGGAGACAGGAATTACTACAGTCGCAGAAGGAGCTGACTCTAGTGATTTGCAGAAGAAGGCACTGAAGGAACTGAAGTTGAAAGACTTTAAGGCCAAGAACTACCTGTTTCAGGCCATTGATCGTTCAATCCTGGAAATGATCTTGAAGAAGGACACGGCGAATGACATATGGGATTCCTTGAAGTAGAAGTATCAAGGGACAGCGCGTGTGAAACGTGCTCAGTTGCAGGCACTTTGAAAGGAGTTCGAAGTATTACATATGAAGACTGGAGAAACTGTCAATGATTACTTTGGAAGAACACTCATTATAGCTAATAAGATGAGGGTGCATGGAGAAAGAATGGAAGATATAGTGATCATTGAAAAAATTTTGAGGTCTATGACTTCAAAATTTGACTATGTTGTTTGTTCGATCGAGGAGTCGAATGACTTGGATACTTTGTCCATTGATGAACTTCAGAGCAGTCTTCTTGTGCATGAACAAAGGATGAGTCGGCATGTGGTGGATGAACAAGCTCTCCAAGTAACCACTGGAGTCCAACAAGGAGAACGAAGTGGTGGTCGTGGCTTCTATCGTGGAAGAGGAAGAGGAAGAGGTAGATTTGGGTTCGACAAGTCTATCCTGGAATGCTACAATTGTCACGAGCTAAGGCATTTTCAGTGGGAATGCCCTAAGAAGGCTAAGGACTCTAAGGCTAATTTTGCAGAAACAAAGGAAGAAATGCTGCTAATGTCGCAGGTGGATATCAAGGAAGCTGAGATGGAGCATGTTTGGTTCCTTGATTCTGGGTGTAGTAACCATATGTGTGGTATCAAGGAAGCATTTATTGAAATGGATGCCAATTTCCGAGAGTCAGTCAAGCTGGGAAACAACTTCAGTCTAGTGTGCAAGGCAAAGAGAAAGTGCGAATGGAAGTGCATGGGACCATGCATGTGATTACAGAAGTCTTCTTTGTACCTGAATTAAATAATAACTTGTTGAGCATCGGTCAACTACAAGAGAGGGGACTTGCAGTGCTAATGCAACATGGCAAATGTAAGATCTTCCACCCTGAGAAAGGTCTCATACGTGAAACTGATATGACATACAATAGGATGTTTGCCTTGGTTGCTCGCTGTCCAGTAAAGACACAAAGTTGTCTCTCCTTGACAACTACAGATCAGGCAGATCGCTGGCATTGTCGATATGGACATTTAAGTTGGAGCGGATTGAAGGTGCTACAACAGAAGAATATGGTTGAGGGGCTGCCAAAGTTCAAAGCTTCTCAGAAAGTGTGTGAAGGCTGTCTCGTGGGGAAGCAGCATCGTGACTCTTTTCTTAGGGAAAGTGTGTGGAGAGCCTTGAAGATCCTTCAATTGATACATGCTGACATTTGTGGTCCCATAAACCCAATCTCAAACAGTAAGAAGAGATATCTCATAACTTTTATTGATGACTATAGTAGAAGAACTTGGGTTTATTTTCTGGTGGAGAAATCAGAAGCTTTTGCAGTGTTTAAGATGTATAAAGCCAAAGTGGAGAAGGAAACAGGAGCATTCATAAAAAGTTTGAGGACGGATCGAGGAGGTGAGTTCACATCACATGAATTCACAGATTTTTGCAATGAGAATGGCATTCACAGACAGTTGACAGCTGCCTACACGCCTCAACAAAACGGCATTGCTGAGCGAAAGAATCGAACCATCATGAATATGGTTCGATGTATGTTATCAGAGAAGCATATTCCGAAGACTTTCTGGCCAGAAGCAGTGAACTGGGCAGTACATGTGTTGAATCGAAGTCCAACCCTTGCTGTGAAAAGCAAGACACCTGAGGAAGCATGGAGTGGGCGCAAACCCTCGGTGGAGCATTTTAGGGTCCTTGGTTGCATCTCTCATGTGCACGTACCTGATAGTAAAAGAGTGAAACTTGATGACAAAAGCATCAAATGCATACTGTTGGGGGTAAGTGAAGAGTCTAAAGCTTATAGATTGTTTAACCCTGTCTCAAACAAAATTATTATAAGCAGAGATGTGGTTTTTGAGGAAGATCAACAATGGATTTGGGATGAAAGTCATGAGGAAGCTATATTAGCTGATCTTGATGAAGAAACAATTACAGAAGATGAAGGAAATGAAGAAGAAGATAAAGAAGAATCTGAAGCTCATGAGTCGGCTGATGATAGCTTCTTTGAATCAGAAGATGTCACAAATGAAGGCAGTGCACCTCAAGAGGGACGAGCTCGAAGGCCACCAATTTGGATGAGAGACTATGACACTGGTGAAGGTTTCTCTGATGAAGAAAATATGAACCTGGCTCATCTAGCCTTGTTTACTAACGGCGATCCCACTACTTATTGCGAAGCCATGAAGAGTGAGAAGTGGAAACAAGCAATGGATCGAGAAATAGAAGCAATAGAGAAGAATAATACATGGGAGTTGACTGACCTACCATCAGGAGGAAAAATCATTGGAGTAAAGTGGGTTTTCAAGACAAAACTAAATGAAAATGGAGAGGTGGACAAGTACAAAGCTCGGCTTGTTGCCAAGGGGTATAGCCAACAGTATGGAGTAGATTTTTCTGAAGTATTCGCACCAGTGGCACGATTGGATACAATTCGAGTGGTTATTTCCCTTGCTGCACAAAGGAGTTGGAAGATCTATCAACTCGATGTCAAATCAGCTTTCTTGCATGGAGAGATTAATGAAGAAGTCTTTGTTGAACAACCACCTGGATATGAACAGAAGGGAAGCGAAGCCAAGGTATATCGTCTCAAGAAGGCGCTGTATAGGCTCAAGCAGGCTCTCGTGATGAAGGAGGAGCAAGAGTAGATAGCACATTTTATAAGCAGATGGTTGGAAGTCTTATGTACTTAACAGCTACACGACCTGATCTTATGTACACCGTAAGCCTAATCAGCAGGTATATGGAGTATCCTACTGAGACTCATGTGATGGCAGCCAAACAGATTTTAAGGTACATAAAGGGCACTGTTGAGTTTGGGGTATTCTACAAGAAGGGAGGAGATGAAGGGATTATCGGCTATACAGACAGTGACTATGCTGGTGATCAAGATGACAGAAGGAGTACGTCAGGCTATGTATTTATGATGAATTCAGGAGCAGTCTCATGGTCCTCGAAGAAGCAACCAGTGGTCACTTTTTCCACCACTGAAGCAGAATTCATTGCTGCAGCTTCAAGTGCGTGTCAAGTAGTGTGGTTAAGAAGGATTTTGAGTAGTTTGAATTTGAGGTAAACTGGTCCGACAGTGGTTTATTGTGATAATGTCTCAACCATTAAGCTTTCAAAGAATCCAGTAATGCATGGTCGCAGTAAACATATAGATATACGGTTTCATTTCCTTCGAGATCTTGTCAAAGATGAGGTGGTGGAGTTGCTGCAGTGTTCTACGCAGGAGCAGATAGCAGACATAATGACGAAGCCGCTGAAACTTGAAGTATTTCAGAAGCTGCGAGATTTAATGGGTGTTTGCAAAATGCCCTAGAATAAACTGTATATCAATGATATTTAGTTTAAGGGAGGATGTTGAAGTTATCCGAGATTCTTGATGATAGGGTTCCTTTATTCTAGGGTTTATTCCTGGACGTGCTAATAACCCTCCTACACTTGAGGGACAAGTTTGTTTGTTTTCTGTTTTGACTTAGTCGATCACCACGATTCTAGGGCTTGTTTATCGTGGGTTGTTATTTCACTTTCCTGTTGATGTAAAGCTATATAATAGCTAGTTGTTGTCTTTGAGTTTAATAAGAATACTCCCGAGTTTTATCAGTGCAATACACTTTGTGTTCACAAAAGCTTTACGTTAACCTAGTTCAGTTTCAACAAATTTTTGTGGCTGTTCATCTTCCTATCAAATCCGATGGCGATGGAAGTTCTTCATCCTTTCCGTTGTCGAGAAGGTGAAGAACGAAGGTGAGAAGGGAGATATTGCTATAGGCCATGGCGATCTGGTTGGATGACGGCGGCGGGTTTGGGCTAGGCCGTCTGTGGGGTGGGGAAGACGAAGGGGGAAGGGGATTTCTGGGTTTCTGTTTTTTTATTTTATTTTATTATTGTTTTAATATTTTAAATATTTTATTAAGTGTTTAGCTACGTGGCATAAATGTGGCAGTCATGTCAGCACAAGTGCGAATTCTATATTTGTCACGTCATCACTTAACTGTTACCTTAATAGATTTTCTAACGGATGTATGAAATTGAAATAAAATGATAAGTAAATATATGAAATTGAAATGATTTAAAGATGTTATAAGGAATTGAAATTGATCCTAAACTTAAAAAGGTAAAACGTAATTTATTCAAATAAAGAATCATCAACCAAAAATTCAAGAATGTACTTTTCACTCATTTTAGCACCAATCAGTGAATTAAATTTCGCGTAATTTAATTGATCAACCAAATTAATGGGTAGTTTGGTACAAAAATAAATGAAGAGCAAATTGAAGAAAAATGATCGGGAAAACAAATGATGAAGGAAAAAAGTGTAAATTTGAATGCTTGCAACTTCTGCGTTTGAACAGGCAATTGCACTCTATTTTGTTGTGAGGGTATTTAAGTCTATTCGCAACAAATATGGTTAGAATTATGACCACAACGATGCGCTTCAAGGACCGCAGGTCCTCAGCTTGATCCTCTTGGAGGCTGAAATCGCACCTTCTCGGGACAGCGTACTTGAGTTTATGAGGTAATTGACTGTGAAATGGTGGTTGGTTTCTGAGATTTCTGAGGTGAAATATCTGCAGAGTAGCAGATTATGAAGACGAAAATGCCTGCAAATATTTAAAGTCAGAAATCTCAGAAACCAACCACGATTTCACAGTCAATTACCTCATCAACTCACGTGCGCTGTCCCCGAGAAGGTGTGATTTCAGCCTCGAAGAGGGTCAAGCTGAGGTCCCCAGAGAGAGCAGACTCCTTTTTGTACTTGATCAGAAACCATGGATTCATTCTCTGTAAGCCAGATCTCGAAGCTTGTCGGGAGTCGCTCAGAACCAATATTGAGGTTTAAAAGAATCAGGTATGCCCCAATCATGCATTTCTCTGTTGATGCTTCAGAGTCCCGGCGTTTTTATGCTAAAGCCTAAAGATCTTGGTCAACTTGTGGATGAGATTAAGCAAATCGGTTTTAATCTGCTGAAATCAATGTCGGTAGAGACAATAAGAGCATTGTGTGGTAACAATAGGTCCATATGTAATCGAAATCGCCAAGTTTATAAGAGGTGGGGTTGGTCTGAGGACGATGTTCTCTCTGCTCTCAGGCGGCACCCACGCTGTATGACTGTTGGACGTTTTAGTGAAAAAGATGGGATGGCTTGGCCGTCGGTAATGATTGGCAATGGTGTTCCGTTGTTAAAGTTTTGTTGCTGAAAGGGCAGATGCAGATTGAAAATGTGAGTTTGCTTTCTGTGTTGGTGCTGTCGGAGAAGTTCTTCTTGGAATGGTTCGTGGCCAGATTCATAGAAGTGGTACCTCCGTTATTGAGTGTGTATCAAGGAAGAGTTGAAGTCCAGGATGATGATGTTGGTACGTAGTTTAAAAGGGTTAGAGAACAATTGATGTGTATGCAGTCAGTGGTGGCATCTATAGCTTTTTGCTTAGTATTTTAAGATGGAAATAATGGACGTGCGCATCTTTATTAATTTGCATAGGATGATTGGCATCTGCAGATCGGTCTTACACATATGTCGTTCCTATACCTTACTGCTAGGGACTGCAGCATACCCGTTTACCAGTAACTTTTACACTTAGCACGAAGGCATAGGCACAGGGTGGTATCCTATTATTGAATACCACAGAGTCGTGTATTTACTTATTCACGATATTGCTAACTTCTGCCATGCAGACTTATGTCATGGCTACTGGACAAGTTTCTGCTTTCAACGACGTAGTGTTGAATTAATCTATATATGTATATTCATTGATTTTCAAGCTTGATGATCTAAACTGATTCTGATATTTCATATGAGCTGCATTCTGGAATCACGCAAGTCTCAGATTGTTGTAAATCGTGATCTGGTAGGCTTCGGCACAAAGCACTGGCCAAGGACACGACAGGATGCTGTGCAATGCATTCTGCAGAAAGAGAGATTTAGTAATGGTGTTCATTTTTTACTGTTTTTGTGTCTTCCTTTTCCTTTTAGATGACCAGGTTTGAGCTGTTCACTTGTTGCAATTGCAATTTTGTATCATTTCTAGAAACCCGTGTTCATCGCGCTCTGAGACACCTGAAAAAACTGTATTTTCCGGGGAAAAAAGAGAGCTATAAGTAGGCCGTTTGCTATTGCTATGAGGGCTGCTCGCCTTTATATGGCTTGGGAGGGTATCAGTCATTCCTTCAGCTCTGTATAGATGAATTATATGGAGAAGTTGTTTGTTGATACCTTTCTTATTACGTCCAACTCCATCAATATGATCTGGTCTTGTTATGCTCGCTTCGATGCATTGAATGTTGTAAGTGTTATTTTTTTTATGAAAAGCAAATTTTGGTGCCCGCGTGGAAGTGCTTCTCGGTGAGCTTTGTTGCCAGATATATGGATGAAGTACGTTCTTCGGTAGAATGTGCGCGTATGCTGCTTCTCTTGTCCCTGTTCTGCTCTGCTAATAACGTATCCGGGTGAAGTATCATTGTGTCATTGTGATTCCCTTGTGTTAGCTTTCTTTGTGAGACCATAAGGATTGAGGGTGCAATTTATTTAACGCTTGTGTTATTTTGAAAAAACAAAACTGAGTCTTTCATAAGATTTGTAATGCAGATTCATTAGAGCTTGATGCAGACTCGTCTGGAAATTGCTTTTTGCGTAGATAAAATGCATCCGATTGCGTTCTGCACCTATAATGCAACCGTTTCATGTTAGAATCTGTCCGCCGATATATGGGAATCGATTAGGAGGTGGCTTTCTTGGCTTTCTTTTCATTAGTTTTCCTTTTCTTTTATTGCGAAGGAAAAGAAATAATCAACATATGTCGGTACCGAAGACGGAGAATGAAATCTAGGATATTTTGGACATATGAGAATTCTCCTCGGATCTTCTTTGTGAGGATCTTCAGATCCTCACATCTTATCCGTTCATCGTACATCGTGCGGTCATTTTAATTAGGTATTGTTTGTATTTAATTTTAAATTAAAAAAAATTCAAAATGATTGTGGCTGCACAATGTACGGTAATGGATAAGATGTAAGGATCACTAAGATTCTTACGAAGAGAGTCCGATTGAGATCCAAATCCATTTTGAACAGGCTACATTCATTTGTAAGCCGCTAAAAAGGAATAAGCCCAAGACTTGACAATCATGTCGTTCACATAGACCTTCATTTTTCTTGTGAGTTGTAATAAGTCGATATTATGCTATATATTTGACCCTATTCTTAGTTGTAATTTATTGGTTATTTAGGTGAGATTTTGATTCTTTAAATTATATTTCTAATATAGGACATTCGACTTTCTCTTGAGCATAAAGTAATTACATGGATGAATTTTGGAGTGATTCCAATTGGAGGATGTTCATGAGCCTTCAAGATGATTGTATCAAAGTTTCAGATTTTTCTACTTAGTCGTTTGATCGTGGCAATGAAATTAAGGCCCAAGACGTAGCTTTCCCAAATTGACCTTTTTGGATGTTTTAGATATTTTAGAGGTCAAAATGGCATACTTGTAGGAAGATTCCTTCTAAGGATTTGTAGGGGCGTCTTCAGCTTTCAAAAGAGACCTTTTAGGCCCAAATCGTAGTTGATTTGGTTGGTCAAAAGTTTTATTTTTTGAGAAGTTCGAATTTCAGTTTAAATAGGAAACCTTTTATTTGCTAGTTTATTGTTTTATTATGTTTCATAGTTTTATTCTAAGACCTTTTAGGGTTTTATTTTGAAGTAGTATAAATAAAGATATTTAGCCATTAGGCTTTTAAAAAAAGGGAGACGCATCAATTTAGAGAACTTTTGTATTTTTTCTTTCAAGGTGTATTCTATCCTTTTTCAATTTAAAATTCCTTTTATTTTATGGTTGCGCATAATTAAATCTTTGTTTGCTAGGGTGAGGCCATGAGCCTTAACATGAATATGTAGTCTTTATTCAATTGCTTATGATATTATTCATGCATACTTTGAATTATTAATTATTATGTTTAAACTGTCCCTATGTTTTAATGCTTAACTATCATTAAGATGTTTAGATAAGTAATCGGATACAATTCGATCAGAATTTCACCGTAGGATTGAGTATTGCTTCTTGTGGTTAATAATTGTAATTTCACCTAAGGCGAATATCATGCTCTTAGGGGTTGCGTGGTTTTTCAAAGGGTTTTCACAAAATTTAATGAGTCTTGCATGTTCATATTTGATCTGAATATCATAGACGGATTGCATGTTAGATATAAGTTATTGCTTGAATATCATGAGGAGAAGATGCATTAGGAAAACCTAACCTTCAAAGTTGCATATGTAATTCAGAAGTAATCCGTAAAACTACATAGAATTGTTAAGGTGACGGCGAAACCCTAGGCTTTTACAATTTGGTTTTCAAAAAAAAATCTTTTCCTTTTCTTTGATATTGCATATTTTCTAATCTTTTTAATTAATTTCGTTTTTAATATTTTAGGTTATAAAATCAACCTTTTTCAAAACCTTGTTTGAGCTACTATACTACGACTACCTTGTTCTTTTGCAAGTATTTTTAAGTGTTTTTATCCCTACTTTTATTGGTGGTAAAAATCCTACCAAGCTGCGACCAACCAAATCATTATCATAATTTTGTTGGTTAACAGTTGATCAAAGAATGTATGGTCATTTAGGCCCATTACCATCTTGCATAACAATTTTTGGAAAATCTGTTTCGTAAATGAAAACCAAAAATAGGAATTTCGATTTTTATGATTTGATAATGCTTTAGACAGTTAATTTGGTAATGAAAAATAGTGAAAATGTGTCTGGTAATATCTAAAAGTCAATACATATAAATTTGTGTGATAGTAATGGTGGTCATGGTGGTTGAGAAAAGAGTGGTGTTGGTAACAATGGTGGTTGGAGTGGTGGTAGTGGTGAGGGTAATGGGGTGGAGATGGTGAAGATGGTGGAGTGGTGGTGGCAATGGTGAAGGTAATGGATTGAAGAATGTATTGATGGTGGTGGTTGTGGTGGTGGTGGTGGTAATGGCAGTTGTAGCGGTGAGACAATATAGGTGGTGATGACGATGTAAAATATGGTAGTGGTGGCAGTGATGGTGGCGACGGTCATGGAAAGACGGTGGTGGTGGTGTTGTTGATTGTGGTGATGGTGAGACGGTGGATGTTGTTGTGGCATGGTGATGGCGGTGGAGGATATGGTGGTGTCAGTGATGGTGGTGTCAAAGATGGTCATGGTGGTGGTGATGATGATTGTGGGATGGTGGAGAAGGTTGTGTGGTGGCGGTGGTGGTGGTATACATAATTTTATTTACTAAACTCTAACTTTGTTTTATAATGTATGTTTTATGTTCTATTATTTTGAAAATTATTCTTGAAAGACAGAGGAAACATCAATTTAATGTTATACAGAACTTAGGCTAAATATTGTTTTGAGTTCATTTTTACAAAACAATATGTCAAATATTTTTTTACACGTTTTTTGTATCTGCAAAACAAAAAATTGTGTTTAAAGCGTTAATGAACGAGCCATCACTTTTGGGTTTGATATCAAAGGTGGAGAAATGGATGTGATTTTCGTGTTATTTAATTTGTACCATTGATATCAAGTTTAATAGTGGACGATCATGAAATCCTTAAGCAATTCACTACTGGCCGAAAAGTTGAGTTTGATTCCATTTTTATAAGATTATAACTCTAACAAGAGAAATTTGGCTTGAGTCATATGCAATACATGACCAACTTTTTTATTAGTAGAATGATGGTGTTCGTAGGCTAAATAGTTAAATGTTAGAGAAAAAGCGAATCAATGTAGATCTTACCCGCATAAAGAGACATAAGCACAACTTTTTTCAATTATAGCAATAATGCACCATCTGAAAATACAACAACAATAAAGCCTTTTCCCACTAAGTGGGATCGGCTATATGAATCCTAGAACCCAATTGCGCTCAGTTATGTGTCACGTCTTCCGTTAGGTCCAAGTATTCTAAGTCTTTTATTAAAGTCTCTTCCAAAGTCTTCCTAGGTCTTCCTTTACTCCTTCGGCCCTAAACCTCAATCCTGTAATCGCATCTTCTAACCGGAGTGTCAGTAAGCCTTCGTTTCACATGTCCAAACCACCGTAACCGATTTTCTCTCATATTTTCTTCAATTTCGGCTACTCCTACTTTACCTTGGATATCCTCATTCCTAATCTTATCCTTTCTCGTGTGCCTGCGCACCCAACGAAGCATTCTCATCTCTACTACACCCATTTTACGTACGTGTTGATGCTTCACCACCCAACATTCTGTGCCACAAAGAATTACTGGCCTTATTGTCGTCCTATAAAATTTTCCCTTGAGCTTTAGTGGCATACGACGGTCACACAACACACCGGATGCACTTTTCACTTCATCCATCCAGCTTGTATTTTATGGCTGAGGTCTTCATCTAACTCTTCGTTCTTTTATAAGATAAATCCTAGGTAGCGAAAACTATCGCTCTTTGGTACTTCCTGATCTCCAATCCTCACTCCTAACTCATTTGAGCTTCTGCTTGCATTGAACTTACACTCCATATACTCTATCTTTGACCAATTTAGGAGAAAACCTTTAGATTCCAATACTTCTCTCCAAAGGTTAAGCTTCGTATTTACTCCTTGTAGTGTCCCACATAACCTAGGAGAAAGGATCCTCTATGCCTTATATGTACATGATCACCTCTCATTGCAAGACACATTTTGGGAACTCACTGGCTTCGGATCCCATAAGAACTCTGAAGTTAAATGAGTTTGGGCGAGAGCAGTCCTAGGATAGGTGACCCCTTGAGAAGTTTTCGTGCTGAAACCCAAGAACAAATCCGTAAGGGCATAGCATAAAGCGGACAATATCTTACTATGCGGATTGGGATGTGACAATTTGATATCGTAGCCACTCCTTGGCCGGAAGTGTGCCGATGAGAACATCGGGCCCCTAAAGGGGGTGGACTGTAGTGTCCAACATCACCCACGGGAGAGAATCCTTTATGCCTTATATATACATGCTCAGCTCCCATTGCAAGACACGTTTTGGGAACTCACTAGTTTCGGATCCCATAAGAACTCCGAAGTTAAGTGAGTTTGGGCAAGAGTAGTCCTATGATGGATGACCCCTTAGGAAGTTCTCGTGCCAAAACCCAAGAACAAATTCGTGAGGGCGTGGCCCAAAGCAGATAATATCTTGTTATGCGGACTGGGATGTAACACTCATTCTTAAGTTTCATCTATCAACACTATATCATCTGCGAAAAGCATACACCAAGGAATATCATCTTGAATATGTCCTATTAACTCATCCATTACCAATGCAAAAGGGTAATGACTTAAAGATGAGTCTTGATGTAAGCCTACATTTATAGGGAAGCTTTCGGTTTATCCTTCATGAGTTCTTACAACAGTCCTTATTTTATCATACATATCTTTTATATCTTGGATATATGTTACTCGTACTTTTTTTTTCTCTAAAATCCTCCAAAGAATGTCTCTTGGGACCCTATCATTAGACGTGTAAATGGGTCGAGTTTAATGGGTTTGGGTCAGGTTGAACCCGACCCATTAATTTAATGGGTCACCCGAACCCAACCAGTTAAGCTAACGAGTCACCCAAACCCAACTCGTTAATCAAATAAGTCACCCGTTAACAATTTTTTTTTTTTAACATTTTGAATTCCAATACAAATTACACATATTTTAACCAAAATTACAGACATTAACTAACATCCTATATATATATATAGGGAATTGTTATTAGCACTCCAAAAATCTCATTCTACACTCCTCATAAGTGTATTTTTCTTTCTAATTATATAAAGTTTGAAGTGCTAAATGAGATTTTTGAAGTGCTAATAGCAATTCCCTATATATATCAAAGTGAAAGCGTTTATAAGCATAGAAAGTATTGATAGCCTTGCCAATATCATGAACGCAAGAGTACCTCCTGATCATGATCAAGAGAGTGTGAATAGTGTCAAACTTTCCCAATCATTGCGAACACATGAAAGAACCGCTACCACCAGCTCTGACGAGGCTGCTATGCCGCATTGATCGAGCTTCCTCTTCATCTCAGAGCCCAGCGACTCGCTCTGTAAACTTAAGATGTTGACAATGCTTTTCACATCTCGAGAAAGACCCGAATCCAAGACTCCCAACTCAGTATCATCATCATCTTCTGCGTTTAGGTTTGCGCAAAAGCTAAAAAGCTAGTTTTTCAAAGATGCCTTTTGCTGCTTCTGTTTTTTTGCTTTTTTCACCCAAAACTGTGGAAAAAAAAAACTAAAGTTGGAAGTTTACCAAACACCAAAAACTTTCCTAGCTTTTTTCATACCAGCTTTTTTTTAAATTACCTCAACCCCAAACCATACCTAAAACTAATAGCATTAAACTCATGTGCATTTAGTCTCTAGCCTCTCAAGAGTATAAGTCCAATCCTAAAAGAACGAAAAATATGGATAGCCTACCCAATTGAAAATTCTTGACTCCGCTCTTGTGAGCAGGACTGCTTCTATGCTCATTTGTTAAAATATGCATCCACTCAACAAAATCATAATCCTTGACTTAATGAATCATAAAGCACATAACTTTACCTACTAAATCGACATCCACAAGAGTTTCCTACACTCGCAAAATACCCTTATGAACTAACAATCCAGAATTACCACACAAACCAAGAAATTAAATTACTTTCCACACACACATGCACGGTGACATATACAAATCAGTCAGAATATAACACATTATAGAACACAAACAAAGAAAAAAGGGTTTTAGCCTTTTTAGAGAGAGAAACTAGAGAGAGAGAGAGGAGGTTGTGTCTTGTCGTATCATGTAACTTGCAAGTTGCAACAGGTTTTTTATTTTTGCTCTTTTGATTGTTTGTTTTGGTGAAGTGATTTTTTTTCTTACGATTTTTAATTTTAATTTTATTTGTTTTATGATTTTGTTTTCGCTTTTTGTGAGCTAGAACATTTTAGGATAAAATGATAAACTAGAAAGAGAGAGAGAGAGAGAGAGAGAGAGAGGAGGTTGTGTCTTGTCGTCGTGTAACTTGCAAGTTGCAACAGGTTTTTTATTTTTGCTCTTTTGATTGTTTGTTTTGGTGAAGTGATTTTTTTTCTTACGATTTTTAATTTTAATTTTATTTGTTTTATGATTTTGTTTTCGCTTTTTGTGAGCTAGAACATTTTAGGATAAAATGATACCGGTTTTATTGTATTATTGAGGTCTTCAATTCAAAGAAGTTTCTAACAAAACTAAGAGGTCATTGGCCTAAACTAGTTATAATCGTAATAGTAGATTTGAGAACGAGACAAGTTCGAGAATAAGCAAAGGAATGCATCAAAATCTTAAAATCTTTCACACTCAAACTCACATTCTAAAGTCAAAGGAATTCCATTCGTAATGAAAAAGTCAAACACTTTGAAAATTGACATTTGTGAAAATCTACGTACACAATCTTGAATATAGCGAACGGGATGACACTCATCGATAATAAGTAATATCGACTCCAGCAACAAATATATTGTTACAACAAAATAGACCTAGGAGAAGCTAGTAACACACCGATTCAAAATTAAAATGTTCATTAAGAAATACTCACAAATAATCTCACCAAGAAGGCATTTATTAACGAAAAAGAAAAAATAAGACAAAAAATAGATATGCAGCAAGGCATAGGAAAATTAAGTTGGAAGGCATGAAAATTAGGGAGGACTGTCTTTGTAGGATAAAATTGATGAGTTTGAAACTTAAAGAATCAAATTGATAACTTGTTAAAAACATAAGACCATCTTTAATGGAGATGTCAAATATGTCAAATAGAATTAAAAGATATTTAGGTAATCTTCAATAGACATGCGATATATGATGTGACATGTGAATCATTTGACTCCTTACTTTCTAACTGTCTTTTTTACAACAAACAAAAAATGAGTCAAATATATTTAATTAAATTTTTTAATATATGAGTCTCATTAACATCTAATAAAATAATAAAATAAATATTTCACAAGGAATAAAAGAGAATTTGGCACTCGTAAGGAAAAAAAAACATGAAATGCTAAAACCCTTTGCACGGAAGAGCCGGCGAGGTTTTGGATTTTCCACCTCAAATTGATCGGTGCCGGCGGCGTCTAACATGGCAGCCCTCTTCAACCTGAAGGCGGGCAGATTGGGTTATTCACTTTTTTCCAAAACTAAAAGATTTGTTGGTAGGGTTGGGGATCTAAAACCCTCGCATTTTCCTCTTCAAAATCTGCTACTGTGCAGACATTTCACCTCAAAACTCTCAGAAACCCACCACAATTCCACAGTCAATTACCTCATAAACTCATGTGGGTTGTCCCCAGAAGGTGCGATTTTAGCTTCTAAGTGGGTCAAGTTGCGATCTTCCAAAAGAGCAGACTCCGTTTTGTCCTTTCTCAGAAACCATGGATTTTCTAAGACCCAGATCTCCAAGATGGTGAGGACGTACCCACACTTTCTTAACTCCAATGCGGAGAAAACCCTTTTGCCGAAGCTTGAGTTTTTCACTTCGCTTGGAGTTTCAGAGGAGGACCTTGCAACAACTGTGGAGCATGAACCGATGCTTTTGGCAAGAAGCTTGGAGAAACAGATTCTACCCACTTACAATTTCCTCAGGAGGATGATTTCTGGGGGAAAAATTACTTCAGTTTTCAGGAACTGCTCGCGGGTTTTCTTGGAAGGCCACTCTAAGAATGTTGAGCCAAATATTGGGATCTTAAGAGAATCAGGTATGCCCCAATCATGTATTTCTCTGTTGGTAGCTCATTTTACCCAGGCTTTGATGCAAAACCGTAAAAAGTTTGCTCAAGTTGTGGGTGAGGTTAAGCAAATGGGTTTTGATATGGAAAAATCAATGTCTGTGATGGCTATAAAAGCTTTGAGTAGTGCCAATAGTAAGTCCATATGGACTCGAAATTGCGAAGTTTATAAGAGGTGGGGTTGGTCTGACGATGATGTTCTCTCTGCTTTCAAGCGGTACCCATGTTGTATGACCAAGTCGGAGAAGAAAATAATGCAAGTCATGGAATTTGTAGTGAACAAGATGGAATTGTCGTCGCAAATGATTCTTAAAGCCCCTGTGACCATGGGTTACAGTTTGGAGAAGAGAATTATCCCAAGGTTTTCGGTTGTGAAAGTTTTGATGTTGAAGGGATTAATGGATGAAAACGGGAATCTAGGTTCGGTGTTGTGTTTTACGGAGAAGCAATTTTTGGAGAGATTTGTGACCAGATATCAAACTGAAGTCCCTCAACTGTCGAGTGTGTACCAAGGGAAAGCTGCAATTCAGGATGTATGAGTACAGATGAAAATTGGAGAGATTGCAAATTCCAGCCACTTGATGCAGCACTACAACTGGTAGCAGCTTTGGCATTGTATTTTAAGGGTATGTCTTGTATACTAAAAACTATTCCCTTAAACAATGTTCTAATTACATGAGTGTGACGTGCAATTCAGCTTCTCTCATTTGACAACCATCGTTGATTGTGGTGTGGTTCAATTCAATCTATTACGAAGTGCAGTGAATAAAACTAAAAATTTCATTTAGTTTTTGATCGGTTAATGGCAACAGCAAACAGTATGCGTGCTTGTGTGCATTGGTTTTACATCTCATTGTGTCTGTGTCTAAGATATCAATGGTGGTCTGCAGTATAGTGTCCTCCGCAGGCGGCTAGCCTTTTGCAGTCGCTATGGCTGGGTTAGTATCATCCTGTCATTATTATTCCCCTTCATCGGACTTTGGGGTAAGGAAGGGGGCGGCAATTTAAGTAACGCTTGTCTTATTAAAAAAACAATGCAGTGGTTGTGGCTACTGTTTGGGTTCTTCAGGGGACACAGGATTGAGCTGATCTGATTTGTAACGTTGAGCCGCTTGGCTACTGTTATCTGTGCGGATGAGTGAATCCATGTGAAAGCCCTTGGTGGTTCTTTTTAAACGGATGTCACCATGTATTGCATTCGGTACTGCAGGCGATGAGGGAAGAATTGCTTGTATATGATTTTCCTGCTGTTATCCTGTAAACGCTGCAAACTCTCGTTAGTCGCACCATGTAAGCATACATTGTTCCCTTGCTTTATTATGTTAAGGAGAATGATGGTCGTTTTGTTCTCTATTTTATGTGGATTAAGGTTTGACATGGATAGACTGCTGACATAGGTAACGCCGGTTGTTCTGTTCTCTTTTCTAGAACATTTGATTGCCAGAAATGACAATAAGCTCTTATAGTAAGATCATTTGCAGCCAGAAATAACAATCCTTGACCTGGAAATCTAACCCTTCCACATGGCTACTTATTTTCCTCCAAATTACAAATTACAGAATGAACGGGCGCGCCCACACGTATATTGCACAGAGTTGCAAGTTTTTTCATTCCTTCATCGCCACAATAGATTAGATCGAATGCCAATAGAAGCAACATATGCGTACAGACAATTCCCAGACGAACAAAGTCACGAACAATCAATCTTAAGTTGAAAGCACCACAATCACAGGGAGAGGAGCAGGTCAAATCTCAGGTTCATTTCAGACAAGAAAGTAGATATATAACTAAAGTAGCTAGGCAGTGAAATGCTAAGACAAACAAATAATTAACAGCTGAATTCATTTCTAGAGAAATATAAAACACTAGTTAAAAGTTAGCTGCTACCAATGGAAATGAAGAGCACTGCATCTCCGATACTGCATCAAGGATTCTCAAATTAGAACAATATCTAACCTTGTTTGACCTACATACATCATACATCCTGGACTGCAACTCTTCCTTGATACACACTCAATAGCTGAGGTACTTCATCTATGTATCTGGCCACAAACCTCTCCAAGAAGCACTTATCCGCAGGCTCCAACAAAGAACGCAAACCCACATTTTCAATCCCGTTTATCAGTCCTTTCAGCAACAAAGCTTTAACAACTGAACACCTTGGAACCAACCTCTTCTCGAAACTGAAACAAAGGACCAGTGGGGTTTTCACAATCGTTTTCGAAGACCACCCCATTTCTTTCACTAAAAACTCCAGTGTTCGCATTAATTTCTTCTCTGAGACAATCATACACTGCGGCTGCCTCTTGAACGCAGAGAGAACATCATCCTCAGACCAACCCCACCTCTTATAAACCTCGCGACATCGATTCCATACAGACCTATTGCTACCGCCCAATGCGTGTATTGCCTTCACCGAAGTGGAGTTTTGTAGATCAAAACCCATTTGCTTAACCTCATCCACAAGTTCACCAAGCTCTTTAAGCTTCAATTGTAATGTGTTGGGATGATAAGTAAGCAACAGAGAAATGCTGGACTGGGGCATACCTAATTTTTTCAAAACCTCAATCTTGGGCGCAACATTCTTGGAGTGGCCTTCTGCGAAAATCCAGGAGCCGCGCCTTAAAACGAAAACGACATTTTTCTGAGAAAGCAGACTCCTAAGGAAATCATAAGTGGGTGCAATCCGGTTATCCAAGCTCAGAGACAAAAGCTTCGGTTCAAATGTCAAAGTTTTTGCAAGGTGCTCCTTTGAAACTCCAATAGAAGCGAAAAACTCGAGCTTTGGCAAAAGGGTTTTCTCCGGACTGGACTTAAGAAGTATTGGGCGTGCCCTGACCATCTTGGAGATCTGGGTCTCAGAGAATCCATGATTTCTGAGAAAGGACAAAACGGAGTCTGCCGTTTTGAGGGATCGCAACTTGACCCACTTAGATGATAAAATCGCACCTTCTGGGGACAGCCCACATGAGTTTATGAGGTAATTGACTGTGAAATCGTGGTGGATTTCTGAGATTTCTGAGGTGAAATGTCTGCAGAGTAGCAGATTTTGAAGAGGAAAATGTGAGGGTTTTGCATCTCCAACAACCAATCGTTCAAATGTGGAAGCAACTACGCTGGAAGAAGAAGATTGCGGGTAACCCAATCTGAGGAGGGTGACTGCCTTCAATTTATAGAGCCCCACCATGTCAACAGCTGACCAATTTCAA